>NC_142070.1:25662954-25979772 GCF_059756535.1 Pantherophis guttatus | reverse complement strand
GACCATGGGGTCATAAATCACTTTTTTACTGATGTAAATTTGAATGGTCACTAAAAGCAAACTTCTTAAGTTGCAGACTACCTCTATAATGGAACAATAAGACAAAAAATATAAGGCTAGTTATGAAGTGCGTAAAAAATTTATTCACAGCTTGATAAATCTAAATCTTTAAGGATTGTAGCATTTATGAAGTGACAGAAATCATATCAAACCATATATATATATCTGCAGCGTACAAATATAATAAAGCGTATTACAAGAACTGAAAATACAGAACTCAATTTTTTTAGCAACAAACTTCTACTTTAGAAATGCAATATATGAAGAAAAAAATTTCTAAGGAATTATGAATGGTAAAATCTGTCTTTTAATTTAAACATAAAAGGCACAGGAAAAGAAATCAAATGATGATTTGGTATACATTAAATTTTTACATATAAACATATAACTATTTACTGTTGCTGACCTCTTCAAACCCATAACTCTGGAGATGTGAATAATGTAAACAATAAATATTCTGGAATCATAACCTATAAATTAATCTATAAAAAGAGTTAATGAATCAATGTGGCAGTTTTACAGAGCAGCAAAGAGACAAATGCCAAGCACAAGCCTACCAAGTAGAATATATGTAGTTATTAGTGTATGCATTTTAGTGGTTTTAGAAACCACTATTGCTTTGATAGCAGAGGTGCAAGAGATGTTCAGTTTTTGTTCAACAGCTGGCAGCTCTGGTTAACTTTGTCAGTCCTTGGAACCCAATTAAGGCCGTTTTTGCCCTCCCCAAGTTCCTAGAAAGGCTCTGGAGCCTGGGGAGAGAGAAAAATGGGCCTACTGGGCCAGGAGTGAGGGGCGGGGCGCATAGAATTATGGCTGTGGTCATGCGTGTGCGCCCTCCCCCCCGTCGTTTCTTGCACGCGATGGCAAAAAGGTTAGCCATCACTGTTCTATAGTGTTGCAAAAAAAAGTGGGTGGGTGGGAGAAAGTAACTCTTGGTTTTTTTCATATCCATCAAGATTTTTGTGGGGGTTTTTTTGGTCAAGCTTAACTTGAAGGAAACAAACTTTTAAAAACAAAATAATTTTCAATATTGCAGTTCTGGTTTTCCTTTCTACTGTAGCAGCAGCTGTAGAAGCCATCATGTTGTCTATGCGTGTCTATGGTATTTCATTGTTAATGCATTGCAAGAAAACTCTTGTTAGGAAGCTTAGAGCATGACTAGTAGGACAAAATGAAGTTCAACAACTCAAGGTGGTGTGGAAATAAATACTTCTGCTCCCTGATTTACAGTACTGTATTGCTACACTCTGAAAATGGTTATAAATCAGATACTTGTGACAGAGACATGTCTGCTTTATCATACAAATGTAACCATCATTCCAAAGCAGTTTTTGTCTCATCAGAAAAACTGCTTTATGAGAAGAGTTTTCTAGTCTCAATGGTTAGAACCAATTAAGTAAGGATTTTGGGGAGGATTAAACCATACTGATAATAGTAACATTTTTGAATAATGGTGTCATCACTCTATCATTAAATCTGATAAACTGAATTTAATTAAATTACAACAATGGAATGTTTCACATACTTCAGAAAGATACTTTGATTGGAATGTACATTTGCATTGATTGAACCACAGATAGTATTGATGCTATCTATATTTTACAAATCAGAAGAGCACTAAATTACCAATTATTAGGCAATATTAATTTTACACAATTTAAAAATTAAGTATCATTTTGATTTGGAAGAACAGTGGAACCTTAAAAATGCAAACCTCTGCATTTTGGTAATCCAACGTTTTAAAAGAAAGAACGATGTCTTCAATACTTCCAAATTTCTGCAGTTACATGGGTCATTACTGCCATGATAAATTTTATTTATAATGCTTTAGCTTTATAAATAAAATGCTTTCAAATGTAATACATTGTGCTTGAATTTAATCTCAGTAAAACATCAGAAGGAATAAAGAAAAAAATATATTCCAAAGTTTATTTAATTTTCAAAACAAATTGAACTGAAAAAAAGTAACTGTTAGGGATGCTTCAGCTGATAGCAGAACATGAAGTTTGCTTTCACCATGTCCAGTCCTCAACATTTCCAGATAAATCTGGGAATTGCTTGAAACACCAGAAAACTGGGAAAGTAATGCCAATGCTTGGAACATTGGGCTATATGGATCAATAGACTGACTCAATGTAAGGCAGCATCCTATGTTTCTTGGGAAGCCATAGCAGAATTCCTATTCCTAGTTTTATGCTTCAAGTACAAAGGTGCTGATCAGATCTCCTGCTAAAATTATGCTAATGAAGGTATAGCAGTACTTTGGTACTCGTTTGCTTTGAAACTTACCAAATTTGGTACACAATGCATTTTGATGTGAAAATTTTGTCCTGGTACTCATGATTTGGTACTCAACGCACAAGCTAGAACTTGTCTGTGTTGGCTGCCTTGTGACACTATATTATTCCTTATGGGAAAAATCAATTTGGTACTCACATTTTTGGTATTCAACAAACCTCCCAGAATCAATTCACAATAAGTACCGAGGTACCACTATATTTAAAGGGGAAAAAAAACCCAAATACTGAAATAGGACAATTGATTAAAACATTAAGCTGTAACGCTATATTTAATGGAGGGTGCTATATGCTTAAACCTAAAAACATACGTAATAGAATCATTCAAGTATAAACATTTAAAAGGTAGATTATAAAAATTGCACTTACAATTCAGTTCAGATAGCAAACCACATTGTTAGCAAACCATATTGTTTAATGGACATAAGGTAGCGTAGATTCCTTCTTTTGTATAGAACTCTGGAGCTCAGTCACCAAGAGCAGTCACTGTATCATTTCCTTATTGTAAAAGTAGGCTTTGCAGCAGCAGCAGCAGTGATTACAAGATTGTGCACAATACAGGTTTGTAGGTTTTCCAACTTCAATCATTCTGCTAGGTACCAATGGCCAATTTCATTATCTCACTTGTTGATCAACACCAGAAGTTTTTTGGTCTGTTGCAGAAAGTTCTAAAACGGGATTTACAAATCCAGCATACTCCGAGTTACCGTTATCATCCATTTCTGCACTAACGAAGTCATTCTCCCATTCCAAACCAGTAGAATCATCAGATGTAGAAGTTGGGTTACTTCCAGTTTTCTTGCCATTAAATTTCAATGCTGCCCGGAGAATATCTTCTTCAGTTTTTGAACGTTCTCTCAAAGGGATCATTCTGTTTATACCTGCCATTGAAAAAATGTTTTTAATAGAATCCTTGACCCTAATCCTAACCCTAACCCTTGAATCCTTAAAAGTTGTCTTTCCATGGTTCTTAGGTTTCATGTAGATACATCCTGAGTCAAATAACTACAATTTCTTTTGCAAAATATCTAATATTGGGAGGCAAATCCGTATAGCAGCCAGAAAATGATATGGTACTTCAAACATTTAATTCATCAGCATGGCATTAATGTTTATGGAATAGAATCTACTTCACCAATAGCCAAGTTTAGTGTGGCTTCAGAATTCAGCTTTCAAACAAGCTTTTGACAAAACTTGTGATGAGGAATATATTAAGAAAATCAATCAATCAATCAATCAATCAATCAATTTTATTTACAGCCAAAAGGCCAAATGAGTGTTACAAACTCAATCAAAATTAATATATTAACAAAATAAACTCATAGAGTGAACACTATGACAAAAAATCATAATCTTTTAAAATCCTACCTATTTTTCTGCAGCTGTCGTCTTAACCAGCCTATTAAAAGACATCTGAAAACTATTTTCTATTAATTCTAACTTGTTACACAAGTCTTGTCTTACCTTCCATGTATCAATTTTTTTCTTGTGTGATTATATTTAAGCAATATAAATATGCAGAACATTCTCTGTACTATGTATAAATATATAAATAAATAGCCAGGTATTAGCCTTTCCTCTGCATGCTCTGTGAGTCCAATGCAGCAGCAACATACTGATTTTTCTAGTAATATCTATTTTAGTAGCAAAAATATTTTATGGTTGAGCGAAAATCAATTTTTTGCAATGCAAATAGAATACTAGTAGTGCTCGGAGAATACTACTGTCCTCGACAGTAATTGGGATCTGAATTTCTATTGCTAAGCAATGTGGTCATGAAGTGTGCCATCATACAACCATATTGCTTAGCTTCTGAGATCTTCCAAAGCTTTGTGAGAATGGGGCATGCTATTCCACAAGAGCATGAGCAGGAAGAAAGCCTACAGTGGCCACAGCTACCTGTACCTCCCATAGGGCCAGGTCAGGCATGTCTACTTAGCAGCGAAAGGAAGACAGCTAAGGTCAGTTGGGTGCAGCAGAGCAGAGTGCCAGGGGCTTTGTAGTGTGGCACTGGGATGGCTGGCTGTGGCATGGGGCTTGAGGCAGCAGTCCTCAGTAATGGCTAAACTGAAGTAGAGGCTCGAAGACAATGGTGGCCAGCTGAGATGCTGACGGTCCTGGACCTTTACTTCATCGCCAGGATCACTGCCAAGGAGTGCCACAGGGAAGGGAGATAGGTGGTGGTGGTGGTTTGAAGGGACCCTGCAGTTCTAGGTGTGGGCAAGCTGCCAAATGCCCAAAATTTCAGGGACTGGGTGTAGGTACCATTTGTTCAGTGCTGCTATTAATGCTGAATGGCTGCTGAACAAACGGTCATAATTTGGGGGCTACCTCTAGTGTTTTTAAATATTCTGCTATTGTGGACTACTAAATATTTAAAAATATGGGGAAGGGCTTCCAAACACCATCTCTCTCTGTTTCTGTTTTTAAAAACATGGGAAGTCATGCTTCTCAATGAATAAGATAATACTTATAGTTACATTTGTATATGCTTTGCTTTACCTTTATTTTTAAAGGCCTTTTAAAATTTTATTTTCTACTAAAATGTATTTACCATTTGAATTATTTTGTATTCCACGCCATGTCAAGAATATTCTTTTGTCTGAATCTCTGAGTTCTAAGTCTTTCATATCAGTGAGGACGATGTTGCATCTCTTCTTGTACTAGGAGATTCATATTCAACTTGATGGTGGATAATCTGACCACAGAAACTATATACCATCAGAAAAATTGCCAAGTAGTGAACATAAGGAGGAAGGATTGAGGGACTGAATAGACAAGACTGTAACCAATGAACAGAGAGAGACTGCAGATTGCCATTGGTCTGCAGGCCACACGAGTTTCACTGCTATAAATAATAGAACTACTAGGATACAACTAGCAACTATCCTCAAAGTATCTGTAATTCTCAAGATCCATAGCACGTTCATCACGAGAGAATGGAAAACTCAAATTTTACATGAATTAACTCAGGTATTTCAAAATTAATATTACTTGCTCAATGTTTATGTACATGCAAATCCTCAATCCAGTTTAAGATTACCTACTTCAATTTCCTCTTTATTCATGCTTCCCTCAGTTGGATTGGAAACCTTAGACAATTTATGAAATTTCAAAAGCAATAATGGAGTTTTGATTTTTAAAACCCAACAGTGTCCACTCTGTTGAATTCATTTTGGATCACGTTAGATCAATTAAACAATTATTATAGGATAGAACATATACCTTCTTCATCTTCCCATTCTAAATCTAAGGAATTACTGTCATCATTTCCACTTGTAGATTTGGTTTTGGTCATTAAATCGCAACTGCTCTCTGTATTTGGTGTTAGAACAGTGGCATCTGATGAAAGTCCTGTAATAAAAAAAAAATTAAATGTACTTGAACAGAAGAGGAGAGGAATAAGAGGGAAAAGGACAGGAGAAAGAATTCCTCATTTGCACACTGAAAAATTCTCAACAAATTTTTAGAATTTATTTTAGAAAGTAATAGGATTTTTATTTATTTATTTATTTTATTTAATTTATATGCCGCCCTATCTCCATAGGACTCAGGGCGGCTCACAAAAATAAAATATCCAATAAAACGTGTTAAAATACATGCTGACCCCCCCCCCCAGTCCAGGTTGAACAACCATGTCTTTAAGTCGCAGAGGAAGGTGCAGAGGTCAGGGGCCAACCGGAGCCCCAGAGGACATTGGTTCCAGAGGGTGGGAGCACCCACAGAGAAAGCTCTACCTCTAAGGGTCGCCAGTCAACACTGTCTAGCTGACGGCACCCTGAATAGGCCCTCCCTGTGAGAACGCACCGGGCGATGGGGAGCTGTTGCTGGTTGTAGATGGTCCGACAAATATCCTGGGCCTAAGCCATGAAGGGCTTTATAGTCATCACAGCACCTTGAATCTCACCCGGAGGGCAACCGGGTGAGATTCCAATGCAAGTCGCGCAGGAGAGGTGTAACATGGGCGTATCGGGAACCACCCATCACGACCCGCGCGGCTGCATTCTGTACCAGCTGAAGTCTCCGGATGGTCCTCAAGGGCAGCCCTAGGTAGAGAGTGTTGCAGTAGTCAATAGGGGAGGTGACTAGCGCATGAGTAACTGTGCGTAGGGCATCCTGGTCCAAATAAGGGCGCAACTGGCGTACCAGGCGAACCTGGGCAAACGGCCCCCTGGTCACGGCCGTTATATGATCTTCTAAACTCAACTGTGAATCCAGGAGGACACCCAAGTTGCATGCCCTGTCTACCGGGGGTAACACCTCACCCCCTACAGACAAAGATGGAACTTCTAGATCGGACCGGGATGCCGGTACCCACAGCCACTCTGTTTTGGCAGGGTTGAGCCGAAGCCTGTTTTAATAAAATGAATTAATTTACAAAATTATTTTTCAATTTTTTCAATCATAATAAACAGTTAAATGAATATTTTAGTAATATTAATATTTAGTCAACTAATGGACTGGAGTTCCTGAAAATGAAACTTGGTTTCACAGGAACTTCTGATAAAGGAAAACAATCTTTACTCCCTAAAGCCATCTATAGTTTCCAAACATTAAATATGTATATGTTGGGTGCAAAGAATCAGGATCACACATTAAGTTCTAATTCAGCTGATTTATTGCTCATGTCTATAGCACTTAGCACTTAGATTTATATACCGCTTTATAGCTCTCTAAGCATTTTACAAAATCAGCATAAAGCCCCCAACAATCTGCATCCTCATTTTACCAATCCTGGAAGGGTGGAAGGCTGAGTCAACCTTGAGCTGGTCAGGATCAAACTTCTGGCTGAATCAATACTGCATTCTAACCACTGTGCCACCATGGCTCAGAATCTTAGTCAACTAATGGTCAGCACTAATTGGTGCTAAACGATAGTTAATGGAAATCAAGAGGGGTCTGGACTTGAACCACTCATGAGAACGTAGCGATTATAGGAGGAGTCCTCTCTTCAATCTGACAAACTCTACCTCTTGCTCTTCTATATCATGGGGGTAGGTAACCTTTTCAGAAACAATATAGGAACTACATTGGAATCTGCAAACATATCTCTTCAACATTTATCCTTTGTCAAACAAACATATATATAAAGCCTCCTAAATAAGGAAAGTACTGAAAGGGAAGTCTTTCAGAAGTAAGGAGACATTGCTTGCTTCGAAAGGAATTGAATGGTTGCAATTCATAGTCATAGACGACATCATAGGCTGTTTTATGTTCACTGACATGTGGGTAAAAATAGCAAATTACAAAGAGGGAGAAATTGTAGAAAATATATACATAGGAAACTTACTACTAGTGCGGAAAGCTTCATATGGCAGTTTTACATTTCTCAAATAAGAATCCAAGTCTTCTTCTACCATAGAACTGTAAAAAGAAGTTATAACAAGTAGGCCTACGTTCAGAGAAATATTTTGGAAATGAAAACGGGTACTATGCTGACAAAATGTATTAACTTTGTTTTAATTTGAAGAAAAATATGCTGCATAGGTGGCTGCCAAAAATTCATTTATGGATGATCGTAAGTAGAACTGAAAGCTTTATCTAGTATAATTGGACTTCTAAAAAAGATGGCATTAACTTTTGCTTTATTCTTGCCTTTTTTCTATATTTTCTATTAAACATGTAAGGTATACAATTCTACTATTTGAAATTCAAATTTTAAATAGTTTCCAACTATACTGCTTGCAGTATTTAAAATTTCTCAACATTAGTTGTTCTTCTTACCTTTGGGCATCTCCATGGTTTGCTTTCTGAGTTATTCTCTGCAACTTTTGTTGCTAACAAAAATAAGGAAAAAGAAAAAGCCACTTAATGATAAGATCCTCCAAGTTAAGAGCATAATCAATATTATCATAGCATATCAATTTCTAGGATCAGTACTCATCAAAATAACATAAATCTGTTTGCACTCCATGTCTGATATATTGTTTCTCATTAGCACTGGAATCTATTTATATTATGTAAATAAAAGTAATAAAGACTGTCAAAAATTATCAGATCAGACAATTCAAATATGAGAGTGAGATAAAAATATACATTATTTTAATTTTGCTTTTAAATGAACAAAAACAATTTTCATGATATCTCTGAAAATTCTACCTTGTAACAAATTAAAAATTAGAGAATTAAATCCAAGATAGTTAGCCTGATGCTGAGATCATAAATCAACACATTCTTGAAAAGATAATATTATATAGTGAGGGCAAAATAAATACCTGCTTTTGAAAGTGTAGAAAAAAGAATATTAAGACATTTCCTTTACTTGGAAAAAATGTATTTGGACATTTAAACACAACATTTCTCTAAATAAATTATACGTTAAAGCAGCTTAGTATATGGAACTGTTGTAGCAAGTAATCATCCAATTCACTTTTAGGACTGGGCTGTTAGTATCTTCAGTAAAGGAAACTTTGAAACAATGGCATCTCTCACTTTTTTCTATAGGGCACAATCCAACAAGCTGTTTCAGATACCTGAGCACAGTATGTTTTTTACATACATGTGCACCCTCCACTGTTACCTATTCTGTAGCCTTTCACATAGCAAATATATAATTTCAATCTTGATTTTTTTTTGGACCATTAGCCTGCATGCTACTATTTCTATGACCTTAATGTGTTTTTGGTGTCCTAAACAAGTATAATACACAGGCAAAATATATTATTTATTTTATATTTATTTATTTAGACAATTTATATGGCTGAACACTCACTCTCAGTGACTCTGGGCAGGTTACAAACAATAAAAAAACCCATATAAAAAAAGTAAAAACAGTAAAAACAATAACTCCCGACCCTCCTGACCACAACAAATGAGCCACCGGATGTGGTCCACACTACTCTGGGATCCCCAGGCGCGTTGGCAGAACCAGGTCTTCAGGGACTTGTGAAAGTGTGTGAAAGTAGAGGCAAGTCTAATCTCTGCAGGGATGATGTTCCAAAGGGAGGAACTACTACCGAGAAGGTCCTCCTTCTGGGCTCCGCCAGCTGTACCTCTTTAGGAGAGAGGACCAGCAACATTCCTTACCTCCCTGCTCTGATGCATTGGGTGGCTATAACTGAAGAAACAGTCCTTCATATAAACTGGTCCCAAGCCATGTAGGGATTTAAAGGTGACAATCAGCCCTTGAATTGGACCTGGAAGCAAATCGGCAGCCAATGTAGCTCCCACAGAAGAGGTGATACGTGTGCACACCTGGGTCTGCACAAAACCATGAGAACTGCTGTATTTTGAACCAATTGGTGCTTCTGGATGCTTTTCAAGTTCAGACTCATATTATATTCTTACATGGCCCTGGTGTTCCACTCACCTTTGATTTGGAGTCCTTTTCAATAAACAAACAAACAAACAAACAAATCTCCACAGATCTGTTGAAACCTGGACAAACAACAAAGATTTCTAAAAATCTCTCTTCCCGTGATATACCTGGCTTGAGAGGAAAATTCCAATTTGTTACTTTCTTGTAGCTATCAATTCGTAACAGCCTTGCAGGACTTTTAAAATCAGCTAAAGTTAATGTTGTTTTGTAGGAGAGTTAAATAATATTAGCCTTGTTAGGTAATTGGTTAATGAACCAGAAAATCTCTCAGAGGGAGATACAAGAACTCAAGCTCCTCATTTGCTCATGCATTGATTACTGAAGAAGCAGTTTTAAAATGTGAGAGCAGACATTATATGAGAGTTTATAACTTTGTATTGTGTAAAGACCTCAATTTTGACATTTGTGCTAGAAGCCTATCTCAAAGAAGGAGCAAAAAACAGCAAACAGGTAAACTGAAACTTAGAAAGGCTGAGCATAAAAAAATACTAGTGAAAACAACAGAATGGAAAGACATCAAGTTACAAATTGTTTAAGAATCAAAACTAATATTTATTTATGGATGATTGTAATGACAATGATTCTATTCATATTCCAAAGAGAAGTAAGAACATACACAATTATTCCACACAACACTCTGAGGGAAATTTAGCTGAAATATATTAATATTAGAGACAGTTTTCTATAAATTTCATAACTAATTGAGATCTCATTCTATGTATCCTGTAATATGAAATGTCAATGACTATTTTCTGTTGGTTTTCAGATATATTTTATGGATTATATTATATTTCCTTCCTTGCTTTCAATAATTTCCCTCTGCATCCTTAGTATTCAAGTTCTTTACTTTTCTTTTGGCAAAATGCCCCGCCCCCTTTATTGCCAGTCAACAATTTCTAATAAGCCCAAGTACTGTATTTAGAACAGAATATTGGTCAAGTGTGATAGGACACACAAGGAATTTGTTTCTGGTGCATAAATTCTTAGTGTACATACAACAAGTGATAAAGCATGATCATAATCATAATAAAAGTACATTCATCATAAATTGTAAGATTTTACACTAAGCTGCTAATGTAGAATTAAACATTTCAGCCTATTTTTGCAAATTAACAATTCTGCAGAAGAGCTTTATGTGCAAATATAGATACTGAAATATTATAATTTATCCACAAGTTAAAGCCAATAAATGCTGGAGTTTAAAATAGGAAGAAGGCAAGGATCTTGGCATACATGTTATATCAGACAAACCATGGATAGGACTCCTTTGTCTGTTCAGCAATTTTTATTGGCCAAAAGAAAAAACTGCAAATCAGAGAGCATTAGCAACTTGTCTACATAGTATGAACTATAATTGTAAAAAATTTGGCTTAGTATTACAGCCAGTATCTAGTGAGAGACTAGAAAAAAAACAGAAAGTGCTGCAAACCAGTGTTAATGCTGAATGTTGTTTTAAAAAGCACATGAAACTTAAGAGGAAGATATAAATAGACACTCTAATACATATATTTTGGGGTCTTTTCCCCTCACCTCCAAGAACTTTCTTTGTTTTGCTGCCCTGGCTTTTTCACGCTGCACAGCATATAAAGTCTCCTCTTCTATTCTTAACTTCTCCTCTTGTATGGCTAACTGTATATGAACAAAATAATAATGGTTAACAAAAGAAAACCTAGCTATCTCTCCTATGAAATTAAGTGCATTAAATTTAAAGTAAAGGTACTTATAAAAAAATCTGAAACATAAAATATACCAAGATTTTAAAATAAAGTATTTCCATATTTAACACAACTTTTAATTGTACTATGCATGCTATTTTAAAATTCCTTTAATTTTTTTTAGTTTAGTTAGTAATGCCTTTTTCTATTACACCTATTTATGTGAGCTGTGAGGCAGACATCTAAAGCATTTTGTTTAATGGTATTATGTAAGACAAAGACGACAACCAAAAATTGTCCTTCAATACTGATAAAGAATGAAGCAATAATTACTTCCATTCTAAAAGTAACACAGATTTGAGCCCATATTCAGGCAGCAACAAACATTTATCCATGAAGGAAACAACAGTTGCTTGGTTTAAATTGAAACGGTTGCTCTGAACCTGAGGCAACTATTTTCAAACTTGAGTGCCTTCACATGCATGATATCAGCAGAAAGCACAGTTATTTATTGTTGGAGTTACCTATTTAGACACATTTTTATGCTTCTATCTACATTCATAGATGTAGAGTTCTAACTGCAACATATGGGAAGAAATCATACCAGATTAAATTATACAGCATGTACAAGACAAATAATGAGAAATATTTTTGTTACATAACACATTTTCAGTATTTCAACTACCAGGACAAATTTTTGCATTTCCCCCTGTGTTTATAGTATTATTACTGTAAAGCAGAATAGCAGCAGAAGGTCTTCTATTAATTGTTTCCCCATGCCAAGCAATTTTATAATAAACTATATACAACTAATTATTGATCTTATTTCTATCTTTCAGAGTGGTACTGAAATGGACATATACTTTTTCATGGTTGCATATGCTATTACTATGCTCTCCTGTTTTCTTAATATATTTCTAAATTACCCATTAACTAAAAAAATTCTGGATACATTATAGTAGCTTAAAGCAAACAATAAAATAGCAATAATCAATAAAGTATTTGATAAAAATGAAATGTACTGATAGGTATTTACCTGAAATGGGAAAACAATATTAAGGCAGGTACCTGATATATCTCCATAAGAAAACAGCTTCACAACCTTTCTAATGTTTCTCTTCACAGAAAAAAAATACAATGCTGCTATTTGAAGATACTACCCAATTTAAACAATTATTCCAGACTTCATAAAGCACTGACTGTAAATCTGGGTCCAAGGTTTGAAGCTTTCAATGCAGATCAAATGGTTCATGAGGAGAGGGTCACACAAAATACTCAGGAGCCAAACCATAACCATCAGAATTTTGGGAAGCTTAGAATGATTTTGTCTACTGGCCTTTGAATGAGAAATGACTGCACAAATATTTTGTCCTTCTCTGTGCCAACATTTATCTAGCACTCCAAGCTAATACCTAGCTGCTCCTTTTATACTAAATTTTAGTAACATTTATCTAAACCATTTCCCTATAAATTTACTTTCATTCATGACAACATTTCTGTTTGGTATTTTTTTCCTCCTTATTCAGTCCCTTTAATTTTAATATTACAGTATCCAGTATTGGATGCTTCAGTCACAAAGTTTCCATCTGCTATTAGCCAATTATGAAAAAACATTATTTGTATGCAATACAAATTATTTGTCCAAGCACAAAGAGTTACTATGCTTACCTCTGATTGAAGCTTGTCATCTAAAGTTCTCTGTTTATCAGCAATGGAATTATACTGTCTTTCTTGAAGAGCAGAAATTTCTTCTTCTGTCAGAGGTCTGAAGAAAAAGAAGAAAGAGTACAACGCCTGTCATTCTGATCTCTTTAGAGTTGGAATGTCAGTTTCAATGTTTAAGAATGAGAAGGCTAAGAAATTGTCGCAGACAAATATGTACTGAGGTGTCATTTCTGAGCACTGAGATAAGTAGTCATTATAGGAGCCATGGTGGTGTAGTGCTTAAAATGCAGCATTGCAGGCTAATTCTTCTGACTGCCAGCAGTTCGATTCTCACTGGATCAAGGTTGACTCAGCCTTCCATCCCTGTGAGGTCGGGAAAATGAGGACCCAGATTGTTGGGGGCAATATGCTGATTCTGTAAACTGCTTAGAGAGGGCTGTGAAGCATTGTGATGCAGTATATAAGTCTAAGTGCTATTGCTGCAGTCAATTAAAAAAAAAAACCAAAATCCCAACAAGAGCCAAATTCAACCTCACATCCAAAAGAGAAGTGAAGTTTTGCATATATTTTTGCTTATATTTCAGTTTTATTTATTAGTCAAATTATACTGAAACAGAAGAGGCTTCACAAGTGGTTAGCATTTTAAATATTTTAAAAAACATATAGCATACAATTGCTTTTATATAGTGCAATTCCTTTTTGTGATATTTTTTACTAAATTTACTGTGATCCATCCATCAATTCACCAATTCACCTTTTTACTGTGGGACTCTAAATTAAAGTATTTTAACAGAGGGCTGAGCAATCCCATTAACTCATCCAATGAGGGGAATTCACCACAAACCAAAATGGAAAGTTTGGGATTAGATCATGTCCAGCACCACAAATCACTATCAGTTCTGGACAATATGCATAAACCAACTCCAGAATGTTTGGTCAGTCTTGTCAAGGAGAAAAACATGATGTTTCAAAAGAAAAGGTGTCACAGTTGAATTGCTCTATGTTGCACATCTGTATTTACCATCTTCCTTAGTAATTAGTTCCACAACTGAATTGAATTTCTCGTTAGCAAGTTGTCCCAAACATTCAGTGGGAATCAGTCTTCTTTTGAGATAAAACACATTGTGACCTTTTGTATGACTGATAAGTGTTCTCCACCTCTTCATGCAAATCATTAATGAATATGTTGAAGAGCATTAAGACAAGGACTGCATACCTCAGTCTACTTTAATGAAGAGTTATTAATGTTCTTATGGAAAAAATCGCTAGCTTAATCTACTTTTCTGAAATCCAATATTTCATACTTAGCTTTAGTTTATCATATCAAGAATTCCACTATTAGACATTTTCTGTTAAAGTCAGCAAGTCTTCCCTATTAGTCAGAGATAAGCATCTTATGCTTTTCTGCAGACCCATGAACAAGAAACTTTCTAGGACCATAGCTAGTTGAATGTGTTTTACAAATGATATTCCAGTGATTAAAAATAACTTTCTATGAAATATATCTTCCTAAAAGAACTAACAACATTACAATCAAATCAGTATTTTCAATTTCAAAAGTATCAATTTGCTGAAATGAATTAAATTGAAAAAGTAGATGATTAAAAAGAATGAAGCAAGGAGCATATAAGAGAGAGAGAGAGAGAGAGAGAGAGAGAGAGAGAGAGAGAGAGAGAGAGAAAGGAAAACAAAACAATATATACTGTAAATATAAACTCATACCTTTGGTTGCTTCCTGGACTTTCACCCTGTTTAAAAAAAAGTGCTTTTTAAAAATGAACCTAATTATCAAGTTACTTTCAAAATAGATCTGAAATATATGACTTTAAATCCCTCAATCTTTTAAAATATCAAATCACTATAAAACTGTCAAATTAAAATATTTAGAAAAACACCTATTGATATATTTTCAGGCAATAATATCTAAATTCTTCTATTCTTCCCTGCACTGGAACTGTCTGAATTTTAAAATCAGATTGAGCAGCAAATCTAAGGTATGTACATTTCAAAGCAAATATCAATTCTTTAATGGGCTTATCAGTTGATCAACAGATGTGTTATTTTTATTTTATTTCAGATTATATCTTAAGACTCTGAATTGTTTTGCTTCTTAGGGTTACATTAAATGCCACAGAAGCAAATCTGCTTAATCACAGGGCTGGTTTCTCATGATTAGTGAGAAACTGGATATTCACATTTCACTCAGATCTTCTCAGCTATAAAGACAGCTGTTAGGGCTTCTTACAGGATGAGAAAAATCATAAACAAGATATGAAATTTATCTTCCTTTACCAAATGAGAGGATTTATTATTAAAAAAATAAAGATCTGCTTTACAAAGAAAATCTTGGACACTGTGCTAATGTCTTATAGAATATCTATACCTATATTAAGTATATTATACATGTATCTTATGATTAATTTATATTAAGGGTGCTTACGAAATCTTCCTTCAAAGTATGTCAGAGGCATTTTCAGCAAGTGAATGGGAAAAAGCCCATATAGAAGGCTTCTAAATTGAATCCTCTCCTGTATCTATATATATGTATACACTGAGGTGTATAAAAGGTTTGGATCTGTATTAGCATCTTTTTGAAAAAGCCAACATTATTATTTTCCCTGATCAGAGAGTTAAGTTTCTCCCAAAAGATTATTACGTAACACTATGAACATTATATAATTTATCTTAAAAGAACATAATTTACATAACACAGAATTGTGATTATTATTAAAGCATGGCATATAACATTTCCTCATCATTCTGCACAGATGCCAGAAACTAAAGGTAGTAGTGCAATATATATTAATTCTATGAATTAAATAAATCTTAACTGCCACCTCTTCTAAACAGTTTTCCAATTCACTACACTTTTAGTTGCTCTAATTTCAAATATCTTGTAATCTAATTTGCATATATAATACATCTACTGAACTTAATAAGGTCAGTATGAAGAACTTACTTCATCACTTTCCACTAGGTTTTCAAACTGAAAATAGATACAATATTTCAATTAATCAAGCATAAGTAATGTGTTTTGTGAAATACCAAATACATATCTACTTCAGACAAAATAACTGTCATGTGTAGTAAAGCTTAGCAGCTATTTTTTTTTAAATAAAACTGTAAATTATCATTTTAAAGTACATGGTACAAATATATAATTTTGTTAATATATATTATATATAATTTAGATATAGTAGTAAACAATGGAGAAAAATATATTACTCAGTTTTACCTTTAAATTAATAAATATCTGACTATGCATTAATATTTGTATTAGGAGTATATAAATTTATTCCACTTTGTGTACAGATAATAAAATTATAACAAAGAATTTTCATTTGTTTCATTAAATAAAGATAAGGACTAACCTAGGATCTAAGACAGGGGTGTCAAACTCGATTTCATTGAGGGCCGCATCAGAGTTGTTTGACCTTGAAGGGCTGGGCTGGGCATGGCCAGCTCGACGTCATTCATGTCAGGGCGCCTGTGGTAGCCCGAGTGCTCTGCCAGTGAAAACAATCTCCTGAGCTCTGTTTTTGGCTGCAACGGTCTCCTGCAACCCTCTGCCAGCGAAAACGGAGCTTGGGAGGGCAACATGCAGCCCTCCCAAGCTGTTTTTGCTGGCAGAGGCACTGCGGGCCAGTCCCAGGGCGGCACTGCAGGCCAGATCTAAGCACCACACAGGACGGATCTGGCCCCTGGGCCTTGAGTTTGACACCCCTGATCTAGGACAATCTTTTGCTTATTTTCCTTATTTGAATACGAACTATTAGCCAAAACCTTTGAATTTTTATATAAAACCACCATATGTTGTATGTACATCAGGGGTGGGTTCTAAATATTTTCACTACTGGTTCTGTGGGTGTGGCTTATTTTGTGGGTGTGGTTTGATGGTCATGTGACAATTCTTTAGGATTTAGTAGAGGTACTGGTCAACCATGCTTTTAACTGCTTGCAGAGCTGTACCGGTCTACCCATTTGTTCTTGGAGCATTCCTGTCTACCCATTTATTTTTGAAGGCCCCCGTCTACCCATTTGTTTTTGGAGACACCGATCTACCTATTTGTTTTTGGAGCGTACTGAGCTACCACCACACTGCCTTTTAACACTGATCAGCTGTAGAGTGGCCCTTTGAAGCCCCGCGGCAAGAGTTTAAACAGTTTTTTTCCTTTTAACCGATCGGCTGGGACTTGGGAGGCAGCGAATAGATTGGGGGCGGAGCCAAATAAAAGGTAAGAATAACGCGGGGGGGAGGGCTGGGGGGCCCAGATCCCGAACAAAGAGAACCGGTTCAGTGACGTCATATCGTCACCGCTACCGGCTCAGCCAAACCAGGATGAACCTACCACTGATATACATAAGATCTAATTTAGGTACAGCTTTGCCAAATCCTTGGGTTTATGTCTGGTTCTAGTGAACACAGCTTTCTTAAGGTAGCAACTTTAATTAATGTCTCCTAATTTTAGCTGATATTTGTTTACATTTGGTTTTGCCCGTATAGAAATCCAAAAACAGTTTAGAAATTTGATTTAAATATTTTAAACTGTCTTCAAATCCTATAAAGTACATGTAGATATTTTGACCAAATCTCATAAGTATTAGAAATTCAAATCTTTTTTTTCTGATCCATTTGGGGATGAAATGCTATGATACACAAAAAAAGAGTTTGAACTTTTACCTTTTTTGAACAGCTATAAAACTATAATAGAACATAATATTTAAATCAAATTTAAATCTGTAAAATATTCTGATGTTATAAATATAAATATTTAATCTTATCACATATTATATTGTTGTAAATTGTGAATATTTTGTTCTTTATTTTCATTGCTGTACCTAATTTTAGTCTCAACTCATGCCTTTCCCCCATGTCTATAGTTATTTATTAATCTTCTGCCATATAACTACTTTATAAATAACCAGACGAAGGCACTGAAATAAAAAATAATAAACAGAAATATAAACAGAAATAAAAAATATACACGGTAGAGATTTTGATTAACTTCCCTAAACAAGATAGCTTTAACAATTTCCAGGAATTAACCTTTGAATAATATTTTTAATATATCCAATAAGTGTAAATTTTTAAAAGCCTCTTTAACATTTTAGATACAATTACTTTCAAATAACTGAGGTATTTTATGTCAATTTTATGCCTGATAAGCTTTGTAATATATTGTAATTTTTTTCTATATAGATAGAAGATTGTTTTCAATTCAAATCACCAACATTCTTAAGAAAATTAAATGGGCTAAGACTGGAATTAACAAAAACTAGATGGTCATCAAACAAATTAACTTTATCTGAATTATTTTAAATGGTATTCCTTTAATATTGTTTGAGATATTTTCTAATTTCTGCAGCAAATTAATTTCTGGAAAAACAAAAATATTGGTGAGAGAAGGATTTTGTCTGCTTAGCAGCAATTTACAATCACATATGTGCAATAGTTCACTGATCTTTTGATGTTTGAAAGTCTTCTGGTAACTGGAAGCCACAGATTTTCTTCTGCCATTTCTTAACTTATTTAATGTTTGACTTTTGCAGCTTTGGAAAATTTTATGCAATAATTCCTAGGGCAATCCTAGGAAAATGCGGTTTATGTCAGGAAAGGGTACCAAAACGAGCAAAAGTAGGACACAAATGTTAAGGAACCAAAGAAGTCAAAGAAGCTGGTAACTTGTCACCACCTTCCATCCCTTTTATCCAGTCACGTAATGGAACGTACACAATTCATAACTGCATGAATGTTATTAGATTTATTTTATCCCAAGATTACAGTATTTTATGTCTTCTTTGCATTTTAATGAACATAAAACATAGCATATAGTGATTTTAATTAGATTGTCATTGTTAAGAACAGACTGTTCCAAATTGATGTGATTGAAATTAGCAACAAATAATTTTAACTGCTCAAAATTATTTATTGCATAATGTTTCAGCCAGCAAATATGCAATAAGAAAAAAATCGTGCTAGTTTCATAATATGACTATAGTGGTACTTAAAATCTTTACTTACCTCTATAGTGAAATGTTCTCCTGTTGAACATGTCCTGAAGTACTTTGATCTAGAATATAAACCAACAGTGTCATAGCAGAATTACTGCTATATTTAAAAAGATTATCAGAATAATTTTTCTCTCATTAGAACCTGTTTAATAACCTCCATGCATAATACTGCATATTGTACTTTTCAAAACTTTGTCATGAAAAGGCTGCACATGGTTACATGCCCTTTTTAAAAAAAATACTCTTTTAATAAAAGCTTGATCACAGTCTTGACTATATTTAGCAAAGAAAGGCATGAAATTAGAACTTCTGATTCCCAAATCAAGAGTTGATAGCATCAGGGTTTGGAAGTAAAATGTGGCATGCTAAAAATATTCTGCAGAGAGAGTTTACATATCACATTACACCATGTTTTGTTTAGACTTGGTTTTCTGAATAAATCACAATTTATTACATTAATACAAAACCAATTGGACCTTGTGGCGGTGTAAAGCAATGGGTGAGCCAAACAATCATATACAAGCCTAATTTGGAAACAATATATATCTGAATAATTGAAAAGAATTATTCAATTCTTAGCTCTGCTATATTGCAATACTGTAATTTCTCCCAGCACATATTAGCAGAACGGCAGTTGAATCTCCTTTCCTATTCTTCTAGAAATAAAAAATTAGAAATTACCGGTCTATTTTGCAGAACATTAATTTATCCATCTAGCATTCTAATTGCCATGTTCTCAAGTGAATAAGTAATGTTGCCCTATCCCTGTAAATAAGGGGTTTGGCACATGTATTGAACACAGTTGGATTCCAAGGTGTGTACTATACATCACTGATATTATTTATGTATTTTGGGTATATTCAATATTATACTATGAAAGAAATTATTAAAGACAGTAAAGTCTGTCTTTAACATATATGGTATGTAAAAATATATATCAGCTATGAAAAGAGTAAAGGTTTTTTTTATCCCTTACTCCTTCCTGAAAAAAACCTGACCATCTAGAACAAGTAGTGACATGGAGGGTGATTGGTGAATTGAAAAATCCACTCTTCTTCCAGAGAAAGCTCTACTGGTGGCCCAGTGTTTAGAATGCAGTACTGCAGACTAACTCTGACCACAGCTATGAGTTCAATCCTGACAGGCTCAAGGTTGACTCAGCCTTCCATTTTTCCAAGGTCAGTACAAGAGGTCCTAGACTATTTTTAAAGAAAGTGCATGATGCCTATTACCTTTTAAAAAATGAGTATTATAAATTTAGTTATTCTCCAGATAGGATAATAAAAGTAATCCCAAAGTTCTAATTATATTTATTCCCATAAGCACTTAAAGAATAATGTTGCGATTCCTCTGGGGATAAAATGAAAGTTGACAATGAAGAAGCTAAAATTACACATGACTTAATTTCTAATTACATCTGCAGCATAAAGAAGACTCCTTTACAACAAACAATTTAAGCCAAAGGCAGCTATATAATAAGCCACAATTATGTGAAAATGAAATACATGTCATATTATACAAATGAGATGTGTTATGAGATCCAATGTATTTACTTGTTGACATCATGGTGTACATGTTGTCATTTATTCCCTTGAAGACATCTATGATTAAACAGGGCTTTTAGATTATCTTGAGAAACTACCGGTACTTCAAATTTTGTATCTTCAAAATAAACAGCAAGGTGAGATTTGTTTTCTATTGCATTAATCATGAAATAAGTAGAGTTCCAGCTTCAAAAGAAACTTGTGAACTCTTTGGCACTAGGCATCAGCTTTGGAAAACAAAAAATCCTGGGAGCAATAGACAAAGAAAGCTATTTATATTTTTTAAAAACTATAGCCTACCAGATTTGTTTTATATTTCTCACAGCTACCAGATTCCTAAGGGTGTATTTCAGTTTAGATTAATATACAGAATATTGAAAAATATTCAGGCATAAATGATCCTATGCTGATGCAAAAAATGCAATTGTCTGGTCCAATATAAATTTTCAATATATCTTCACTGCTAAATAAACTATTAATCCTGGCTTTATAATAGAAGGTATCTATTAAACCCATGAATCCAATCACTTGCTCAGTGCTAGAATCCAAATAAAAATATTTTAAACAAGTGGATGCCTTCATTTATATTAGTGAAAGGAAAGACAGTTCTTGTGGTGTAGTTTGTTCCATTCTAAATTGTTTCAAATTTACAAGTCTTTTTTCTACCACTCAAGAACCTGCATTTTATCTATATTTTTCAGTGTTCTGTTACCTGGAACCAAGGATAACAGGCCTTAATGTTCTATGTCAAGGGTGTCAAACTGGTGGCCTACAGGCCGAATGTATGTGTAGGCCACACCGACCCCAGCTCCGCAAATGGGAAAAATGTCATGAAACATCCATGACGGCAATGTGATGCAGCGAGTTTGACACCCATGTTCTATGTAAAATCTTTTGAGATATTGAAGAGAACTAGCGTTAAAGCATCAGACTAGAAAATGGAGATTGATAATTTGGGGCCAGTCAGTTTCAATCAGCCCTAGAAAGAAGACAATGCTAAAACACTTCTAAAATATTGCCAAGAAAACTGCAGTCTCATCCTGGTAGTCACAATGAGTGACTTGAAAGCAATAAAATAATAATAACAACAACAACAACAACAACAACCCTATCCAGCATTCTTAAAACTTTAAATATTCCAGTACTTTTCTCCTTTAATGTATTTAGATATATTATAGTAGGACATAAATATAGCCTATATACAGAGATATAGTAAACCAAAATACTGTATAGTGAGACTAGTGATTAGCATAATACAGACAGACATCCACCCATCTGCTTCCTATAAAGTACTGAGGCTACATGGCACCATTCCAGAAGTGGGCTCCATTTTGGAGCAGCCACAATTCCCTGTGGCTGTTCCCAAAATGGTACCCACTTTCAGTACAGCACCACATGGCTTCTGTTTAGGAAGGCTGCTTGGTAGATCAGCTTCAAAGAAAACTAGCTGATCTGTCCCTCGGCTTCCGTATAGAGTATACTGGCTGCTTCCCCAAGGAGATCTATAGAAAAGGTAAGTGGACTAAGCTGGGCTGAGGGTCTGGGGAGGAGTGTGTGGGACTCAGGGTGGGAAGTGGAGTAGGTGATATCTCCGGGGGTGGGAGAGGCCCTGAGAAGCCACATGTGAGCTAGGGAGGTGCTGCAATGTGGGCTTGGGTATGCGCTAGGACTGCCAGGGCCTTTCCCTACCTGAATCACTCCATGCACGGATTGCATGACCCATGCAGTCACTTAATGACAATGGGAGAGCAGGGATTGCAGTCATTAAGCAAAGCAGGCATGTGGGCACCTTGCTGGATGATCACCACAACTTACCATTAAGTCTAGAACTACCTATATTAGAATAGAGAGATTCAAAGTGGGGAATTAAACAAATTCCTACAGGCTAGAGCAGGGGTATCAAACTCGATTTCATTGAGGGCTGCATCAGGGTTGTGTTTGACCTGGGGGGGGGGCGGAGTGGGTATGACTGGGGTGGGTGTGTCCAGCTCAATGTCACTTGTGTCAGGGGCGCCTGTGGTGGCCTTAGTGCTCTGCCAGCGAAAACGGGTTCCAGAGCTGTTTTCAGCTGGGATGGCCACTTGCAATCCTCTGCCAGCGAAAACACGCAGCCCTCGCAAGCTCCATTTTTGGCTGCAATGGCCTCCTGCAACCCTCTGCCAGCGAAAATGGAGCTCCATTTTCACTGGCAGAGGCACCATGGGCCAGTCCTTTGCTGTTTCCAGGGCGGCCTCGTGGGCTGGATCTAAGCACCCTGCAGGCTGGATTCGTCCCCCAGCCCTTTGACACCCCTGAGCTAGTGGTTCAGCTAGGTTACTAGCTAGATGCCCGGTGATTACTCCATACACCGAAATAGATATTATTATTTCATCAGTTTTCAGAAAATCATAGACAAAGCATGGAGTTTTTTGTCTGCCTCATGAATTATAAGGGTTTTTTTAAGATCTTGCAAACAAATCTGAAGTGAAAGTAAGTTGGGAGGCTGAAGACAACCTAAACTGTATAGTTAAAAAAAAATGTTAACAGCAATTGCCAGCAGGTCTATAATGTCTATATAATATATAATATATAATATATAAGGTCTATAATAGTCTGAATTATTGCCTCTTTTATTCATACGAGGCCTACAAAAATGTGGAAATAAGTTAAACGTGCTTATCAAAAGGAAACTGTTTAGATCTCCCCACTCCCTTCTACTCAAATAAGCTATCCCAGTGGTGAAATCCAAATATTTTTAGTACGGTTCTGTGGGCGTGACTTGGTGGGCGTGGTGTGGCTTGGTGGTCCTGGCAGGGGAAGGATACTGCAAAATCCCCATTCCCTCTCTACTTGTGGAGGAAGGATATTGCAAAATCTCCATTCCCACCCCACTCTGGGGCCAGCCAGAGGTGGTATTTGCCGATTCTCCGAACTGCTCAAAATTTCCACTACCGGTTCTCCAGAACCTGTTGGATTTCACCCCTGAACTATCCTCAAAGAACACCGCAGCCTTTGAGAGCTGTAGGCAACGAAATTTCATTTTAATGTGTGGCGATTAGTGTACATTCAAAGAGACGATAAAGTGATGGTTCTGTTCTAATTCTATTCTATTTTATTCTAGCAGGGGCAAACAAGAAAGGCTGAAGCGTTATTGGTTATTTGTTTGCTGTGAGCCACAATTAAGCACATACCTGAATTGGCCTGTAAGTATATAGCAAATGAGACAAAAACCCTTTATTCACCCTACTACACCACAGAGACTTTATTAGCGAGCCCACCTGCAAGTCATGAGAGCCCCTGTACACCACTGGAGCCCACGGTTTCTCTCACCCCTGTCATCAAGCCCTGTTTTCAGCCAGGATGAGCTAGCCGGTGGCTGCCTGCCTGCCTCTTTGTGGGGGGGGGGGGATGGGGGCACCTTCGATCCGCACGTGACTGGCAGCCCATTGCAGCTCCACCAGACTGAGGTCACTTCACTCTACACCGCAGAGGCCAACTTGATACTTCCAGAACCGCCCCCCCCCCAAAAAACCAGGCATGGCTTGAAGGCCAGCGCCTTCAGAAACGCCTGCCCGCTGTTCACTCGGATTCAGATAGACTGCCGGCGAACATGGAGGCTTTATTCAACCCTCCCCGGTTAACAAAAGCGCGGGTCGAGTTTCTAGCCGAATTCCCTTCTCTTCCAAAGCAAAGAGGCGAGAGGGACTCTGCCTTTCAGTCCAAGGCCGGCCTGCCCTGAATTCCCGCCCCCCGGAAAGGCGGAACCGACCCCAACCCTGACGTCCCACCGCGCTTACCCTCCTCCTCGTTGGAGGCGTCCCGCTTCCCGTCTCGGGAAGACCCAGCAACACCACTGCGCCGCCCAGCTGTTGCCCATGGCATGCTGAGAGAGAGGGCGGCCGGGGGGGCGTTCGCTCACCCACCCACCGACGTAGCGCCGGAATCGGTTACCACGGTCCCTCCTCGGCGTCGGCGGCAAGCGGAAGAAAGGAGATGGCGGGGCCAACAGCTGTGGCGGCTACGGCTCTCGGGCATGGAGGAGAAAGGGACACGCGGCGTAACGATCAGCCGTTACGGCGCCGCCGAGGAAAGCAGCGAGTCCGCTCCTTCCCCCGCCTCATGAGGGCTCCCCCCCCTTCCCTCACGTTGTGACGGCGAGCTCGGCAGTCGCGTGCGGCCGTCAGCCACGCCCTCGCCTCATTCATCACCCGGGGCTGGGAAAGCGCATGCGTAGACCGAGACGTTCTGACTCCTCCCTTACTTTTAGATTAGATATGTGTGTGATCTGCTGCTGGGAAGAGTTTAAAGCAGGTCTTCAAACTTGGCCGCTTTAAGACTTGTGGACTTCAACTCCCAGAATTCTACAGCCAGCTATGCATATGCATAGCTGGCTGTAGAATTCTGGGAGTTGAAGTCCACAAGACTTAAAGCGGCCAAGTTTGAAGCCCTCTGCTTTAAAGGCTGGTGGTGAGTTTTTTTATATGTTTGTTTTTTTGCAGTGGAGGGGACAGCGGCTGTCGGATTCCGGGAACTGGATGAATAAAATAATTATTCTTAATAGCCACAGAGGATGCCGGGATTCCCTTGGCGGAGTCCCAAAACTTGTTCTGCTTCTGAGACTTTGCATTCAATCCATATTGATTGCTTTTAATTTAAAAATCCTCTTCCGGTTGTGATCATACGGGGAACGATCAATATATGCGCTGTACCGCTCAGTATTGCCGGAAGTATCGATATTCTCAGAAGCTTTAAGAGAGGTTGCTGATCTGCTTTTTACAGCTGGGTGCATTTTGAGGCGGTTCTGCCCTCTTGCCCTTCCTTCTCTTTTGCTTTCAAACCTGAAATGCTTTACTGACGATGCAGTTTAACCTTTGCTGCTGCTGCTGCTTTTTCTGTGGCTTAGTTTTGCTGTCTTCGCTGCTTTCTCCCCAATCCTAGTTAATTTGGCATGAAGCAAGTAACCAAAGATTGACAAGTACTTGTTAGATTCAAAAGACTTATTTCAATGGCTCAGCTTTCGCTCCGGCCTTTGAAACTAAGTTGGAACAATGTTAAACCACAATGCAGCCCACAATGTAATAACGGGCTAAGGAGGAGTAAATACTGTAGAATGGCAGTGTTAGAAGAAATATCCTTCTGGGTTGCCAGGTCTGCTTCCAAAAAATAGCGGACAAGCGGGGGTGGTGGGGTGGTGGTGGGGGTTAAGTAGTAAAAAAAAAAAAATTACAATTAAATTATGTATTTTCTTACAAACAATTTACAGTAGGCCGTTGTATTTGTTCTGTCGGTTTCGTTGTTGGTAATCCATGCAAAAGTAGCTTCCCAGTCTTTGGTGTATTTGCACACTCCTCTCTTTCGTTTTAAAGAATTTGAAATCTCGCCGCTGTCACTTCTCATCACTCGACGCCATTTTAGGTCAGCCGACACAAGCTACAATACATTTTAAAAATGTGAACTGTACATAATTTTATAATATATTTTTATTTTAATCTCATTTTTTTCGGAGAATCGAGTTCAATGGATATTCGATCTTTGTCTCATTCTAACTTATGAAAAAAAAAGACAAAACCCGATTCTCCTATCCTTTAGATTACCTACCATTTCATCATAAAGCTTTTGAATAAAAAAAAGGTCCACTTTTGTGAAAAAAAATAGTGAACATAATGTGAAAAAAGCGGACTGTCTGCTCAAATAGTGGACACCTGGTAACTCTAGCTCCAAGTGGAGAAAAAGACACTGGAAACATGGAGACTGCTTGGAAAGATGGTTTAATGGTGGACAGGATCACATGGCTTGGGTTCCTGAACAGAAAAGAGGGCGAGATCCAGCGAGTCCCCAGGTTTTATGCCCTCTCTGGCTTTGAACTTCCTGGGGCCCAGAAAGAGTATCCTGATTGGTTGGCAGACTCCCATGGGGTGGGGGTCTTAGTTAGCCTTGCTGGCTGATGTAATCTTCCCAGGTGCCATGTGGTGAGTTTCTGTTGCTAGATGGGTCCTATTGTGTTGCAGATGATGGTCCATTGACAAAGATTGAGTTTCTGCCTCTGGCCCATTTACAAAGGGTGGGGGGCAAGAAGGTGGGAGCTGCTTCGTCTTTCAAAACATGCTTCTCCATTTCTCATTCAGGGAAACATAATATTCTGCCTTTTTAGTATATCCTAAAATATTTCATTCTTCTAGGAAAGGGGTGGGTGCTAACTTCCTACAGCAGAAATTAATGGAAAAGGTGCTTGTGATGATGGATGAAAAGTGTATATTTGTAGAATTCTTAATGCCCCTATAATGATGGTTACTTCTTTGCTAATAACTTTCTTTTAGACATTCGGCTTTATATTTTAATAATAATAACAACAATTTTTTCCAGGCATCTTCACAATATGATCCAACTGGAATCAATTTAGTTGCTTCTTACTCATTTCACATATTGCTAGAACCAACAGTATAATGAAATAATGGTGTTCAGAGGCTTAGTTTTTTTTTAAAAAAATCACAAAGAGTAATAATTTCAAAGCAATAGATTCTATGTGACAACTATTATCAGACTCCACAGAGAAATCTAGCAGGTTTTATAGAGGCAGTATTTTCTCAGTCTCAAGACAAATATTTTTTATCAGTGTCTCAGCCCATTAATCAAGCCAAGATGAAGTTTAGATTGAAAAAAAATACTTTACTCATAAATCCTCAGAATTATTATTACAGATGATAATCCCATTTATTTCTTATAATCCAAAATGATCTCCTAGACCTAGACCAATTAAGTTGACCTCATGATGGGAGGTCTGAAAGCCAGATTCTTTTTAAAAAAATTTCCAGAATGCTGCTCTGAAATAGCTTGTCTAAAAATTTTTTATAGAAAGCAGCCAGCATTTTAATAATTCAACTTCAGAGGTATTAGAAAGATAGATTCAGATGCTTTGTAAATTTTTTTTTTGCTTTATTTCTATTAGACAACTAAAAGATAAATGCTCTAAAAAGAAAGGAATCTATTTAACAACACTACACAATAAACTGTATAGGAAGTCTGAATCTCAAGATCCTATCATGCAGGCAATATTAAATTAATTTTATTTGGAATTTAGTATCAGTGATTCAAGCCTTCTGTTGATTTTTCTATTTGGTCCTTTTTAGATTAAATGCTTACTGTATGTATATATTAGATTGGCACGGTGGTTGAGTGGTTAAGACGCTAGTTTGAGACCCAAGTGGCACGTAACAGGGTGAGCTCCCATCCTTGCTCCAGCTTCTGCCAACCTAGCAACTTGCTTTCTAATTTTCCCATTACTGAAGGAGAAAGTCTATTACAAAAGAATTTTAAATCTTCAGTTGAATTAGAACACAAAGAAATAACTAACCAATTCTTTATCAACCTGCACCAAACAGAAACCATCTTGGCTGAAGACCAATCACAAGTCAGGACATCTGATTATAAAGACAGAATCTCACTGTGGACTGCAGAGCTAGCTATCTTACTTCTGAAGATGCCAGCCACAGTCGCTAGTGAAATGTTGGTGAAGCTGTTGTTACTGAAGCCTAACACTACCCAGGCTCAAGGTATCTTACTCCCAAATAATTGAATAATAGAATTTCTGCCATCTTAAACCAAATCAATGTAGCTGTGCAGTGATTTGGACTTAATTCTAGAAGGGCGCTTTGGAATATATATGTTCTGCCCCAGCTCCGGATTTCCGAGGATATTGACACACACCAACGGTCCTTATCAAATTTATTTAGTAACAAGAATAAACAAGACTGGCAAAGGTTGGCAACCAGCCCAGAAAACAAGATATGATAAACCAAAATACTCTGATAATAATACAAGTTGTTTCCAGCAAGAACACACTAGCTGCGTGCAACTTAAATAGGCTAAGGGAGTGGCCAATTACCCTCAAGCCCTACTCTCGAGTAGACCTCCTCCTCCTGAGTAGTCACTCCTGCCTTTTGGCAGCCCTGCGTGCCCAAGCATTGAGGAGAGGCTCCTCTACTTCGCTCTCTCCACTGGAAGGAGCCTCTGGAGGTTCTGAAGGCCCTGGCTGAGTCTCTGCCTCTGGCATCACATCCTCTTCAGCCTCCTCGCTGTCCGACGCGAGCGCTGGCTGTGCAGGCTGCTGGCGCGACATCACACCAGCCTCCTCTTCATCAGGATCAGCCACGATCCGCGCAGGCCCCTGGCGGGCCACAACAATATAACATTATGAATGTAGAACATATTCGCAATTTTTTGCATCTTTTGCAGCATCTTTTCCTGGGTTACAAGGGCTGTTCTCTGCAGCTGCTGTGCAATCCTGGGAAAAGATATATCTGAGGAGTTACTATGTCCGTATATACCTTCTAATATACTTTTTAAATCTTGAGTGTTATGCAGTCCTACTGAACCGCAAAGTAGAATAAGTTAATATTGACAGCATTTATAACAACTTTGAAAACACATTTATTAGCCCCTCTCCTTTCTGACCTATAGTTTGTAGCATATAAACAAAGTATCAGGAAAATATATATTTATATGCTATGTTGTGTAGATCAGAACAGTACCAAATTGCTTTGCTCATGGCAGTTACTCAAGCAAATAAGCTCTCGAGCTCATTGATGTTTGGCAAACAACCAGTTTTAAATTGCAGATGAGAGGCAATAGGTTAAGTTACTGTTATTAGCTTTGCCCTAAATTGAATGTAATAAGGACATTCTTTTAGCACCAGAAGGAAAATGTATGCTCCATCACTAAAATGAGAATAGAATAACTGCGCCCTCAAGAAATCCTCTGAATAGGTAGAATTAGTTTCTATCAAATATGTTCAAACTTATTTCATTGATTTTAGGTGTTCAGGACTTGGGATTTTTTCCTAGCCAGAGTTTGTTATATAGTTTGTTTTTTCCTGAGGAAAATATCTCTAAACCAGGGGTGTCAAACTCACGTCATCACAGTGGCATCACGTGATGTATCAGAACTCCCCCCCCTTCACTAAACCGGACGTGGACGTGACCAGTGCATGACGCATCTGGCCCGCAGGCCAGGAGTTTGACAGCCCTGCTCTAAACCAAAGAACACGGTTACTTCATGATTATCAAGAGTTTGTTAACTGCAATAGATAATGATTTTTTAATATTAAGTTGACCTGACTGCAGTTGATTGTGTTGTCCAAATCTGAAATAACCATTAATGCATGGTCAGGCAATTATTCTTTGATGGTCCTTCAATAGCGTCTCTGTTGTCTCCTTTTGTTTTTGAAACTGCACAATTGCCTGAGGCCTGCACTTTAAAAAGAAAGGCTGGAGAAAAAATTAGATTGGGAACACTTTGAATACTTTAAAATGATACATGCTTAGGGCCTTTCCCCAAATATATACACTTATGACATAAACATGGCCTAGCAAAGTTTTTTTCTGCCATATTGTTATTTCTGTTGTTCTAGAATATCTATTCTTATGTTGTTATTTAGGACTTGTTTTTCCATGTTCCACGCATGAGAAAAATCCTCACTTTGTTTTTCTGCAAATCATAAACGGCCCCTGGGTGGCACCAAAACAATACAGAGGAAGTTTACTGTCTGCCCAATGATGCTGTAGTAACAGAAACAGAAGGAACAAAACAACGATGGAACATAGTCACGAAAAGAAAAGAAAACCAAGCAATCCCTTCTAAGAAGATATGAAGAGCCCTGTTGGTTTAGCCATTGGCCCATCAAATTCACTTTTCTGTATTGTATTCCACAGTAGGCAAACAGATGCATCAAGATATTTATAAATATGAACATGAGCAGGATCTCACCTCTTCCATCAATGCATCTTAGCAATGAGCATTCAAGGCATGCCCTCTGTGATTTTAGAGCTAACAAACTACATCAAAATTATTAGCTGTTAATGTCTAGTTATTCCAGTCCTATTTAAACAATAATATAAAGTAGTGACCAACGTAACATCTGATAGCAGCATCAGTGTAAGTTTGCATTGGGTAAAAAGTACATCCTTGAATTGGTCCTTGCCACATTTAGGTTTAATAGACAAGCCCTTAAATCTAATATTGTGGGACTGGAGAAAAAGTTCTCTCACAGACATTTTTCCTTTCTTACATGAGTTATTATACATACCACTCAGTGGTGGGTTGCTCCCGGTTCTGTCCAGTTCTATAGAACTGATAGTAAAACCGGTGTGAGGCTCTGCCCACCGGGCACGACATCATCACTTGCGTGTGCGCGATCCTGCTGCAAACCAGTAGTAAAGGTAAGGGAAACCCACCCCTGATACCACTCATCTTTCCACTGGCTGCCTTTGCTTAAAGTTAAAAAGAACGGAACATTGTCTAGTGTATCAATGTGGTATAGTAGCTACAGTGTTTAACTAGTTTTGAAAGTTAACAGAAATTCATAGGGCCAATCACTTTCATACCAATAATCCTATCTTGTGGGATTATTTAAAATGTTAAATTTGAGATGGGACTATTCCACCTTGATATCTTGGAAGAAAAGGGTAGGATATAAATCAAATAACCTCTCCTTGTTAGGTAAGTGTTTTAGCTCCAAATTAATTGTTATTCTATGCAATATAAAACAACACTCAAGTATTTGCAGAAATATTTCTTGCCCTTGAAATAAAAGGCAAGAAATTATAGGAGTTTGCAAACTGTTAAATATTGGTCTCTTTTTACATATATAACATGTTCTATTGTCTGAAGTGATTTACAGATATTTAAAGGGTTGTTTTTTTTGCACTGATTTATTGAGTACCTATATAAGATCAAATTCTTCATCCTTTTGTGATTAAACTATAAATTGTGTGGTACAAATGTACACTTAACAGTTTATAGATGCAGTGTTAAATTAAAAGTGCTAATATGCAAATATGATCAATTATTTAAATATTTTCAATCCGAAAACCATAGCTTTAGAAAAAGTATCAAAATTTTCACAACTGCTTAATTCATGGATTTCTCTTAATGTAATGATCATACGTATAAAGAAGACTCTGCAATATTAGGTGTACACAGTGGTGGGATTCAAATAATTTAACAACCGGTTCTCTGCCCTAATGATTTCTTCCAACAACCAGTTCACCAGCTTGCTCAGAAAGTTAACAACCGGTTTTTCTGAAGTGGTGCGAACTTGCTGAATCCCACGACTGGGTGTACATCAACAGGCAATTGACTATACACGTGTTTCCATAAAAATGTATTTAGAGTGGTGTTTCTCAATCTCAGCCATTTTAAGATGTGTGGACTTCAATTCCTAGAATTCTGGAAGTTGGTCCACACATCTTAATATTGCTGAGGTTGAAAAACACTTATTTACAGTGTTAATATTATAAAACACAGAGAAATTACTGTTTGAAAGAAGCTTAGAGTTCAATCCCTGCCCATCAGGACACAGTGTTAAATCTCATTCTGTTAACTGCAATCAAAGGAGATTTGGAAAATTGGCTCATTCCACTGCCTCTTGTGACTTTCCTGTTTCTGATGGTCATCAGAAGAATTGCTATTTAAATTTAGTATCTGGTGCTTATTTCCTTGTTGACTCCATCCCCTTTTATCTTTTGCCATTTGGCGCTAGTGTTTCAGAATATAAACATGAAAGCAGATTTTGCTGATAGAATGTAAGCCACTGTGGAAGCATTTTTGGCTGAACAATGTTAAAGAATAACTTTAAATAAATAAATCTTGGGGAGTCTTATTGCCACAACAAATGAAAGTGAGTTGGCGATAGACTTAATTTTCCAACATTCTATCTTTTATTTACAGAATTCACATATGTAAGATTGTATACCTCCCTCCCCCAAAAATACTTTGTTGCCCTCTGAAAATACATTTAAGGAGAAAAATCTTAATGACTAAGTTTCATATGTTAAGTTAAGGCATAAGCCAAGTGTATTGTACAAAATCAGACATTATGGATTATAAATGATGGTGTTTGGTATAATGTGGAAAATTGGACAGCTATTTTATTTATTAATTTTTATCCGCCTTTAATTGCTTTATATTGTTGTTTATTCAATAAATGTAATTCATTATCCATGCCATAAAGTGGTTGTTTGATTTTAACCTAACATGCTGCATAAATTCAGCCATTTTGATTTATAAACCAAGGCTTATGGTTATATGAATCCAATCAAAACTTAGGCTGATGAGAAGCCATGAAAAATGGCTTTGTTTTCCAAAATTCACTCTTCTGTCTCCAGGTTTTTTAGATGTGTACATTCTGTTCTCATTGTTTCATGATGGGAGAAGTACTGGGGACCTGCATGGCAGGTTTACTAAAAATAGTCTGGATTGATAGACCAGAAAGTCATTCTACTGAGAAGAGATTGACTTTTGCAGGTTGTTTGCATGCACAGGTATGGCCATGGCTCAGTCATCCACAAAATAGTACCAAATATCTTTCTATTTCTTGAAGGCAGGATATATGGAACATTAGGAATACAATTGTATTCATTAGTCTCATAGCACACACATACAGACACACATACACACTGTATGTATTAATATAACTATAGGCACAGTTGCTTCTGTGATGCCACAGTAGAAAAGCGTGCTACATAAAATATTTGAAGTGGACTTTCACTGCATGGTATAGTCCAGTGATGGCTAACCTTTTTGCCATTGCGTGCCAAAAGCGGGGGGAGTGTGGTGGGGTCACACGCACGCGTGCCTACATCCATAATTCTTATGCGCCCCACTGCCCCCTTGTGCTCCCCCCACTTTTGGCACATTATGGCATGGTGGGTCCGGTAGGCCCGTTTTTTGCTCTCCCCAGGCTCCAGAGCCTTTCTAGGAGCCTGGGGAGGGTAAAAACGGCCTTCCCCACCCCCCCAGAGGCCCTCCGGAGGCCGGAAACAGTGTGTTTCCTGACTTCTGGTGGGCCCAGAAGGCCCGAAAATCAGCTGGCTAGCGCACGCATACGTGCCGGACCTGAGCTTGCGTGCCCACCGATATGGCTCCGCGTGTCACCTGTGGCACCCGTGCCATAGGTTTGCCATCACGGGTATAGTCAGACCAGTTTGAATAATTATTACTTCATACAAAGTGGACAGATTACTATTGGGGAAATCAATGTTTGAATCAGGTCATTTCTAATCCGAATGACTGAAACAATTTTTGAATGATTTTTTCCCCCTTCCCTCCCTCCTTCTAATGTGACCCATATCTGGATAGGAATAAAAGTGCCATACAATTTGACTTGTTTTATGGATGTCTCTGTGTAACACTTTCAAATATCTGCCAAAGAAATACCAGGCGTGCTGAACTTTATGATAGTCATCATGGGCCTAAGCTTTCTTGAGCAATATCTATTTTTCTATAAACTTTTAACACACTCTTAATTCTTGTTGTAAAGATCTGTTTCAGATATTGGTCCTACCTGAACTTAATTTTAATTCAGTAATTAAGACCTAAGCAATTAGATCTCTGCTAAGGAGTATGAATGAAATAGGAAATGTGTTTTGTCTGTTGAAGATTCCAGAACCTGGAAGTCCAGAACCTGGAGCAAAATTGCTAATTCCAGACATAGCAAAGTGCAATATTTTGAAGCAGGCAGGGGACCATTAGATGGCAGCAAAGAAACACAGAAAACATTTCTGACTCTTTGCTGCTCTCTACTGATTAGTAGGAGAGAAGAATTAAACTCAACATCCGCAAGAGTACAGGTAGTCCTCAATTTACGACCACAATTGAGCCCAAAGTTTCTGTTGTTAAATGAGATATTTGTTAAATGAGTTTTACCCCATTGTACGACATTTCATGCATAGTTAAGTGAATCACTGAAATTGTTAAATTAGTAACCCAGTTATTAAGTGAATCTGACTTCCCCATTGACTTTGCTTGTCAGAAGATCGCAAACTGTGATCACATGACTCCGGGACACAGTGACTGTCATAAATATGAACCAGTTGTCAACCATCTGAACGTTGATCACATGACCATAGGGATGCTGTAAAGGTTGTAACTCTGAAAAATGGTCCTAAATCACTTTATTCTGTGCCGTTATAACTTTGAATGGTTACTAAATGAACTGTTGTAACTTGAGGACTACCTGTATTTAAAGAAGTATGTAACATTTTCCAAATCTGGCTGTGGGGGAAAAATGGAAAAGGAAAAGGGGATTTTCAATTTCTTTTTGAAAGAAATAGAAAATCTGCCCAGAAAAATACTGTATGTTTTTTTTTAATCTCTCCCTGCTTGTCTATTCTCAATCCCAATTTAAAATATATTTACAATTTAGCTAAAACAGGATGCATTTCCCCCCCCCCCCCCCAATCTGGAGCTCTTTCAAATTCTGTCCATCATTTCAGATTTCAGACAGAGTAAATCATAAGAATCATTTGGATTTTGCTCAGCCCAGACCTTCTGAAAACATGCCTATATATTTTTGTTTTTATTTCATTTGACTTGTATGTAAAATTTCATTTGATTTTGCTCTAGAAGTGAAAAAGATCAATTCTAATATTTTATATGTTTCATCAGTACTTATCAGAAATGTGATTTGAAGTATTAGAAGACCCAAATGAGAGCTATTTCTTTTTATATCAATGTAAGAATAATATAGATTTCTGCAAAAGAAACTGAGGATGACTGATACTAAATTCTTAATGAAGAAGATGTGACATACAGGCTTTGTTAGTATATCTTATTGTACTTATTTGACCCAAAAGTTAAAAACTCAGCTTTTCAAGTGTCTTCATTTCAGAATATTTATTTTTATGTAAAATAGCAATCTTTTACAGTATGTTGATGCAATTTAAATATAACACACCCACTTTTCTGTTCTTTTTGAAATGCTGTTGCCTCAGAAACCAAGGCCATATTTTAAATCGGAAGCAAGAAAAATTAATAGTAAAATCATGTAACTATCAAAGCAATGGAATGCTGAAAGTCATTGGAAGGTTTCCTTGCGAGACACCAAATTAATGATGTGTTACTTGTACCAGTGTTTTGACCTCTCTCAACACGACATTCCTCGGAAGCAATGGACTGTAGAGACAATTTGAAATAATTCCATAGAAATATTAGTTAGCAGTCTAAATGCTATCAGTCACCTGTCCCAACTTTTACAGTTTAATTAATATCAGAACTGAAATTTCAAATGATCAGTATCACAGTAGAAAGTGTTTATCAAATATCTAAAGAATAGCCCAAGACCAAAAAAATGTATTTGGTTAATCAGTTGTTTTTGCATTTTCTTTATGTACTTCTTGATTTGTTTATCAAACTCTGTTTGATATATATATTCTGTTCTGAGACAGCTTATCTTACATTTAATATTTGTTTATATCATTTAAAATAGGTAATTATACAGAAAGTCCTCATTTATCAATGGTAATTGGGACTGGGAACTCCATGATTAAGCAACACAGTCATAATGTCACATGACCATAATGACTGATAATAGCAGTTCTGACAATCCCAGTTGCTGGATCATACGACTGCTATTTGTGATCTGCTGGCTTCCTCATTGACTTTGCTTGTCAGAACCTGACAGTGAACTTGCAAATGGCAATCATATGAAGTTGCAAATGGCAATCATCATGAGATGCTGAAATGGCATAATTGGGAGCAGGTTGTTAAATTCCCAAATTACAATCACCGGACTGCAGAGATGCTGAGATGCTTGCAACTATGAGGACCCATCATAAATATCCCTCATTGAGTACTATTGTAATTTTGACTGGTTGCTGAATAAGTGCATATTAATCAAAGATTACCTGTGAAATGTAATTATATGCAAAAAGCATTAATAGCATAAATAATTTACTGCAATTATGTATTCTTTGATTTACCCAATTTTAAGGAATAACCACATTTCTTTTCCTTCAATTCTGCCAACACCCCAAACACTGCCTCCTCATAGTTCCACCTTTGCCCAGGGAACCACTGCTAGCTCTCCTGCCTCACTCAGTGATGGAGAGTGTTGCATCTCACCACCCCACTGCCTTCCCCTCTGCCAGGCTCCTTTCTGTAGAAGCTCCCGTCTGCAGACAAGGCTCTGTCACCCTGCCGTGCTCGCTTATTAATAGAGTGCCTGATAAAATTGGTTAAGAATTTTGGTTAGAATATACAGATGGACCAATATCAGAGACAACTGTTATAAAATGCCCGGACAACCTGTGATCGTTGGTTTGTTTCTCCAGAGGTATTTTCTTATCGAAATAGAAAAACTATATATACAGTAAGGAAATATCTCTGGAGAAATAAACCAACAAATCACCGGTTGTCAGGGCATTTCCTAACAGTTATCTCTTAAATTGTATTGGTCTATCTGTATATTATAACTGTATATATCAGTGGGAGGGAAGTGGCTTCTGACTTCCTGTCAGCTTCCCCTTTGTCATCAGAAATCTTCCCTTCCTTTTCCCGCAAGCAGCTAAGTTATTGCTGCTGGTGGGGGAGGGAGGGAGGAAGTGTGAGAGTGGTGGGTATGATATGAGTGCAGAGGGACTGGTGGAGGGTGCATCATTTCTCCATTGACTTGCCTTGCAGGCTTCCCATAAGGAAGGGGTAAGCAAAGAGTGTTGACAGTCATATCAGTTCCTTCTCGGTTCCCCATCAACTTGTGGGAAGCTGTTAGGAAATATTGAAAATGAGGATCGTGTGATTGCGGGTTACTGGGTCAGTGCAATGGTATTGAACAGCGGCAGTGTAGTGGAGCTGAAGTAGGAAAATAAACAAAACCCGAAATGTCATCACCTCAGGAATAATGGAGCCTGGCAGTTATAAGTTACCTCATTTGAGGTATCTTGTTGACAAACGTTTGTCCTATAATGCAGCATTTCGCCCCAATTGAAGGTTACAAACAGGCATGAAAGATTTAATAATATGTAGATGTGCTGTAAGTACCAGACAAATTATCTAAGATGTAGAAGTGTGTGTGTTGGGGGGAGGGAAGCAAAAAATATTCTCAAACAAAACACAACCTGGATGTAAATGCACATGGTGCTGCAAATAATTTAAAAAATTAATATTCTGATGAAATCTGAACTTTTAAATTGATAGCCAATTAAAAAAAAAGACTTATGGAAGATTAGTTTTGCATATGGTAACTGCAGGAGGCTATTACAATCAGGTCCAGAAATATTGGGACATCGACACAATGTGCGTTAACTTCAGACTGCCAGCTTTAATTTGAGGGTATGTACATCCAACTCAGGTGTAGGACTTACAGCAGTTTGTATATGTGCCTCCTACTTGTTAAGGGACCAAAAGTAATGGGACAATTGGCTTCTCAGCTGTTCCATGGCCAGGTGTGTGATATTCTCTTGTTACCCCAATTACAATGTGCAGATGAAAGGCCCAGAGTTCATTTCAAGTGTGCTATTTGCATTTGGAATCTGTTGCTGTCAACTCTCAAGATGCGTTCCAGACTTCAGGCTGTGATTGACTGCAAAGGATTTGCAACCAAGTATTAAGAAGGGAAAGTTTGATTTATGATTATTATTCTGTCCCATTACTTTTGGTCCCTTAACAAGTGGGAGGCACATATGCAAACTGCTGTAAGTCCTACACCGTTCACCTGAGTTGGATGTACATACCCTCAAATTAAAGCTGACAGTCTGCAGTTAAAGCACATTGTGTTTGTTTCATTCCGACTCCATTGTGGTGGTGTATAGCAGTGGTCCCCAACCTTTTTATCGCCGCGGACCAATCAGCCTTTGATAATTTTACCGTGGCCCGCTGAGCACGCGCAGGGGTGGGGGCTTTGGGCCACACGTGCGTACCTGCGCGGGGCTCTCTTCCCTGGAGCCTTTGCGCACGGCCCAGGAGCTTTTGCGCATGGCCCAGGAGCCTTTGCGCTGCAGCGTTCATGTCCCCCGGCCGCTGCGCGGCCCGGTGCCAGGTACTCCACGGCCCGGCACCGGTCCGTGGACCGGGGGTTGGGGACCACTGGTGTATAGAGCCAAAGATGTTAGAATTGTGTCGATGTCCCAATATTTCTGGACCTGACTGTATATTGACAAAGATGGGAAAACTTTGATATATCATAATAGAGGAATAGATTGTAAATATAGCGGAATTTGCATAGAAGGTAAAATTGACCAGTTTGATCAGGAATTAAACAATAAGTACTTTAATAAAATACTGAAAAACTCCTATGGGCTTTTGCTGAACAAATGGAAAAATGATTTGGTGTTTTATGGCTTTGCCAGTGGTGGGATTCAGCCAGTTCGCACCACTTCGGGAGAACCGGTTGTTAACTTTCTGAGCAGTTTGGCAAACTGGTTGTTGGAAGAAATCATTAGGGCAGAGAACCGGTTGTTAAATTACTTGAATCCCACCACTGGGCTTTGCTGATTAAAAAGGGTTAAATATGGAAAGAAGGAAAATGTAATCTTAAAGAGAGAGGGAGGGATATTAAGTTGGTAATTGCCAGAAGGAAGGTAGTAAGTTGCTTCTTTATCTTTTTCTACTTATATTGTTTCCTATAATTTTTATTTTCTTTTTCCCCTGTTTCTTAATTTTTCTTTTTATATTTTTATAAAATAAAAATGTAATATATATATAAATCTCTAACAAAAAATATATTAAAATATGCATGGACAGCAAAAGCATTTTCCAGCTTTATAAGATTCTTCATGCACCAACTTTATTTTTCTTTCAGTAAATCTCAGGTCATAATAAAACCTGAGAACAAAATTGTCCAGAGATAATGATAGTAATTCATGGTCCAAGTTTCCCACTAGTAGCATTACAGCCCCTAAGTACATAATGTTTTTATTTTCCACAGGGACGCTCTAATGCATTTTACAGGAAAGCTAATGCAAGGAGTTCATAATTACAAGGAGCTGCAGACAAAAAGCATTCATTTTTGTTTTAAAATGACAATCAGAGGATAATTGAATTCTAGGTCTAGTACTGCTCTCAATGTGCATAATATTGTTAGGCTATACTTTCAAATGAAATGCAGTAAAAACTTTTAATTTTGTGAGTACCTGTTTTAACCTATCCCTTTTCATTTTATGTTACATGCATAATAAATGCTTAAAGAAATAAAGAAAGGGAGTTGTCTACATTACATGGGGGAATAATATGAAAAACTTGCTCACCACAAAAGTATAAGAGGACTTGTTGCAGCAAAGTTCATGATGGGATTTTGTATCTGCCCATCAGTTTTATGCATCTTGCTTTAAAATTCATTTATGTTAATTCTTAGTGTACTTTCAGATTAAAAGAAAAAACTCTAGCCAGTTTACAAGACTGCATAACTCAGGCAATGTGATTGTTAAGACCGGACTAAACAAAATTAAATCTCCTCCTCCTCCTCCTCCTCCTCCTCCTCCTCCTCCTCCTCCTCCTCCTCCTCCTCCTCCTCCTCCTCCTCTCGTATTTAGCTGAAGATGGCATACACTTTTTGCCTTAGAACACAAATTAGATTCTATTTCATACTACTATTTAATTATTTAAAAAGTTAGTATTATTCTGCAATCATGAATGTGATAGTTTTAGTCAATAAAGTTAAATGTTACAAGTTGGTAACTTTTGAGATCTTTGGGGGCAGCATTCAAGCTGTGCATCTCTATCCAGAATCAATTCTCACCAGACTAGCAGAATCAGATTTCGTGCACATTGACAGGAGAAATTAAAACTTATAAACCTTATTTTATTTTTGGTCAGCAGCTTGTTTTAATGCTCATCACTGCCAGAGACTAGTTTTCCTAAATCTGTTTTTCTTGTAAAAATATTTGTTAGTTTTGGATATGTTCAAGAGTATATGTGAAAATATATGAACTTAAAATGTGCATCCCAAAATAGAAAAATAGTTGAAGGGACTGAAGGGACTAAAACAACTGAGCTTAAAACTGAGTAGAATCAAACTATCCTTATGGAAAGTGACTGCTAAAATGTATGTGACCATTATTAATGTACGTCCTTAGTTTCAAAGCCATAATAATAACAAAACACCTGTAAATAAAAATAGAATGACTGTGGCAAAAGAAAACAAAGGTAGTACCAATAGTATTTGATGTCTTGGATGCAATCGCAAGACAAATAGAGCACCACTTGAACCCCATCAACCTTGACAAAATCACCATCAATCAATTGCAAACAGCAGCTTTACTCAAAATAGGTTAAATCCTGCTGTGATACCTTTAAGACCATCAAAAATCAACATCTGCTTATCCCAAACTGTGGGAGGAACTCAATAGGTGGATAAAAATGTCAAATGACGAACTACTAGAAGCTTAGGTATTGCCTTCTTTTTTCCTCTATTGAATTCACTAAGATATATTATTACAAGATAAACTGAAATACGATCAACATTTATAGTTGTTCTTCACTATAATCATTTTACCATTTATAGTTTTTTTCACTGTAACAAATTGCACATTCATGGCTTGTTCTTGTTTATTTCTTATTTGTAGCCTTAAATTGACTTAAATTGCTACCCACATATAGATTTTGGGATTTTTCTTCAATTAACAAGTATGTTACGTCTTCCTTTTCTTTTTTATCCATATATTTAATTCAAAATTATACACTATAGAAATTAAATATTTATACTGTTTTCCTGAGAGGAGAGAAAGAGAAAATGATAATGATAGCTTGTGGGATATTATTTGGCAGGATTAAAGATCAAGACAAGTAAACGGAAGGAATTTGAAGTAGACTTATTTGATCAGGGTAGATATATATATATATATGGAATAAATATGAATTTATTACATTAAGTTAAAATATTTTATTTCTGGTAGCTCTTAATAGAGTTTTGCTGATTAGAAATGGATAATGTCTTTTATACATTATTGATATGGATGAGTTATGGGAAATATTAGAGTTAACATACTGCAGTTATTTTTACTTTTCTGGAAGTAGGGGAATCATCTTTATATGTCTTCCCCCCTTTCTTTTTTCTGTCTCTGCACTTCTTTTTTCTTAACTTTTTATAGTTTTTTAGTTTGTATTAGACTTTTATTTTTGTATTTGTAAACTCTCATAAAATTATTGCAAAAAATTAGAATGTAGTAACCATGAGGTAGGTTTAAAATAGATAGTTTATCTAACTGTAGCCAAGAAGTGGAAAAAATCCTCCAGGAAAAAGGCAGTGTAAGTCATTACTGCATTGTTGCCAAGAAAACTATATGGATTTTTTTGACGAAAGCTCATTTTGAAATAAACTTTCTTTAAAAAATACTGTACAACTTATCCATTTTCACAAATGTCCAATTAAAACAATTATAAATGCCTTGAAGAGGTATAATGATCTTGGTTGTTTTGAATGCTTCTGTCGTTTTGATTTAGGAGTTCAAAATATTAATAGGCTGGACTTGGGAAGCAAAATGTTTCGAGTGTGTAATATTATAGCAATATATTTTTCCACTTGGTACATAAATTGTCTTTAGACAGGATACAAATTTAAGGAATTTGCTGATTGTGTATTTTATTCAGAGAAATTACCTTTCAACAGCTCAACAGATTCAGAGAAGCTGCTGTCACTCAAATAATTAAAATTTAAAATGTGTAATATTAATCACATACCAGTATTAGAAATTCTACTATTCCACTGCATTTAATGAGATGAAAAGTGCATAGGACTACAAATACTGGATACCTGATTTTCCAATGTGACCATTTGATAACATATTGAGAAGAAATAAATGGAAGTATTTTTACATGTAGTCCTCATTTAGCAACCACATTGTGATAGGCAACTTAGTTTGTTAAGTGAAGTGGTTGCTAAGTTTAACTGAGACTGTTCTTTGATCTTACATGAGTTTTCCTTTGCTTTATAGACCTACAAAAGTTGTAAATGCGAGGATTGATCACTTACTTTTTCATCACTGTCATAAGCACAAATGGTCACTACATGAGGCAATCACGAAGAGAGGACTACCTGTACACAAGCAGAGCCTTATTATTCATTTCTTATAGAATTGGCCATGTAGCGGTTGTTAAGTTAGTAACATGGTTGTAAAGTGAATCTGGCTTCCCCATTGACTTTGCGTGCCAGAAGATTGCAAAAGGCGATCAAGTGACTCTGCAACTGTCATAAATATGAATCAGTTTCCAAGCATTCAAATTTTAATCACATGACCATGAAGATGCTACAGCGGTTGTTAAGTGTTGAGTCCGAAAGGAGAAGGGCGGTATAGAAATTTGAATAATACAAGTGTGAAAAACGATCATAAATCCCTTTTTCAGTGCCGTTGAAGCTTTTAACAATCTCTAAGTGAACTGTTGTAAATCGAGGACTACCTGTAATTTCTAATTATTAGAAATAATATTAAAAAAAACCTTCAGAATACCACTATGGCTTTTGAAGCTCCTATTTTACTAAAGGTATTTCATTATAAATTAATGAAATAAATTTCCATTAATTTATTTTAAAAAATCAGGCAAAAGCAATTTTTAAACCGAAAGAAATTTTATTGAAAAAATCTGAATTTGTATAAGCATAATTTCATACAAACATTTCTCAGGAAATAATTGAATATTAAAACCATTCTGGGTGTTACATTTTTCAGAGCAAATCCTTATGTGTGATCAGAAAATACCTTCAAAAGAATCTGTGAGGTTACCAGTCTCCATGTCTGATTGCATCTTCCTGAACTGTATATCTAATACTGATTTCCCTCTCCCCAATCTAGTAGCATATTTTGACATGTGAAGAGCTTCAGCAAGGATCATTATCAACTAAACCATAGTGTGTGGCTCTTCAGTGTACTGTACAGTCAAGAATTCATATAAAATAAGTACAGATTTGCTCCATTCCTTTCCAAAACATATTAGAGTTATAAATAGTAGCATGGTAATAATTAAAAGATCAAAATGTCAGAAGTTTCATTTAAGATCAAAATATCCCAAAAAGTGCAATCATACTCTTAAAATCATTTCAAAATCATTGTAATGGGCTAAACAATTAATCACACACCTACAGTATATATTATATACACACACTACAGGTTTGAACTGAGTAGTTACTTGAAAATAATTTGAAAATCTTTTTTAGGCTACTTGCACTTAATTCACCAGCAATACTTTTTAAAAAATTTGTCTTCTGAATACCTATAAAGCAGTGGTGAAATGCTGCCGGCTCTATCTGGCTTGTGGGAGCCAGTAGCGCCGGCAGCGGGTAGTTTGGAGAACCGATAGTGCCAGTGGCGGGAGGCTCTGTCCCCCCACAACCGGGATGTTGTCACGTCCCAGTTTGACCATTTGCGCATGCGCAGAAGGCTTTGCGCATGCGCAGACGATGGCGCATGCACATCAGTGAACCGGTAGGAAAGGTAAGTACATTTCACCCCTGCTATAAAGGCATTCTTCAGGTTGTAAACTACTCTTGTCTCTAAAAAAGGGTATAGAATTTAACACCCAGCTATACTGATTGCAAAGAGAAGTTGGTTTTTCTGTATATATTCTGACATTTCATTGAAACACATAAGCTTGCTTCCTCTTACAAAATGGATGAGAACCTTCAGATGTCTATTAGAGAGCTGTAACAGCCACCCAAGATACAAAACAATTCATTGTTTTTTATTACAGAATCAATAATGTTGATTTTGTAGATTGTTTAGCTAGAGTCACATCAACAGAACAGTGATATTTTTAAAGCTTACAACAAAATAAATTAGCAAGTTTTAATTTTTAAAAAAATCTTTGCATGAACTAGATGAGTAAAAAATAAAAACTGGTGACTCGAAATAAAAATTAACTATTAAAATGGAGGCTGGAATTTCTCTTAAATTTAAATAACAAAAGCCAATTTCAGCTACAAATATTTTAAAGTATCCTACCTAGAACAGCTAAAGTATAAAGAGAAATTTATATTACCATAAATAACAAATATCAAGAAAGCTAGTTTTTATCCAGTCGCAATCTTCCTTTTGTCTATAAACCATTGATCTAGTGTAGGAGATTGTTATGTCAATATTTTTGTCCATATACCATACTTGGAACAATATAAGAATGACATAATAGTCTTGCATATAAAAAGGAATCTCCAAATTTTACTTCTGCATTGGATTCTTGCTGTGGTAAACATGGCAGAAAGGACTTTTCAATTGTAGATTGAATTTGTTTGGCAAAGCATTTCTATAGTTATGATGGATAAACTTATTATCCCAATTTTCCCCTTCAAAAAATTTTCACTTGGTAAATCAATGTAATCATAACCATCATACTTTCAAGATACACAAAGAGCTTCACTAAAAAAAAATTCAGTGCACAATAGATACTGACTTAACAAAAGTAACAGGAAGCATGGCTTTGAGAAGGAACTGTGAAGGCTGTTTTTATCAACTACCTTCTGCATGGTTCTTAAATAACTTAAACAGTGCAGCGTCTATGGTCTAATAAGTTCTCTGCAGTAAATTCACTGCTCAAAAAAATAAAGGGAACACAAGCAAAAGACATCCGAGATCTGAATGAATGAAATAGCCTTATTAAATACTTTGTTCGTTACATACAGTAGTTTTGTGTTCCCTTTAGTTGTTTGAGCAGTGTATAAACTACTGTGTGTAAAGAACAAAGTATTTAATAAGGCTATTTCATTCATTCAGATCTCGGATGTCTTCTGCTTGTGTTCCCTTTATTTTTTTGAGCAGTATATTTATATTGTAATTGTAAATATTACATTGTAAATTGTAAAGTAAACTTAATAATATTAGTAATATTTTGGCTCATTACATATCAGTCCTTGATTATATAACTAGTAAATGTATTTATTTCTTCTCCCCAAAATACTCATTTAAAAGGGAAAAACATGGACTATTTCAGCAAAAATACTTTATGTAGCTTGCTCTGTCTGCTGAGACTGCAATAAAATAATTAAACTGATATAAATTAGGAGAAGTCCATTAAAAAGAAAGGAAGAATCCTAATATATTTCCAGAGAAAGTTTTTTTATATGTACACACATAATGAAAAAAATGAAATTAAAAAAATCACCAGTTTTACTGTCTTATTTAAGAATTTTTAGACTGACATTTTTCAAATACATTTACAAATCATTAACGGCAATAGTTATACAAAAACAATTTGCTTAAGATGAGTTCCTATGCATACACATCAGTAATGAAATTTGCAGGGAGATTTACACGGTGATAAAAAATCATGTAACACCAGAGCTCATAAAATTGGCTTTTTAACATTTAGTTTTAATATAAAAGGTATTTTTTTGAAAACAGTTGTTACATGAATATAAAAGCACCATCCATACAATGAAAAGTGTGTTTGTACCTCCAAACCACTTAAAACTTGAATTCTTCCACTAAGTAAATAGGATTTACTAAATGAAGGATTTGACTACACTGCCTCATACTGAGAATCTTTTACTCACCTATTCATGACAGATAAGAATGCTTTTTCTTGTTAAATTACAAAGATTGGAAGAAAAAAAACCCATGCAAACATTTAATGGCTACATAATATTCAGCACAATGGTTTGTAGTAATACCACTCTTGTTCAGCTTAATATGTAAATCCATCAAGATATGAAATAATCTATCCAGTGTATTTTATTGCTGAACATATATAATAACAAGGCACAGGACAGCCACCAATCCAAGAGCTTGTAGTCCAAGAAACCAGAGCATAACCCAGAAGAACAGGATTATTACAGGTTCTACAATCCTTTCTCCAAAATACATCCTTGTGAATCCTATTCTTATGAGGCTTTTGTTGAGTTCACCAAAGAGAGTCCCCATCTTTTTATAGTCATCCGTAATTGATTCAGTATTATTTTCCCTTTCTTCTTGTAGGACCTAGAATAAAAAGAGAATAAAGATTACTAATCTATATCAACAAAACCATTCCTGCTTTTTAAAATGCAACCTTGTATGTAAAAATAGTTTAATTTTTTTTTTACAAAGGGTAATAATCTGAAATATTTTTGTCATAATTAACTAGCTCTGTTTTATATTATTAAACAATTATCTTTCTTTCAATAGTATTATGTTTTGTCATATAACCAAGTAATTTATTAATGTGCTACAACATGGCTCAGCAATTAAAGATGTTGAACTTGTCAGCTGGAACTGAGAGCCCAGGTTCAAGACCTGGCACCAAGCAATCGGGTGAGCTCCTGTTTCTTGCCCCAGCTCCTGCCCACGCAAACTCCCAAAATGCAATGCATGCACAGCCCCCCACATGTGCCCCTTGCATGTGCCCCACCCCCACATGCATACATGGCCCCCCGCATGCGCCCTGCCCTCCGCGCATGTGCGGCAGAGACCCAAAGACCATCTGGCTGGTGGTAGGCATGCACATAAGTGCAGCGGAGCTGAGCTGGGCCGATGGCTCACGTGCCCACAGAGAGGGTGCTGCGTGCCACTTCTGGCATACGTGCCATAGGTTCGCCATCACGGAAATAGACTATAATGATTAAATGAATAAATGTATCACTGAAACAATACATTTTAGATTGCCTTGATTTAGTGTTGCATCACATAAACTACAATACACCCTGAAATATAATTTAATTTGCTTCCTCCCCTTTGTTTCCAACAGATCCTGAAAAAGAATTTAAATAATCAAAAACAATTTACTTCTGCTCCTGTTTCTGCATAAGATTTTTTTTTGTTTCACAAAACTTGGTAACTTGTTTTTATGGGGTCCACTATTTCTTGTTAATTAAATGTTGCAAGAATAAGTACCTTCATAAAATGTGTGTGCAAAGCAAACCTTTTTATCTGGATTTAGTCTTTATTTTGTTTCATTTTACAGCATAATTTGAATGATTTCAATGATTCCATATTAATTCTGTGTTCTTTATTTGTATCCTGCGTTTATTATTTGTATCCTGCTTTTATTATTATTTACAAATAACTCAAGATGGCAAATATATCCAACATATTTTCCTTCTCCTATTTTCCTCACAACAGCAACCAGGTGAGGTGAGCCAGGGAAAGAATGACTGGGTGGCCCAAGACCTTCATGGCTAAGGTGCGACTAAAACTCAGTTTATGCTTTCTAACTTGGTGCCTTAATCACTACACCAGCAGCCCCCAATCTTTTGACTAGTTCCATGGAGAGAGATTTTTCTGTGGACCAGAGGGGATGTCGTTTCATGTGCTGCCTGCATCTTGCGGATGGGGCTTCGCTTGTTTGCAAGGCCCTGTTTCTGGCCCTGGTCCACGGACCTCTGCACTAGACCAAACTGGCTTAGTAAGCAGAATAGAATTTACTAAAAATTACTAAAATTCTATTCTACACTAAAATCAGTTTAATAGATAATGTAGAGTCCAAACTTTCACATGAATTTCATGAAAATTGTTCCCTCATAATGTTCTAATTTGCTTGCCAATTTCATATTCCAATAAAAAAGCAACAGAATTATACCCATTTGTTTTTTCCATATGAAGCAATGAGACAAGAAAGTCCTGTTCTAAAACTGCGTTGTATTGTTTGTGATATTAAAGATTTTTAATTCATACTTTCTCTTGTGCTTGATTTTGAAGGCAGTTTTTTTTTTTAAAAAAATTTGATTTATATGCTGCCCTTCTCCGAAGACTCAGGGCGGCTTACAATGTGCTCAGCAATAGTTGTAAGTAGTAAGTATAAGTTGTAAGTATATCTTTACTTATTTAGCACTTATAAAAGCTTGCAAGCATTTGTGTAAAACTGCAATTGCCCTGTTTCTTGTTTTAGAAAATACATGTTTCAATTAAGACAGGAAAACAGGACAAAAGAAATGTATTAACTGTGAATTACTGGATTCTGAGCAGTAGAGACAAAAATGTTGTATTTCATGGACAAGGCCTTTACTATCAGTGTTATGAACTTAAACAATAATTATTTAAAACTTTTTTTTGGATATTTAAGTGCAAATTAAAAAAGGCAAGTAGAAACATTCACATTTTCATCCAACAATGTTAGTGTCATGCCCCTGTCGGAGTCTGACTCTGAGATGGAAGTGGAACAGCTGACAGAGAGCGAGAGAATGGCTCCGTTGGCTGTGGAGGAAACTGGAGAAGGGCAAAGTCAGGCTGGGCAGAGCAGGGGAGAGTTAGAACAAGGCAGAGGGCTTTCTGATGAAGACCAAAGCCCACTCCCTCCTCATCCTAGGGCACGCAGGGAAGAATGGAGAAGAGAGCAAAGTGGATTGCATGGCTTACGAGGGAGGAAAGGGCCCCGACCCCCTTCACAAGATACACCTGGAGCTGGAGTTTAAAAGGAGAGGCAAATGGGAGGGGTGGTTGTTGGGAACAAACGCTGAGTTCATCTTGTGTATATCTGAGTTCCTGGCATCCTCCCAACGGGTCTGATTTACTGCTGTGCTACTTCACTTCTGGAATTCCTTGCTGCCCTGCTGGCTTAATTACCTTATCTTGCCCTGTTGAATTTATGGTTGGGAGTTTTGTCTGCTTACAAGTTTGTGGAAGGGTTTTTCTCCAGACTGGAGAGTAAAGAGAAAGTTTGGAGCTAATAAAGGGACTTGTACTTATTTTCTGTTGCCATTGTGCCATGCCCCGGGTCATCAGTTACACTTATACAGCATATACAGTGTTCTTTTTCTTTCAAATACACATAAAACCAATTGTGATTAGATGTCCTGGAGAGCAATCTCTTGACTTTTTCATTTTTATGACAAGATATGTATTCCACATTGGTTAATCTATTTACAATGGAGAAAAATGTCAATCTTTACATACAAGCACTAGTCTCTTATAAGGCAAGAGCTATTTACTGAAAACAACACTAAATCTGAGACACTCACTTTCTTCCAAACAAGACTGTTCATGAAATTACATTCATGAAAACACTTTGTATCAATAGAGACAATCATACTTCTTGATGTGGAGTCTAGATTTTCATCAAGCTATACTAAATCATAATTGTGACAACGAAAAAGATTTGTGACTGAGACCTATTTTTTATGTTATAAATGAAACAAATAGAATGTCAAGAAACTTTGAACTGGATGCCTTCCATCTCAGGAAGTGCCCTTTTAATTAGTCCACATAGTTCTGATAAACTGAGCAAGAGCCTTAACAAATCTTAATGCTGTAAATTGTGTAGTACTACAGATAGTCCTGCACTTATGACCATTTGTTTAATGACGGTTCATAAGTTACAAATAGTAACTTCTGACCAGTCATGTGCTTATAATTTGGGCACAGGGTACCTGGCATATATTTATGATGGATGCAGTGTCATGAGGTCACATTATTGCCATCTGTGCCCTTCCCAGGAGGCTTCTACAACTAAAGTTAGTGGGGGGATTGACTTAACGACGGTGTGATTTGCTTAGCAACTGTGGTGACTTGTTTAACAGTGTTCAAAAAGGATGTAAAATCGGGCACAAGTCACCTAATGACCATATAAATTAGTGATGGAAGTTCCAATATTAATTGTGGTCATTAAGTCAAAGACTATCTGTATTGATTCCGAGTCTGACAAAGACTCTACAATTCTTTAATTTGTAGAACTTCAAAACTTTGATTTTTAATGATGTTCTTCTATGTACATTTATTTGGAGGAAGCCATTCAAAAAAACAGATCCCTTTATCAATATGCACAAGTATCAAACTGAAAATATTTAAATGTTATATTGGAATGCTGAATGTGAATAATTGAAATGAGTTTCAAAGCCTCTAAATAAAAGCTGAATATAGGGAACAAACTAAATAAGAAAACATAAATCTGTATTAAGCACCAATGTATGTACTCTTTATCCTACTATAAATATAGATCGTCTTCAATTAACCACTCATCCAGTGACCATTCAAATTTGCAACAGCACTTAATGAGTGGTACTTATGACTGCACCTCAAGGTTCTGGTTATTACAGCACCCTCATAGCACATGATCATGATCTGGATGCTTGGCAACTGGCTCACATTAATCATGGTTATAGTGTCCTGTAGTCATGGAATTACCATTTGCAACCTTCCCTGTCAACTTCCCACAAGTAAAGTCAACGGAGAAGCTGGGAGAAAAAGTCACAAGTCACTCCTGCTTTTTCCCCAAAGAATCGGGCTATGAAGTACAAGATCCCAGAGATATTGTACTCTGTAGCACATGCACCCACCCCAGTACACCCCAGTATCCACCCCTGCCTTTGATAGTACATGCCTACCTCTTCTTGGCTCATCAGCACTCTCCACTGCCTGCCCTTATATGGTGCCACAGCTCCTATCTGCCCACCTCCATAGCACTTTCCCACCTACAGCCTGCTTACAAGCCTCCCAGGATTTGTGACTTCCTGCCAACTTTTCCATTGATTTTGCTTGCTGGAAGCTGGTAGGAAGTTGCAAATTGTAGGCATGTGAGGTATTCACTTCATCACAGCAATGGGGATTGCTGGGATTGCTGTTGCTAAGTGATGCAGTAGTTATGTGACATCACACTTTATGACCACACCGCTCAGTGATAGGAATTCTGGTTCTAAACATAACCTGAGAACTACCTGTAGATATTCCTTGCCATTTTGAAGTAAAGTTTCTTCCTTAATGGTAGATAAACAATAAAATATGCAGATACTATCAAATCAGTACAGTTTTAGACCAACAAGAAAAACACAGAGGCAGAGACACACTGGTACCTTTCCCTTTCTCTCCTTTGTACAGGACTTGTAATTTGATCTGGCTCAAATAGTTGGGCAATTTTTTTAGTGCCTTTGAGTCAGAATTGACTCCTGATAATTGCCTGGACTAGTCTTTGAAATTGGCTTGCCTTTGCCTGCTTCCTAGGACTCAGAAAATGACTGGGCCAAAGTCGCCCAGCAGCCTAATGCCTTAATCACTGCACCAGATTGGTTCTCAGTTGGTTAATAGCACTGGACAAATAAAGCACCTGTTTTAAGCTACAGCTGGCTATCTCTGCATTACATGCTTATATGGCTATTTCACTTAGTGGCTATCATGTACATGCATGTGGCTATCATGTACATGCATGCAGAGATTGTTGGGGAGTGTCTTTTGAAGCACAAATAAAGCTTGTAAAAAACAAGATTGTTTTAAGAATTTGAAGAGGCACTTTGTACATGCTCCCATGTATTGCAAATGTATTACTTCTTAAGGCTGTATAGTAAGGCTGTGTATTTAATGCTTTGTATTCAGTTTAAAAAAGATGTTTTAGGGCATGTGGGGCCACAAAAAGAGTTTACTAGAATCCAGAAAAGCAATTTCCTATATGTTCGAAGCATTTTTTTTCAAACTATTTCAAAAGAGCCCTAATTTGAGTATCCGAATTGAGTAATTTAAAGCTATCTGCAATTATCTGGGAAGTACTCAGAGAAAAGAAGCTTCCATACATCTAGGACACATTTAAAAGACCTTTTAGAGGGCAGAGCAAAGGCAGGAAATATGTAACTTAAGAAAAAAGACCTGGAATTAACAGTACCAATTTAACATAAATTACAAACCCATAGCTCCAACTGATTTCAATCAAATTTTGACCAGGAATGTTAAGAAATAAGTTTTGCTTTTTATAGCTGGATATGTGGAATATATTACATGATAATTCTAAATTCTAACAATGCAAACAACATCCATTAATTGTTAATTGTTACAACTTAAGTCTTAATATAAAAAATTGAATAGAACACACGTTTTCTTTCTATATTAAAATGTATTCTAACCACAAGTCTAGCCACTTTAGAACTATCTTAAGGATTCTTTATTTTAATATTGTGTAATATTTCTGCTTTTGACACAAATCATGCACTACAACAACCACCAAATTTATGGTCAAGTACATAGAAACTGTAATTGTTAGGTACAAAGAACCTAACCCTCACATGTAGATTTCAAACATTAATTGATTTTGAAGCTTTATAAAAGATAGATACTATACATGTTTTTAATGTTAATTTTATTAAAACTGTATTATTTTCTTACATTATTTCAGAGGCTGAGAAACTCAAAAGCTAAAAAGATATAATATAAAATGAACTAATTTGAATCTTGTAAACAACCCAATTGAAACCAGCAGTTAGTCATAAAGATAATTGGTCTTGTTACAGAATTAGGCTGAGAATAAATATAGGTCAAGGAATATTGACTTTGGAGTACATTGCTATATAACTGAAATATTCTTGTACAGATTTGCTCAAACATGTTAGGATTTCATATCCTTCATTCCAGGAAGATTACTTTTAATTAGCCTGCTAAAAAGAAAAAAAGAGAATAGGCTCTATAATAACTTAGTTATTATACCTTCAAGGATGCTTTTTGTTTCGGTTTTACTTTATAAAGCTTCAGTGATTAAGGGTATATAACAAAGGTGCAGTTTTCTTCATAGTAAATAGAAATATTATACACATTTATGTAGCACCTTGAGATCTAAAGGGCAAAAAGGAATACAAAGTACCCTTAACTGTAGTAAACATCTATTTCTATAGGAAATGTGAAATGAAGAAATACTTGGGAAATAATTTCACTTCCATATTTATATTGATTTTATTTAATACAAACATATTTACACTAATTTGTAGCACTTCTAAAAATAATTTCAAATTTAGTATAATTTCAAAACTACAGATGCTGGTGTTTAGTAAATTCTCTTATTCTCTTTAATTAGTGCATTCTGAAAATTATAGCTTCAAAGAAAATAAAATCTGCTAGAATATTAAATAATTAGAATAGAAAAGTCTAGTTGGAGCAAGTATTAACCTAGAAATTAAATATCTTTTAATTTGGTGATACTGTGTTTATTTGCAAAATTTCATGTTTTCTTCAGTTTGGTAAATGACTGTCTTCCTATCACTTTGAATAAAATGTCATCATGCACTTTCATGTCAGCTCTTGAGTCACTTGCTCTTGAGATACAAACTGAGGATTATCATATGTGGATGAAGATCATTGCTGCGGAGAAGTTCTATTTCACATAGTCTAATTTTTTACTTTGCACATTGTGCTAATAACAATCTGCTAATAACAGAGAAATGTAACAAAAATAATATATTTAAGAGTTATTGAGTTTTCTCTGAAATATTCTGTTTTCTAATGTTTAGGATCAAATAAAAATACAGAATGAATTTACCACTGCTTTTGCTTAACTGTAATAACAATCTCAATCAAATTGTGGTGACTGTCACTCATGCACTTTATTGCTCCATTATTGGCTTACTGCAGTGCACTGTATGAGTCTGCCCTTGAAAACCACCTGGATGTAACAGTTGATGCAAAATATGGCAGTCCGAAGCTAGTGTGTGAGTTGCTTCAGTGGTATTACACCTCTCAGGGATCAACTGTTGGGTCATTGATGCTTTTTGAGCTTAGCTGCTTTCTTGCAGACATTTCATTTCCATGCTAGGTAACAGTGCAAACAGGAGCGGGGTTTGGTGGCTGTTTATACATTGGAGCTTGCCGTACCAAGATTTCTTAATGGTTTCCCATTCAGATATTAATCAGGCTAAAATACGTTTAGAGATTTTGTAGATTAGCCAAGGTCAGTGGGATGCTGCCACCTTAGTGTGAGAACAATCAGAACTTTTATAGTTATCTCTATTTTTTCAAGTCATACTTGTGAGACGTAAATCTAATTATTATTCAAATATTCATACTGTTTTTAGCAAAATGTTCCAAGCACCCCTCAAGATGTTTTTTTTAAAAAAATTAATTCAGTATCAAATTCTAAGCACAGATACCTGAATGAATGTGGCATGTCAGCTTACGCTGATTAAGTATTATGCTAAGCATTTCTTCTCTGTGTGAGTGTGGGTGTGTTTTATTATTCTCTTTAAATTTTATGGACATGAAAACTCCCTGCTTTTAAAAATGTCAACATTTCAATGAAATTATCTTTGGCAAGTGTGGAATTCTTACACTTTAGTTGTGATATGACTGTTTATTATTTCTTCTTTGTGATATGACTATACAGCCTACTGAACTTCGTACATGTCTGTCTCAACATCACAGGCCTCCAGATTGGGTAGGATAGACTGCAAAGGATACTGAGGAATGATACAGTGATGGGTTATAGCCAAAGACAGCAACCTCAAAAACAGAAGAGTAAAATATTCTCAAATATACAAAATCTATAGACCCCTAAACATGAGACCAAGAAGTAAAAAAAAAAAGTTAAATGTCAATGCAGAATTGTTTTATAATGTGATGTCGCAGATCTTCCTGATTTTTTTTTTTTTAAAAAAAGTACAGTCTGGGAAACAGCTCGCATACAGGAAATAATTCTACTCCTACACAATAAGAGTTTATCTAATGGTGTCAAAATGGTTCTTTTGTGCATGTTTTTCTTCACCCCCAAACTTGGCAAGAGGACACTTGCACTGTCCTTTAGAGCAGTGTTTCTCAACCTTGGAAGCTTGAAGATGGGTGGACTTCAACTCCCAGAATCCCCCAGCCAGCGCTGCTGGCTGGGGGATTCTAGGAGTTGAAGTCCACCCATCTTCAAGCTACCAAGATTGAGAAACGCTGCTTTAGAGGAAGTGCAAGATTTTCATGTTCTCCAGGTGGAAGCCTCTTTGCAACTTAACCAGCCAAAGCGCAACCTCAGGTGCAACAATGCCTTATGGTGGGAGAATTTTTTTTTTTTTTTTTACTAAATGTCTTTTCTTCCAGAATGGCAGGAAAAAAAACACAAAAACCCACCTCATCACCTGCAGCTCCAACACTGCAGCTCTGACAGAAAGGTAAGTAGGTAGGTAGGTAGGTGGGGTGGGTGGAGGGACTCCTGCCTGCCGGCGGGGATTACTGGGCCTTGACTGCCTCGTGCAAGAGTCCCTAGAGAGTTGGGCGGCATAGAAATGCGACTAATAAATAAAAATAAATAAATAAGTAGGTGTGTCGTTCCTCACACACACACACACACACAAACCCCATTTCCCTCATGTCTGCCAGTGACAGCAGGAGAAGAGTGTACCACGGCGGAACAAAGGCCTCTCGATCCGGATTCCCCAAACCGAATCTCCCCACCCTCCTTGCCCAGGAAACCAGGGCTCGGTGACACACCACCCGCCGATGCTTGACACGCGTCCCCCGGCAAGTGGTCGCTTCTCACGAGAGCTCCCCGGCGCTCACCTGCTGCTGCGGCGGCTTGTCTTCGTCCCTCGCCAGAGGCAGCGAAGACTGGGGTTGCTGCCGCCGCCGCTTGTGCCGGGACGCGGCCCCTCTGCCCCTTAAGGGCGGCGGCAACGGCGGCGCCGATTCCCGTCCCCACTCGCTTTCCAAGAGGTACTCGGGCGGCGGCAGCAGGAGTTCCTCGGTCGAGGCCATGGTTCGTCACCGACGCCCGTCCTCGTCCCGGCGCCTCCGAAAGCGGAGGGCCGCAGTACGGGCACACACCCCCTTCCCCGCGCGGTCGCGGGTCGTCCCGTTGGCTGGCGGAGGCAACACGCGGCCGCCCCTCAGCCTGCCCGCAAACGGCAGCTCCGGCCTGGCAGGGCGTGCCGCAAAGGCTGTCACGGGTTTGACGGGAGGAGGAGGAAGGAAGGAAGAAAGAAAGAAAAAAAGAAGGGGGGAGCGGGTAACGGATACGTGTATGTGTGTGTGTGTGTGTGTGAGGGAAAAAGCGGCGTGGGGACTGCGGCGTAGCAGAGGGCGCTTTGTGGTGGGGGAAAGGTGGGAAGGATACAGGGCTCGTTTGAACCGTCGTTTCTCGTTGCACCTTTAAAAACGGCCTTTATAAAACCCCCGCCCCTGGGGTGGGCGGGGCCCTCTTTGGAAAGGTGGGCGGGGCTTTCCTCCTCTTGGCAATGTCGGCCCGCCCGCTCTTTTCCTTTGTGAGGGGAAAAGCAGGTGAAAATGTTGCTTGTGTGAATTGCCAAGCTGAGCCCTTCGGCCTAGTAGCCCTACCTAGACTTTCATCTTTCGCTCTAATAGCTCCGTTTCAATAGGCTAAACCTGCAATCCAGGACCGAGTTAAGTGGAGAGAGTCCTTTCTGCTTTTCTATGCCGAATGCCTGCCGTGGCAGGCTTTGTACCGATGCTAGAAAACCGGAATCCAGATGCTGATCCTCTGGAATAACTGGATAACTGGAATCCAAACGATCATCAACGTTATTAGCTTGCCCCAGTTAGTCCCAGGTAGGGAGTAGCTCCTAGGCAGCTTTGGCTGATCTCTCGAAGCAACGCTGGCTTGAATCCAGATATCGCAGGACTCGGAAGTTAAAAAGAAAATGCCTAGAAGTAATATCAAATCATTTCCATATCGTTGTCCGTGCAATCGACTCGAAAGGTTTTTGTTTAACCAAATACTGCAGGAGGTTTCAGATTCTTCAGGACCAGAACCATCCAGAGCGGCAGAAATAAAACAGCAGAAAATATCTCTGAACGCATGATCAACTGATAAATATTTTACTAGAACTTGGACTGGCCTACAAATAGCTTTTATCCTTTTTGCTGATCTACCAATAAATTATCGGAACGTCTGCTCTTGGTTTAAGAACAGGAATTTGAAACACTGATGTATTAGATTTATTTTGTTTGTGTTTTTTTTTAAATTTTATTGAAACCATTATATCTTGGAGCCAAAAAACATATAGCCAGAAATAAAGAGTTTGATGTACCCAGGTGTAATTCCTTCTTGTGAATTTTATGGGGGTTAAGGTGAAATGAAACATCACACAGATTTAATATGAGCAAAGGCAATCAACTGTGCATTTATCTAATGTATCATTTTAATTTGCCTTGTATTAAAAAAAAAAAAGATAAGGGCCCTTAATTTACATGCCCACCCAAACAAACACCCATTTCCTTGGTAAAACTTCTATCTGCTAAACCAACTGGTTACATTAATGCAGAGAATTATTTTAATACAATAAATAATTGATTCAATAAATCTTGGCTTAAGGGGCTTCTCATTTGATAAAACCTACTGTATCTGAATTTTGTCCTAATTGCAAGCAGTAACAGAGTTTCTCGCAAACATGGACAATAGACCATTGAATAATCCTTGCTGCTTCCCCTCAAAATGAATTTTCTCTGCTTATATTGGGAGCCACTTTGGTATAATGATTAAAATACTAGACTAAAAATCTGGAGATTGAATTTTACCACTTTAGGTTTGTAGCCAGTTGAGTGATTTTGGGCTGCTTCCTCACACTACTAAGAAGAAAGCAATAAGAAGGCACTTCCAAAAAATTGCAGGGATATGTTGAAGCAGTTAAGAGTTTATGTACTCATTCAAACACACAAATCATACATTATATATGAGTATGTTTTGAGGCTAAAAATATTCCAGTTTTCACTTAATAGACTAAGATGTCATTTTTCCAGCTTTAAGGGACATCCTTTATTAATCTATTAAATCCAGGGTTTAGTGTAGAATTCATTTTAGCTTAGTTCTTTTGTTCCAAATTCACTTTCTTCATTTCAACAGGCTCAACCTTTGCTGAGTTACTTAATTAAACCAGAGATCTACCTATAGACTTTGATCTACTTGAAGTATTAGTGAATTTTGTAGAAAACATTGTACTGTCATACAAGAATCAGCTAATTTTCATGGTTGTGTATTTAGAATTAAAGTTCATCTGAAAATCACCGGGAGAGGGAAATGGCTAATTCTGGGATGATGAGGAGCAAGCGATTAACTCCAGCATTATCTGAATGGTTGTCACAAAATCTGCATGTGCTGGGTAAGTAATCATGCTTAGATCTGGCCCGTGGGGCTGCCCTGAAAACAGCGAAGGACCAGTCTGCGGTGTGTCTGCCAGCGAAAATGGAGCTTGGGAGGGCTGCACATGGCCCAAGCTCCGTTTTCGACTGCAATGGCTTCCTGCAACCCTCTTCCAGCGAAAATGGAGTTCAGAGTGCTTGGGCCACCACAGGTGCCCCAGATACGAGTGTTGTCAAGATGGCCACGCCCACCCTGGCCACCCCTCATCCCCCTAAGGTCAAACACAACCCTGATGCTGCTCTCAATAAAATTGAGTTTGACACCCCGACCTGCAGGCTGAATTGTGTTGAATCAGGCCAGAGTACATCCCTTCACAAAATAATTCAGGGTCCTCTCTTTGGGTTTTTATCATAGATAAAAATTACTTCAATGCATTCTAAACTCTCTTTCTCCATTTAGAGTATATTCTATACAATTAATAACTTTTTCCCATTGAGTGCTACACTGGGTTAGAAGTTCCCTTTCCCTGGTTTATAGCTATTTGAAAGCTTAGCGGGATTGCTGGTCAGCCAGTTAAGTAACAACTTTATCATCTTCAGTAAAATTAAAATCATAACAGATAGATTCTGATCCAGTGGTGATTCAATTACATTCTATGCCATCTGGTGGCTAAATTACATATAGTTATAATATGTACACAGTCATTTATTTTTATTAAAAATACCTCCATACAATTTTTATAATATTCAGTCTGTCATCTCTAAATTTTAATTGTGATTAAATAAGTAGGTTAGAGGAAGGAATATTCAAAATAGTATAGTGTTGGTATCACTATTCTGGCAGAATCTGAATACATAAAATTCAAGTAAGACTAATTAATAGACTAGTCTTAATATAAATAGTTATAAGAATAATTATAATAAATATAATTAATAATTATATCTTCAGCTAAATAGTATTGAATCCACAGAGATCAGCTGTTTCAAAAGTCTCTCAGATCTGGTGGTGTTGAAAAAATATTCCTTCTGCTCTTATTACCTATTTCTTCAGCACTCACACAAGATAAAAATGTACCTTTTACATTTTTTTTCCTTTGACAATTCAGTTTGTTTATAAATTATATCTTGATGTCCATATAATACAAGATACCCTTTCTGATAATATGAATGGAACGATGGTACACTATCTAGTATTATTATTTTCTTCAGTTATTCATTCATTTCCAACTCACTGTAGTCGATGTACAATGGTTTGCCAGAACTGTCTATATGCAACTACTTCTTGAAGTTCTCATAAGTTCATGCTTATATGATAACATCCTGCCTCTTGCTAGTTTTTTGTGTTGGATTTTTCCAAGCATATTTTGTGAACTTTGTGTCAAAAGATTTATTCTTTGTCATTATTTTTCTAAAGAATTTGAACTTTAGCTTTGTTATTAGTGTTTCCAGTGAGTGCAGGTAGTCCTTGACTTACAGCCTTTCATTTAGTGACCATTTGAAACAGTGGTGAAATGTAAAATTTGTTACTACTGGTTCTGTGGGCATGGCTTGGTGGGGGGTAATGTGACTAGGTAGGCGTGGCCAACTTTTTTTTTCTCTTAAAAACAATTTTTCTACAACCTCTTCAGCTGAAGAGGTTGTAAACAAATGCTTTTAAAAGCCTCTGACGATCCCAGCTGAGCCGCGCGATCATCAGAGGCTTTTTTTTTTAACTTTTAAAAGCATTGTTTCGGTCGAAGAGGTTGTAGAAAAAATGCTTTTAAAAATAATTTAAAAAAGCCTCTGATGATTGCGGGGCTAATCTGGGCATGCGGGGGGCAGGGATTTTTGCTTCCGGTTCTCCGAACCACCTGCCACCATCGCTACCTGATCAGGTAATCCGGTCCAAACCGGGAGCATTTCACCCTTGATTTGAAGTTACAACAGCACTGAAAAAAGTGACTTATGACCATTTTTCACTCCTTCAACTGTTGCAGCATCTCCATGGTCACATGATCAAAACTCAGATGCTTAGCAACTGCTCATATTTATGATAGTTGCAATGTCCCAGGGTCATGTGGTCACCTTTGGCAACCTTCTGACAAAGTCAATGAGGAAGCCAGATTCAGTTCACAGCTGTGTTACTAACTTAACACAGTGGCAGTGATGTATTTAACAACTGTGGCAAGAAAGATTGTAAAATGGGACAAAATTCACGTAACAATTATCTTGCTTAGCAACAGAAATTTTGGGCCCAATTGTGGTCGTAAATTGCGGACTACCTGTAGATTGGTGTTACTTCATTTAGGCTTGAATGACTATTTTCTGCCCGAGCAATTCTCAACAATTTCCTCTAGCATGAGCATTCATATTTTTCCCATTACTTCTTCAGTTATTTGCACTAGCTTGGCACAATCAGTTGATGTAATCTTGGTTTTTTTAAAAAAGAGAAATTGAGTGTCAGACTAGCTTTTGCATTTGGCCTTCACCTTGATTAAATTTTCCTCACTTTCTTCTACTGAAGCGATATCGCCAGTTTATCTGAGACCATTAATATTTCTTGGAGCAATTTTACTTCTTATGTCTATTTTTTTCAGTTCCACTTGTGATATTTTATGCATATGTTAAATAGGTAGGGTAGCAGTATACAAGCTTGCAACACTGTTTCCCCAATTTTGAATCACTTAGTCCCGTGATGGCAAACCTATGGCACGGGTGCCACACAGGTGGCACGTAGAGCCATATCGGTGGGCACGCGAGCTCAGCTCCGGCACGCATGCATGTGCCAGCCAGCTGATTTTCGGGCATTCTGGGCCTAACAGAAGTCAGGAAACACGTCGTTTCTTTTTTCTTTTTTCTTTTTTTTTTTTTAATTTGATTTATATGCCGCCCTTCTCCGAAGACTCAGGGCGGCTTACAATGTGCTCAGCAATAGCCTTCATCCTTTTGTATATTTATACAAAGTCAGCTTATTGCCCCCACAAACTGGGTCCTCATTTCACCTACCTTAGAAAGGATGGAAGGCTGAGTCAACCTTGAGCCTTGGCGAGATTCGAACCCTGCAATAATTGCAGGCAGCTGGTCTTAATAAGCTTAATAACAGGGTGCCTTAAACCCCTGTACTACCAAGGCTCTGTTTCTTGCCTCTGGATGGCCTCTGGGGGGATCGGGAAGGCCGTTTTCACCCTCCCCAGGCTCCTAGAAAGGCTCTGGAGCCTGGGGAGAGCGAAAAACGGGTCTACTGAGCCCATCATGCAATTGCGTGCCAAAAGCGGGGGGAGCATGGGGGGGCGGGGCGCATAGAATTATGGATGTGGGCACATGTGCGTGTGACACCCCCCTCGCTTTTGGCACATGATGGCAGAAAGGTTAGCCATCACTGACTTAGTCACTCCATATTCTAATGCAGTGCTTCTCAATTTTATCTATTTTAAGAAGTGTGGACTTCAACTCCCAGAATTCCTTAGCCAGCCATGCTGGCTGGAGAATCCTGAACGTTGACATCCACAAATCTTAAATTTGCAAAGGTTGAGAAATATTGCTTTAATGGATTAGTTCCTTCTCAGATTCTTCAATATGCAATATGTCTACAATACATGTGTTTTTAAGGATCATAAGTTGTTCACAGTATATTATTAGGCAACACTTTGTGCATAGTTTGAGTCTCTATTGCGATATTTTGTAAATATTTGAAAACACAGAAATATTTCTGATTCCAAACAGCATGCTCTGAAAACAAAATCACACAAAAGGTAAGCTTCGTTCATTTAGTGTTACGGCTTGTCAAAACCTTGGTTAAAATCAGTTTCTAGTTCCCCTTCAGAAAATATGTTGTGTATGTTGTGAAAGCATTTCACTTGGGGAAATGCTTTTATCTGCTAGAAATTGAATGTCATGCTTGAATATAACTTCTTTTTTTCTATAAATACAGCTCAGGGTCTATTAAAAACGAAAGCTTACATTTATGAAGGAAATGTTCTTTTATCTAGTTTCATTCCTATCAGCCTGGCTTCACACCTGCGTTTTCCTTTTATAGTGGCCTTTCAGTTACCAGGGAACTAAAAAAATGACTTACAACCATTGCTCACACTTACGATTGTCACAATATTCCCATGATCGTGAACAAAATTTGGGCACTTGGCAACCAGCATGTATGTATTAACAGCATCCTGCAATCATGTGATCACTATTTGTGATGTTTCCAGCTGGCTTCTGGCAAGCGAAGTCAATGGAGGAAGTGAGATTCATGTAATGGCCAAATAATTCACTTAACTGCAATGGTTTGCTTAACAACCATGGCAAAAAGGGTCATAAAATTAGGTGTGGCTCAGGGGTGAAATCCAGCAGGTTCTGACAGGTTCTGGAGAACCAGTAGTGGAAATTTTGAGCAGTTCGGAGAACCGTTAGCAGAAAGTTTGAGTACTTCAGGGAACTGGCAAATACCACCTCTGGCTGGCCCCAGAGTGGGGTGGGAATGGAGTTTTTGCAATATCCTTCCCCCAGGAGTGGGAAGGGAATGGAGATTTTGTAGTATCCCTCCCCTGCCACGCCCACCAAGCCACACGCCACCCACCAAGCCATGCCACAGAACTGGTAGTGAAAAGAATTAGATGTCACCGCTGGTGTAGCTCACTTAACAACTGCCTGGCTTAAAAACCAAACTGCTTGTGTAAATTCTAACTTGAAGGCAACGTTAATTACAAGAAACTGATCTGTTGTTACAGTGGCTGGAAGAACAACATAATCCATAGCAAGATTGGCCATTTTTTGCTGGCTGGATATTACCACACTTCAGAGGTGGTATTCAGCGGTAGAAGAAATTTTGAGTAGTTTGGAGAACCGGCAAATACCACCTCTGGCTGGCCTCGCCCTCCCACCCCTGTGATTCCCTGTCTTATATTCCCTTGTTTTTTAGCTCAGTTGATTCATGCGGCAGAGCAGATTGCAACGCCTCAGGTGAGCTAAACAACAGCTCAGCTCACAAGCGCTGACATCGAGGGCGGTCTTTGAGTGCTGTGTGCGCGTGCGCGCGCAAAACACTCTCTCCAGTGGTGGGTTGCTCCCGGTTTATTCTGGTTCAAGCGAACCGGTAGTGGCAGTGGCAGGAGGCTCCGCCCACCCACCCACCCATCATCAAAAATGCTCTGCGCATGCACAGAAGCAACACGCATTCACAAAGCAGGCATGCACCCGCACACTACCAATAGCGAACCAGTAGCGCCAGGATTTGAAACCCACTACTGGCTCTCTCATAGAACCGGTTGGATAAGAAATGGAATCCCACCACTGCCATACTTCATATTTGTACTGTACAGGGCATAGTTAGTATGGTGGCATTATATGTGTAGATTTTCTGCTTCTTTGCTGGGATTCCTGTGGGGAAGGGAAAGTTTGTGTTCTGTTCTCCAGACATCTGGCTCCACTGGGAACAGGCAGATAAACTCTAGCAAACAGGTTTTCATGCAGATTATATTTATTTGGGTATCCTTCAGAAACTATAGATTTACTATCATGGTGAGTCAAGGTGAGGTTCATCCAAGTATTTCATAATCTATCCCATTTCCTAGTGTAAAATGATGGTAGTTCTGTCCCCCTGTTCAGAAAGCATGCTCCTCTCTTCTGTGGTAATTCAAAATGGTCGGGTCTTTGTTCTGCACCCAGGCAGAAAGCCTCAGTGGCCAATCAGACACACAGATATGGTCACATGTCATGGACTTCATTTCCCACAATGCAATCTCTCTCTACATCTCCCACAATGCAATCTCTTAAGGAGACAGCTCTTAATCCTTCAGGTAACTAATTCACTATGATTCACTATCTGTAACAGCACAGTTTGAGGTCTTGTTTTTAAGAACTGCTTAAGCTTCATTATAAGCATTTACAAAAATAAGTAATTATGATTTTTTGTTTTGTTTTATGCCTTAAGATCAGAGGAACAAGTGTCATCTAATTTTAGCACCTGTGATCCAAAGGATTGTCTTGAGACTATAACAATGGTTCTAGGTCCTAAGGTTTCCTTTCCCTGTTTTATAGATAACTAGTCCCTGCTGTCCATTTATCAAAGAATCCAGTATCTTGTGGTTCCATGTGTTAGAAAGTGACATTCATATTTATAACAGGCATTAGAATTTGTTCATTTGCACATTGCTAAGAACCTGCCATCAACTATATGCGCGCATCCTTAAAATATTAACATCAACAGCATCTATCTACCTTTGGATTTGCACCTATTGATTCTTTTTTATAAGCAGAATTGCATCTGTGGAATGACAACTTTTGGAAGGAGGAAACAGGAGCGAGAAAGTGGCCTAATTTACGGTTCATTTATTTTGTGGTTGCTTTACAGGTATGAGTAGTCCAAGAATCTTAGAAAAAATTTGGAAGCGTTGAACTTCTTATATTCATTGAATAACAATTATTGAGCTTAAGGAAGTTGTAGAACTTGATTTCATATTTTGCAGGACTGAGAATACATTGTCTCTCTTACTGTCTTTTACTGGAAATAATAAAAATATGGTATATCTGTAAGCCTTTGCTGCTGCTGCTGTAAATTTGGTTTTTTGTTTTACTGGAATTGTATTTTTAATTATTGTGATATATCCTAAAGTCACATTGCAGTTAAAGCAGTATATGAATAGCTTAAATATGTTTGTGAATGCATAAGTGCTATGAACCAGTAAATCCTTAATTGAAAGTCATCAGTGCCTTATTTGCTCTCCTTTTAGACAAACTGCCATTTTTAAAATAGACATATGCCTATGTCTTGTAAGTCTACATGCAGGCAATCCATCTATCACTTTTTTGGTTGTCCTTGGGGCCTCCAGGTAATTGGAAAATAAAATTTGGCTATATTGAGGAAATGAATTGTCCATGACAAATGGTGGAGGTAAATCTTATGTGGAAGAGAGCAAAAATGATTTTACTTATGCTCTAATAGAGACATGGGGTAAGAGGAGAGAAGTTATAATTCTAGAACCATTTGATTTATCCACCTAACCAATCCAGGGGTGAAATTCAGCAGGTTCTGGAGAACTGGTAGCGGAAATTTTGAACAGTTCAGAGAACTGACAAATACCACCTCTGGCTGGCCCCAGAGTGGGGTGGGAATGGAGAGTTTGCAATATCCTTCCCCCAGGAGTGGGGAGGGAATGGAGATTTTGCAGTATCCTTCCCCTGCCACACCCACCAAGCCACACCAGGCCCACCAAGCCACGCCCACAGAACCGGTAGAAAAAAAATTTGAATTCCACCACTGATCCAATCCCTTTGATTGCAATGGTAATGGAATAAAATATAGAGTGTATATTTTACTTTGAATCAGAATCAAAGCTTAGATGGAGTGTAAGCTTGTTGTAGAGTCAAAAACATGGCATCTCCAATTAGTAGGCTAAGAAAGGTAACTTTTGTTGCACCTGAGACCTTGGAGAACTGCTAGTTGAAGAAGATTATCCTGGCCTATAAGGACAAATTAGCTAGAATGGTATAAGGCAGCTTCTTGTATTAATATTATTGGACATTCATGATATATTCTATTGAAATTACCAGAATTACTTACTTCCTGTATATTATTAATTGTATTGCATTTTAAGCATACATGTAGTCCAGTGATTAATGGGATGGAATCAGACTTATGGCATAGGTAAGATAATAATGTTGGCACAAAAGCCATTTTTCTATCCTGTTTTAATACAAAATTGTTTAAAATTCTATTTAAACACAGAGATATTTCTCAGTATCTTTCAGAAAGTTATGGGCTTTCCTATTCATTTCATTAACTGAAAACTGATGGAAATAGCAGTAAATCAGTATGATAGTAACAAGATTTTTTCCATTACAAAATGGATTTACTATGAATGAAAATGTTCCATTTTTCATTTAATTCATATCCAGTATGGTATTGTGCCCAAATATAGTTATAAATCTGAACTCAATATGCTTAGGGAATTTGTCAGCTCTGTCCGTATAACCAGTAATGGTCCTGTTTAGGCCTAAGCCTGGATTTTCAACTGATAAATTGTCTAATTTTTTCTGGTTTCTCAAGTGTGCTAAGAGATATAAAAACCATTTTTCATGGTGATATTAGATATGATCTAGGAATTACTGAAATTCAGGAAGCAGCTTTATTAAAATGGTCTAGATACAACAAAAATGAAAACATTCATTTGGTTACTTCTTCTAGCGCTGCTACTACTTATGTTAATTTAGAATATATTAAGAATAGCTTATAGCAGCAATTTTGTTTTTCCCCATAAAATGCTTTTTATAAGAACTCATGATGCAGTCCACTTGATAAAAGCATGATTTTTAAGCAGCATAGAGAATGGGAATTACCATGGGACATAAATAGGAAAGGGGATTATAACATCCATTTAATGCCAGTCAGTATGTGTGCTATTTTTTTGTATTACACATTTTAAAAGGCTGTTGTATAATAATTTAAAACTTGTATAATAATTTAAAACGGTGATATCTGTCTTGCTTGATAGTGTCGCTAATCATTAGCTGCCAATAATAAAGTGAATAATGCTTCAAGAGTTTTTCTTAGGGCCTCCACAAGCTTTTATCCTCCAATTTGATTATTGTTCTTATCAAACTCAAATGGGGTGTGATGCTACTTCGCCTCCTCATGGTGCACCTGGATAGCACAGAAGTGTGAACCAAATGACTAAGCAACAATTGGCAGCTAAACTACATTGAACAATTGGCAGTTAACGACAGTTGGCAGTCAGAAATCTTTGTAGAACTCCTGGCTCTCTAAATACATGGCAATGGATAAACAAAACGGGCCTTCCTCGCCAGCATTGGTCAACTCTGAACAGGATCCATACCAGTGGTGAAATCCTAATTTTTTTTACTACTGGTTCTGTAGGTGTGTCTTGGTGGGCGTGGCTTGGTGGGCGTGGCAGGGGAAGGATACTGCAAAATCTCCATTCCCTTCCCACTCCAGGGGAAGGATATTGCAAAATCTCCATTCCCACCCTACTCCAGGGAAAGGATACTGCAAAATCCCCATTCCCTCCCCACTCTTGGGCCAGCCAGAGGTGGTGTTTGCTGGTTCTCCGAAGTACTCAAAATTTCTGCTACTGGTTCGCTGAACTGTTCAAAATTTCTGCTACTGGATCTCCAGAATCTGTCAGAACCTGCTGGATTTCACCCCTGATCCGTACCCAACATGGTGTCTGCCAGGACTCGTTGTTGTGGTGTGACTGTGGTGCTCCTCGACAAAATATCCTTCGCATTGTGTCCGAATGTTCATCAAGAGCTTACATCGACCCAATGTCCAATTTTTTCAACATAGACCATCCTGTCCTTGAATGGCTGGACTGGACTGAAATGAGTGGACTGGACATTAACATTTGAACTACTATAAGTCCATGTATTTGCCATACGCTAAATAAATCAATCAACCTGAATGTACATTGTCTGATTTGACCAACCCATCAGGCTGAGAGAGCTGCATAAGAGCCATGCACCTGTCTACACATGTCAGAAAAGAATCTGAGGCTCTGAGGCATACACACGAGGCATTTGGGTACTGTAAATATTTTCCCCTTGTGATGGACAAAAGTAATAAGAAAATAAAGCTGCAAACTCTTCTCCGAGCTCTCTCCACATTCTTTTCTTTGCCTCTATTGTTTGCCCCCTCCTCTCCTCTCCTGTTGCAAGCTCTTTCCCCCATTTGTCTGCTTTCTTTGCTTCCCCCTTCACTTGCTTAGGTAAACCAGAGCAGCTGCAGAGTAATGCATAGCTCAAACATGGCTATGTTTCCACTGCTTCTAATTCTATCACAAAGATAACAATGAAAAGCCCTCACCTAGAAAAGTTCAACTAGGAAGCAGGAAGTGAGAAATATCCCGTCTTCTTAACAATGGAATTCTTATACACAACCAAATGTTCTTACTGTTCCAAACATGATGCTTGTAAGCAGATCTTTTAAAACCAAACTGCATCTTTTTTTCCTACTGAGATTTATCTGACCAAGCTTGGAATTCTGCACTTAAATTAACTTTTAGGGGGTGAACGAAAGCTAACTTGCATAAAATGGTACGTCACAAAGCAGTGCTAATGTTTCTGCTGTTTTCTCTAAACATTATATTATCGTTTGTAACTTCATTAATATGTGAGCACATAATTTTCAATCTCTGGAAATCTGCCCGGAGAAAAATATTAAGCCATTTTCTGTACATTCCATCAGCATAACTAGTCCTGTCATAACCAGAGAATGTTTGCAAATGTTCCTGTTGCTTGAAGCTGAATTATCAGTCTGATAATGAACTGTAGGAATCAGTATTTTTCCATAAGGAACTAGAATGCTAAATTGGGTGTCCACACAGAAACCTCCCAATTTCACACACAAATTTACACAGGAACCTTGGCCATTCCTAGTGAGAAAAGAGTTCAGAAGATAAGGCTGTCTTAAGAAGTTTAGGATAATGCTAACAAGTCCAATAAGGAAAACACACTGGTTAATTTCAGCTAAATGTTAATTTATCTAATTCTGAAATTAACCAGAATATTTTCCTCCTTTTCTTTACTTTTTGGACTTGTTAGCATTATCCTAAACTTCCTAAAACAGCTCTAAATTAACCAGAAGGTAGAAATAGGATTTATAGGTTAATTATAAGAAGAAAATTATTTTCTCCCACAAATACAACTAAGACTGTTTTATTTCTCCTTATAAGATTAACAGTATTTTACTGATTAATTTGCCAGTTGCATGTATTTAAAGCTTTATATTCGCTTTGTTTTCATATGTCCCGAATAATTCTGTGAGCCCTTGTTTCAGTCATAAAAATATGTTATTGAGGATATTCAGTTTCAGTTCATAGGTAAGTTTCAATTCTGGTTTACTGTTAATATTTTGAACTATTATTCATTTCATGTAACATTTTAAAAAAGCTGTAAGGTCTTTCTTTGTTTTTCCTTTGAAGATATAATTTAACCACAAAGCAGTTTCCTGAAACAAAAATTAAAAAAAATATATGCCAGAGCCAAATCACATTACATCTTTGACTTTTTGTTATGGTATCATTTCAAGAAATGCATTTCAAGAAGTGCAGTATATGCAAATATTATACCAGCAGGAAGTTGTGTTAGCTCTTCAGAACTGTGAAACCTGAAATAAATTATTTCACAGTTTCACAATGAGGTGAACTTTATTGCAATACATTGAAATAATTTTACAAGGCAAGCTGCAGTAAACCTGGATTAGAAGTATAGGCCTCAAACCGATGCTTACCATTCCTATCCTATCCTAAATGCCTTAAACTCTTAGTCGTGGTTGGTGTGATTCATAGTTTGACAACTTTTTCTTTCCAAGAATGATGGAAGAAAAATAAAAAAAAAGCCAGTGGCGAAACAGCTAAAGATGGATGAGAGTGTTTACAAAATTGGCCTTAAATCAATTCTAACAAGCAAAATAAAGACAATAAAAGAATGATGTGATTGTATGGAACTTTTAGGAAAGATCTGAAAATGAAAAGAGATACAGAGGTAGAGAATTACAGAAATCACTTTGGAGAAATGGCAGGTATGCTTACAATAATTTGATCAAAAACTTGCTGCAAGCACACAAAATAAAGAACATATTAGAAAGAAAGTCAGAGTGGCTCCATGCTACTTCTCTGAGGTAGAAGAGGGACAAAACAGGAAAATACAGTCAGGTTTTCAAGATTTAGAAAGCAATCAGATTCATTTAGAATAACAGAATTGGAAGGTACCTTGGAGGTCTTCTAGTCCAACCCCCTGCTTAGGCAGGAAACCCTACACCACTTCAGACAAATGGTTACGCAACATCTTCTTAAAAACTTCCAGTGTTGGAGCATTCACAACTTCTGGAGGCAAGTTGTTCCACTGATTAATTGTTCTAACTGTCAGGAAATTTCTCCCTAGTTCTAAGTTGCTTGTCTCCTTGATTAGTTTCCACCCATTGCTTCTTGTCCTACCCTCAGGTGCTTTGGAGAATAGCTTGACTCCCTCTTCTTTATGGCAGCCCCTGAGATATTGGAACACTTCTATCATGTCTTCCCTAGTCCTTCTTTTCATTAAACTAGACATACCCAGTTCCTGCAACCATTCTTCATATGTTTTAGCCTCCAGTCCCTTAATCATCTTTGTTGCTCTTCTCTGCACTCTTTCTAGAATCTCAACATTTTTTTTACATTGTGGCGACCAAAACTGAATGCAGTATTCCAAATGTGGCTTTACCAAGGCACTATAAAGTGGTATTAACACTTCACTTGATCTCGACTCTATCCCTCTGTTTATGCAGCCCAGAACTGTGTTGGCTTTTTTTGGTAGCTGCTGCACACCGCTGGCTCATATTTAAATGGTTGTCCACTAGGACTCCAAGATCCCTCTCTCAGTTACTACTATTGAGCAAGGTACCCCATATATTGTACCTGTGTATTTTGTTTTTCTTGCCTAAATGTAGAACCTTACTTTTTTCACCATTGATATTCTTATACTAGTATATACCTATAAATAATATTTCACCCAAATTTCTTGGTCTGGCCTATTTCAAAGGCTAATGGCATGGAATGGTAAAGGTGAACTAGGAAGAACACAACAAATATGGAGCTGTAGATATATGTCAAAGTAGCAAAAGTTCAAAATGAGTTGTTGGTTAAGAAAATCTTAAATAACTTATATGTTGCAAAGGAGATCCAGTTGGATTTAAGAGCTTAAGAGCTGCAATGATTTCCTTAGCAACTTGACAAAGGTTGTAAAATTGGACATGACTCATTCAGCAGCCATCTATCTTAACAATGGAAATTCTGTTCTCAATTGTGTTGTAAGTCAAGTGCTACCTGTATCCTCTTTCAGTCTTTATGGACTTAAAAGGAATTGGCTGTATGCTCAAATGTTTCTTTTTAATTGTGTTTCAGAATGGTTTCTCTTTAAAGGAAAAGAAGATTCTCAGAAATCTTTTTTAAAATTAATACTATAAGGTACAAAAAATTCAACAGGAAATAATAGGAAAGATAGGGAAGGGAAAAAGGGAAGGGAAAAGTGTAGGTAAAGGGGGAAAAAAAAAGAAAAAGTGTTGACTTCTGATTCCCTTTGGTGAAGTAGAATAAGATAATAACCTCAACTTTTTACTTTTACATAATAGTATAAACTAGCCATTTCTGTAACAACAAATCTATCTAATTGGTAAAACCCAAAGTCAAATTTCATTTTTTCCACCTCGAGCACAAAGTCCAGAAGTAGTTTCCAAGTAGAAAGATTCTCAGAAATCTAAAGAATCAGAAGTCTTTTTGAAGTCGTTGTTTTATTTTCTTATCTGTCTTCAAACACGTCAATCTCTAACATATGTAATAATGTGAAACCAGCACTTTAAAAAGGGAGTCCCTACAGAAAGCTACTCTGATTGGCAAAGATGCTAAGCTTGTCAATCAAAAGGTCGGCAGTTCAGCGGTTTGAATCCCTAGTGCTGCATAACAGGGTGAGCTCCCGTTACTTGTCCCAGCTTCTGCCAAGCTAGCAGTTTGAAAGCACATAAAAAATGCAAGTAGAAAAATAGGGACCACCTTTGTTGGAAAGGTAACAGTGTTTTGTGTGCCTTTGGTGTTTGGTCATGCCGGCCACATGACCACGGAGACGTCTTCGGACAGCGCTGGCTCTTTGGCTTTGAAACGGAGATGAGCATCGCCCCCTAGAGTCGGGAATGACTAGCACATATGTGCGAGGGGAACCTTTACCTTTACCTTAATGTGTAAAGTACATCACTGTAATGAACAACTGCAAATTTCTACGGTCATGTAAGAACTCACTTTAGTCCTCACCTATCAATTTTCATGTATTAAAAATAGAACAGGAGAAAGATCTTTCATAAGAGATCTCTCTGAAATCATGGTCTACCAAAAATAATAATGAAAAGTAATTAGAATTTCCCCTTATAGTATGTGTAATAAATTTATCTTCTCATGTACCAGACTCATTGTTGCAAGGGTAGAAAGGGATTTCCAAGAAGACTAAATATTGAGTTCAATGTCTACCATAAAAATGAAATTTTATCTGACTATTCAGGCTATAAAATTTCCGCTACTTTTTATATTTTGGCACGTAACACACTATTTTAAAATAAATGCAAAATTTCATTTGTTTTCATGTGAATGGCTAAATAAAGAAGTAGTCTTAAAAGGGAGTACACTAATTCAAAAAGTTAAATCTCAGCTTTTGTGCATACTCCCAGTCTGGACAGTATTTATCCTCAAACTAATTTTTGACTAATTGAAAGTTTTATTAATATTTCTGTTTTGAATTATTCATCCAAACATTAATAAAATGCTTAATTATCCAAAGTGGTAAAAATCTACTTGACATTGTTTAAATCAGGTATGAAAGGTAATTTACTTAAAAAATATTTGGATGGTTGTACACTAGGGCCTATTGCTATGAAAATTTCCAAGTTCATATCAAATTATATACCGGTAATCCCTGGGTTACGAGTGTTCCCTTAGTGAAAGTTCCAAGTTATGCAATAAGTGCCCCCTAGCATTTATGAGCACATCCCAAAACTACAAATCTTGCAGCACCACCGCAGTTGTTCTCCCTTATGAATAATCGCAGAAGCTCTGCAACATTCCATCTTCCATGTTATTGGCCGAAATGCAGCTTCTGAGGGGCAGATCTGCCCCTCAGAAGCTCCGTTCAGGGGTCCAGAGGCCTTGCCTGGCATGTTGGCAGCTGAAATGGAGCTTCTGAGAGGCTGGAGAGGAGATTGCTTGCTAGATCTTCATAAGGTAAGTGACCTGGCATGGCAGTTTGGGGTGGGGAAAGCAATTGTGGGGAGCATGAGGTATTTCAGTGGGTCGGGGAGGCCTTGGGTGTCTTAGGCAGGTGGCCTGTTCTATTACTAGCCCCTCCCCCCCATGGCCTTCCTCACCCTGAAATATCTTGTGTGCACTTAATGAGCCTCGCCTTCAATTAGCGAATGCATTGGTAAAAGGAGGGAGTGATCCCGTTCAAAGTACGAGATTCATTCCCATGAATCCTTGGGTTACGAATGGAATGGGCAGGCTCCATTACAGTTGTATCTCGAAGACTACCTGTACTTCTTTAAAATTTCTGTAATTCTTTAAAGGGCCTTTCTTTATTTAGACATCACCAATTACCAGATGAACCGAATTAGATAAGTTTCAGATTGATATGTATTTAGGATAAATCCATTTTAAATAATCCATGTCCATGTTTGCATGTCATAGTAATTTTTTTAAAAAAAAGATTTATATTGAATGACCCCAATTATACCTTATGCAGAATGTTTTTCCTTCTAGCAGGAGTGACTCAGAACTCAAAAACCCCTTTCATGGTTTGTTAATGGAGTTGAAATGTTGGCTTATACCAGAGGTGGGTTTCAGCAGGTTCTGACCAGTTCTGGAGAACTGGTAGTGGAAATTTTGAGTAGTTCGGAGAACTGGTAGTAAAAATTCTGACTGGCTCAACCCATCTATTCTCTATTCTCTCTATTCTCCCAAGTCCAAGCTGATCAGGGGGAAATGGGGATTTTGCAGTAACCTTCCCCTGGATTGGGGAGGGAATGGAGATTTTACAGTATCCTTCCCCTGCCACGCCCATCAAGCCACGCCCACCAAGCCATGCCCACAGAACCAGTAGTAAAAAGATTTGAAACCCACCACTGGCTCATACCCTGATACAAACCAGATCCAAGTTCAAAAGCTTGCTTAACTACTCCTATTAAGACCACAAGAATGACAATAGTTCATAATATTTCATAAAAATAAAAGTTGATTAAAGCACCTTCATATGCTTTTTAAATTAGAAATAAGATTTGCCATGTTCAGAGAATTGCAGTCCTGAAGAAGTGCACTTGAACAGAACTGAGCCTTTGAAGCCTCTAAGACAGAGGTGTCAAAGTCAAGGCCCGCGGGTCAGATCTGGCTCGTGGGGTGCTTAGATTGGGTCAGCCTGGAAACAGCAAAGGACCAGCCTGTGGTGCCTCTGCCAGTGAAAACGGGCTCCCAATCTCTGTTTTTGGCTAGGACAGCCTCCTGCAACCCTCTGCCAGCGAAAATAGAGCCCCCCTGAGCTCTGTTTTAACTGGCAGAGGGTTGCAGGAGGCCGTCCCAGCTGAAAACGGAGATTGGGAGGCTGTTTTCACTGGCACAGCACATGAGTGATGTCAAGCTGGCCATGCCCCCCGGCCATGCCCTCCCAAGGTCAAACACAACTCTGATGTGGCCCTCAATTAAATCGAGTTTAACACCCCTGATCTAAGACCTCAAAGTCATGTAGAACTCCATCTACAGTTCCAATCCAGGCATTATAAAACTCAGAAATCTGGGTGATTCTCATTCTGCTGGCATTCCAAGGGTCCTTAAAGACTTGGCTGTGCTCCTAGCTTTTGGGCTAGGGTGGCTGGAGCTTCTTCTGGGCTGGGTAACATATGCTTTTGTGGTGTTGGCTGGATTTACCATTATGCTTCATGGTTCCTTAAAAAAATCTGTTTGATATAGTATTGTGAGCTGTCCACAATATAAGGCAGGTGGTGACTAAATAAAATACCGTATTTTTCAGAGTATAAGCACCGGAGTATAAGATGCAGCATAGTTTTTGAGGAGGAAAATAGGGGAAAAAAATCTGTCTACCAGGTATTCATCTGGCTAGCGTCCTTAGTCTGGTCAGCTTCAGCACATTAGTTTGCTGGTTTTTTATCCCCTGCTTGGGATAAAAACCAGCTTCTAAGGCACAGCTGAGAGGAAGCAGCAATGAGAAAAGCAGGCAAAGCACAGGGATATCGCTTCACTCGGCTAGCGCCTAGTTAGGGCTGGAAAAAAGCTTCTAAAGAACAGCTGAGAGTTAGAGATGGCTTCACTTGCTAGTTAGGGCTGGAAAAAAGCTTCGAAAAAGCTACATTCGGAGTATAAGACACACCCAAATTTTTACCTTCTTTCAGGTGGGAAAAAGGTGTGTCTTATACTCCAAAAAATACGTAACTGAACTCAGATTACAGCTCTGTATGACATTTTCTCATATTTTCATAACTCTTGATGTTATTTTGTTGTTTCCATCTTAAATTGCTAACCCCTCCCCCCAAGAACTAGGACCCTGGGTTGTCTTAATGAGAAGAAAAGATAAGAGACTGGAGAGGATTGGATTGGAAGGAATGAAAGCTCCATAAGGAAACCTCATTAAAAGATGAAGATAAGGCTTCCAAATTAGAATCTCCAAGACAACACCAGCTTTGCAAAGTCCTGAACTCAGTCATAGAGTCTTGGACTTCTTATGGCATCAGCATTGGAGAAACTGAACCATCTGTAGCTCCAGGAAGTTCAAGAATTTGGAAATCTACCTGTAAGGTGGACTTTGAGAACATACAAATTTTTCTCAGGAGTAGGTCCCCCATTCACAATTAAGGATTCTTTTCAGATGACTTTTCAGATGTGAAAATATTTACAGACCCCTCGCATCCTGGACATAAAATTGTTTCAACTCCTACCCTCAAAACGATGCTATAGAGCTCTGCACACCAAGAAAACTAGATACAAGAACAGTTTTCTCCTGAACGCCATCATAGGCACCAAAGACAAATTTCTTGTGTGTCCCATCACACTTGGCCAATAAAGAATTCTATTATATTCTATTCTTTGGCTAACAGTTGAGATTTGAGTTGAGCAGTTGAACAGTTGAGACTTATGGCTGCATAAGTCCTCAGTTGCTATGAGTTACTAATTTGATACTATAGAGTTAAACTGGTCCTTTGTTTTCTTGGGAAAGTTGTTTTAAGAGTTTTTTTTTCTCTCCTAAATTTACATAATCTTAGTGATGTTAGTAAGATCCGTGGTGGCGCAGTGGTTAGAGTGCAGTATTGCAGGCTACTTCTGCTGATCACCGGCTGCCAGCAGTTTGGCAGTTTGAAACTCACCAGTCTCAAGGTTTAGTCAGCCTTCCATCCTTCCAAGAAGGACCCAGATTGTTGGGGGGCAATAGGCTGACTCTGTAAACTGCTTAGAAAAGGCTGTAAAGCACTATGAAGTGATATATAAGTCTAAGTGCTATTGCAATGCTGACTGGATAAATTTAAAATAATTGTGGACCACAAAGGAATACCAGCAGCTATCAGACAGGTAGTAGAGCTGGAGCTGGCAGTGTCAGTGAGACCAGGAGATGATGCGAGTGCTTGGCAGCTGCATTTCAGAGTGGCAGTGTGAATTTATTGAATTTTAAAAAACACGGGGGGAGGGCATGAGTTTATTTGTGGGCTGTATATTATGCAGGTCTCTCTAGACCCCCAAAATATTAGTGCGTAGACAGTGTGTGCAGACAAATTAATAGGCTAGTAACATAAATTTTAGTTGCAGCAAAATATAGAATATTTTAGGTTATTCTGTCCTAAGGAGGATATTATTTGCTGATCCATGGGTAAAAAGCTTCTCTTCACCTGTTAGGTTATAACTAGATTTTTATACTGCTCAGAAGCAATCTAACACTGCTGAAAATGTTCTTGAAGTTCTAGGTGCTTTTTAAAAACAACAACAACAACACTATTTTAGTGAATGGTTCTTTTCTAAATTCTCTCCTGTTTTCTTCATAAACCAGCTATTCCCTTAGAAAAAGAACAACGTTAAACCATTCCAAAAAATAGTTTGTTAAATTTGGAATCACATGTTGGAGTGTTATTAGCAGGTTCATTATCTGGAATTAGCTGCAACAGATATGGTTCAAGATGGTGATGCACAATATAATGTAAATGAAACCAATCAACACTATTTTGTGTGTGTAAAAAATGGTTTTTTCACTTAGTATTACTCCAGTGGCCTATTTCAGCTTTGTGAATTTAAAACTGCAGCTTTAATAAGCTACTAGCATTCACCTTTCAAAAATGTATGTATGTATATTTGTGTGTGTGTGTGTGTGTGTGTGTGTGTGTGTGTGTGTGTATACGTACACACCAGGGGTGAAATGCTCCCGGTTCAGACCGGATCGCCCAATCTGTTAGCGATGGCTTTGGGTGGTTCGGAGAACTGATAGCAAAAATCCCTGCCCACCCCATGCCCAGCTGAGCTGCGTGATCATCAGAGGCTTTTTAAAAAACTTTTAAAAGCATTTTTTTCTACAGGTTGTAGAAAAAATGCTTTTAAAAGGCTCTGACGATCCCAGCTGAGTTGCCTGATCATCAGAGGCTTTTTTTTTCTTTTAAAACAAAAAACAAATGCTTTTAAAAGAAAACAAGTGTCTCTGACGATCAAGCAACTCAGCTGGGATCGTCAGAGCCTTTTAAAAGCATTTTTTTTACAACCTCTTTGGCCAAAGAGGTTGTTGAAAAAATGCTTTTAAAAGTTAAAAAAAAAAAAGGTGGCTACGCCCACCCAGTCACATTACCCCCCCCCCCAAGCCAGCCCACAGAACCGGTAGTAACAAATTTTACATTTCACCACTGGTACACACACTAATTTTTGAATACTTTTATGGAAAGAAAGAGATTATAGCAGAAAGAACCATTTGTTTTATCCTTCTGTCTAATGCAGTATTTCTCAACCTTGGAAGCTTGAAGATGGGTGAACTTCAACTCCCAAAATCCCCCAGCCAGCTACTAAGGTTGAAAAACACTGGTCTAATGCATTGGATTTACACACAGGCTTAAACCCCAAACAATCCTGCCAATGAAAAGCTGGTTTTGCAATTTTTAACTCATATAAATCTAGCCAACATGTGAATCAGGATCATGGCAATGGAAGCTCATAGATGGCAAGATGTGGAAGAAGGAGGATGTATGTCCCTTTTCTAAGCAGTGTCTTTTTTGTTTGATTTCAATCAATCAACTCGATAGCACACAATCATTTAGAAAACTTAAAAGATTGTGGGAAAGATGTTGAGCCCAGATCACATTATGTCTTTAAACTCATTCTTTAAACATGTTTGAAGCTGTTTGTGAAACTATTTTTCAGTTTTAGAGTCTATATCCCGAAAACATAATTACATATTCCTCCAAGTTTTCTTGCCATTTTAGGCAGCTGTGGAGTAGTCTTCTGAAATACATTGATATGACCACCAGATGGCACTGTTTCTCTATGCAAACCGAGATAGCGGCTCAGCTTAGTAGCTTTATAGACAAGCATTGTTATCTCAACATCCTGCTTATGTTAGGTGTTTTATGCATGATATAATTTTTTAAAATTACTACGACATCATTCTTTTGACAGTGTGAACTGTCTTGTGACTGTTTAAAAAGTTAATTAAGAAGGAATATACACTAAAATAGGATTAAAGGAAACATCTGATTAAAATGGGCCTTTAGAAGCATTTCTGTTTTAGCTGCCACTTGCCTGAATCATAAATACGTTGCTAGATTGACAGGCAGACAGGTAGATGGTCAATAATGTTTGCATCTGAAGGAAGTATTTTTCTTTTTCAAACCTGGAAGAGGTCATGCTTTTCAGATTAACAATTTCAAATGAATGGACAAAGATACTTCTTTTGTGATTTAAATCCAGACTTCATTCCATAAAAGCCTCAGGAATCCAACTCAAATGGTTTGAAGCCAGCTTTCTTCCACTTTAGTGCTTTCCAGATGTTTTGGAACCACAAGTTTATGAATCCTCAACCCAGCTGGTTCTCTTGGTGCATCTGGAGGGCATTGGGATGGAGAAGAATAGGTTATGATATTAATGATAATTAATGGTAATAACAGGTTAGGAGACATGGTGGTGCAATAGTTAGAATGCAGTATTGCAGGTAATTCTGCTGACTGCCAGGGGTTCAATCCTCACCAGGCTCAAGGTTGACCAGTATGCTGATGACACCCAGCTGTACATCTCCATCCCGGATCACCCCAACGATGTCCTTGAAGTGATGTCCCGGTGCCTGGAGGCCGTGCGGTTCTGAATGGGGAGGAATAGGCTCAGGCTCAACCCGTCCAAGACCGAGTGGCTGTGGTTTCCGACGTCCCGATATAGTCAGTTGACGCCATCACTGACTATTGGGGGCGAATCATTGGCCCCCACGGAGAGGGCTCACAACTTGGGCATCCTCCTGGATTCATGGCTGTCTTTAGAAGAGCATTTGACGGCCGTGACCGGGAGGATTTTTCATCAGGTTCGCCTGATTCGCCAGTTGCGTCCCTTTCTGGATCAGGATCCTTACGCACGGTCACTCATGCCCTCGTCACTTCCCGCCTGGACTATTGTAATGCTCTCTACATGGGGCTCCCCTTGAGGTGCACCCGGAGGCTCCAACTGGCGCAGAGTGCGGCCGCGCGGGTGGTAATGGGAGCGACATGGCGTTCCCATGTAACACCTCTCCTGCGCGAGCTGCACTGGCTCCCGGTGGTCTTCCAGGTGCGCTTGAAGGTTTTAGTTACCACCTTTAGAGCACTCCATGGCTTAGGACCTGGTCATCTACGGCAGTGGTCCCCAACCCCCGGTCCGCGGACCGGTGCCGGGCCGTGGAGTACCTGGCACCGGGCCGCGCAGCGGCCGGGGGACATGAACGCTGCAGCGCAAAGGCTCCTGGGCCGTGCGCAAAAGCTCCTGGGCCGTGCGCAATGGGCCGTGCGCAAAAGCTCCTGGGCCGTGCCCCCACCCCTGCGCGCGCTCAGCGGGCCACGGCGATAAAAAGGTTGGGGACCACTGATCTACGGGACCGCCTACTACCACCAATAGCCTCCCACCGGCCGGTACGCTCTCATAGAGCGGGGCTCCTCCGAGTGCCATAAGCCAAACAATGTCGACTGGCAGCCCCTAGGGGGAGAGCCTTCTCTGTGGGGGCACCTACTATCTGGAATGAGCTCTCCCCGGAGATACGGAGGATCCCGGATCTGCCCACCTTCCACTGCGCTTTGAAGACCTTTTTATTCCCTCAGGCGGGCCTGACCTAATCTTTTTCCCTCTTTTCTTTTTAAACATGCAAATTTTAATCTGTTTTTAAATGACTGGGGTGTTTTAATTTGTCTGGGCCAAATTGTTCAATTCAATTTTATCCTGTTTTTAAATTTTGTATTTATGTATTTTACTGTTTGGCTGTTCACCGCCCTGAGTCCTTCGGGAGTAGGGCGGTATACAAATCAAATAAAGATAAAGAAGAAGATAAAGACTCATCCTTCCATCCTTCCGAAGTCGATAAAATGAGGACCCAGATTGTTGGGGCAATATGCTGACTCTCTAAAATGCTTAGAGAGGGCTATACCACTATGAAATGGTATAGAAGTCTAAGTGCTGTTGCTATGATAATCTATTTGTTGCCACTCATTCTTGGAGGCTATTACTTAATATTAAAAGTGCATTTGTTTTAATTTAATTTTGAAACTAAATTAATGCATTTTAATTTATTTTAATCTAATTAGATTCAAACATTGTGACCAACATCACAGAGTTAATTTCATCACACTCTTTTTTCATAACATTTGTTGAGAGATACTTCATGGATATGACATTAAAGCTGCAGGAATCATGTGAAAGCCAGCTGAAAAATAATTGGTTGCAATTTACCAAAAAAGAAAACAACAAACATCTGAATGAGTGATAGCAACTGAGTGTTGTGTTACGATCAAAATGTCTGTTCAATGTTGAAAAGAATTATGTCTAGACATCTTGTCTCAATTCCAAACTGTGAGCTGCAGCCAGCTTCTCCAACTTTAATGTTTTTGATTTTTGTGGAAACCAAGAGTTAGAATTCAAATAACCCAAGAAATTATGTTTGAATTAAAGAAGAAAATTGCCACTGAAGAATAAAAATATAGTTCTGATGCAATGTTGATGCGGGCCCCGAGGATTTCTTACTAATTGTCAGATTTCTTTAGCAAATGGTAACTGCCACCAATTTTAATCCTGACTATTAAACTGTTTGGAGTAAAGCTAGATTATGTTTTAAAGAAATAATAATAGCCGTTTCAACACATTAGCAACTTAATTTATTTTTTTTCTGACTGGTTGATAAATGAGAATGTTGCCATTACTTTAGGGAATTGGATTAAATGGAAGTGAACTTTTTTTAAAAGGCAGAAATTTATGCTTAGCTATATTAGGGTTTATGCTAATTCTATCCCTGTTTTCATTTTATCCAGTTTTTGAGTGCAATGCTTGCAGAAGACATTTCTCTGGGCCTTCTCCCTGAAATGGCACCCTAAATCTCAAACACAAATCAGGACTTCAAGTTCCCCGAGAAACGTCTGGTAGCATCTGTCAATAATCTTGATCCCTGTGCATATATTACAGACTTGAAATGAACTTGATCTGAAGCCCTAAGGCAATTTAGGGCTCTTCAAAGCCACTGCTATCTCAGTATTTCTTATGGTAAATGAATTCCTGTTATTTCCTACTGCTATCGTGATCAACATGGTCTCCAGATCTCAATGTAGTCAGGAGGTTGGCTTTTTCCTCCAGTCTCTTATAGCCCCCTTTCTTCAATATGAAATATTTGTGTAGAGTTTTTATATGCCGTATAAAATTCATAGTAAAAATGAAAAGGATATCCAGTTAATAATAATGAAAAAATATCAATATCAAGCCGTAGAAAGGAAGAATTCTGACTGCAAATAAATGCTGGAGTCATATCAAATGAATTGGCTACAGTACTAATGATTACAATATGAGCTTACCATTTGTATGAAAGTCAATATAATTGCTGTAAAAAAACTATTGGATTTCATATTGAAGAAAGGAAGAGAAATGCAGTGTTTCTGAGGTTAAGGATAAATATAATTGATTTATGATTAATATGTAGGCCTAGGTTTATTGAGCAAATATATTGTATTTCACACAAATGAATATAAAAGCATTTTTCTCATTTCCACGTGAAATCCAATATTTTGCATGCCAAGGAATGAAGGAAGTTATTGGCTTCAGCTACTGGTGGATGAATCCTTGACATCGATTCTTGCCAAAGTCAAGTCCATCTGTTGTGTAGCATTGGAAAATGAATGGGAGTTCAGCACTCCAAAGAATAATATGAAGGAAACTATAAAATAGCTATTCATGGAATGATCCAAATAAATGAAACTGAGACATATTTTCAAATCATCTTACTGAGAATTAATTAAGCAAACTGATATTAGGCATATAATAAAAGTATTGCCCTTTTAGGAATGAAAGGGAATCTGATGTTAATACTCCCCAAAACACCATAAGAAATTGAACAAATAAATAAATAATAGCCTCTGTATTTTTCCAGCTGTCCACTAGCGTCAAGAAAATACTATGCCCCAAGTCCATATATTATAACTCTTTAAAAGATCTAGTCTTAATTTGTGCCTGACTACTATTACAGAAAGGCAAATTCTAGTCTTTAAAGGTGCTTCATCTTTTGTTTTCTTGTCTAGGAACTGAGCTTACTGGACATTATGATTTCTTGACAGGCTAGCATTATCAAGGAAGCCTCAAATCATTTTAATCTCATTTATCACTCTGATCAGGTCCCAGCCCAGAGATGGGAGTGCTAGAGTTAGAAATGGCTCATTCATCCCTGCCATTTATTAAATTATTTGCAAAATAGCCTACATTTACACTAACAATCTTATGAATGTAGAAAAGTCAGGAGTGAAAAATGTGGATGTAGACCCAATTATGTTTCTTCATACCTTCACTGAACGTCAGAAATGTTTTAGCCAATGATATCTTCATTCCTTGTATTTTGGAACATGAAAATAAACCTCTAATTATAATTTGCTCAATTTAGGAAGTGTCTGCTTATACAGCTTTATTTGTAACATGGCTATTTTAGAATTTTACTGTTACATTATCATTATTTATTATTCATTAATTCATTGTTTATTTATCAGCTGTTTTGAACTTGACTGATGAATGATGGGTTTAAACCAGAAGCAGACAATCTTTTGATGACTAGGAATCATTTTTTAAAAACTTTATTTTCAGAGGTTAGGGCTGAAAGACATTGTAATTTTAGACAAATGGGCAGGATCAATTTGTCTGCTTTTAAAATGATGTCTTGGTATCTCTCGTTTGTTTGCTTTGTTGCTTAAAATCATATTAATGACTTTGGATGATTTATCACTAAATTTTGACGATGTACTTCTGCAAATTCTGCAGTCAAGAAAAAGGTATTTTCAACCATAATCTTAGCCCTTATCACCATATTTGGCCTGCTGCAACAACTCTAGTTGAGGCTATATCTAAAGATGATTGGAAACTACACTGAGTCCAAAATGCAACAGCTCAGTTACTCTGAGGGCTCCTCCTCCTCGTCCTCCTCCTCCTCCTTCCTATTGCTATTGCTATTGCTATTGCTACTGCTACTGCTACTGCTATTGCTATTGCTATTCTCATTTTATTTAGTGTGATCATTTGATGGTTGGGAATAATTTTATTATTTTTTATTTATTGCAAACTGCCTAAAGTCTTTGAAGCTATTGTTCTCTGTATAGAAAACATATAGAGACAGAGATAGATATGCAAATATATTTAGTTTAATTTAATTTAATTTAGTTTACTTTACTTTATTGTCATTGCACATGGTACAACGAAATTAAATGCCATCTTCAGTGTACATTATAACTATAAAAATAAAAACACAAACATACATCCTTGACATTCTATATAATTGAAATTGAAAACCCGATATTGCACTATACCGTAGAATTCAGTATGGTTATTGCCCTGGGATAGAAGCTGTTTTTCAGTCTATTTGTCCTTGTTTTTAATTATCCTGTACCGTCTGCCAGATGGTAATAGTTCAAAAAAAGGGTGCCTAGGATGATCTGGATCTTAAAGAATGTTTTGAACTTTCTTAAGGCAGCGGGAGCTATAAAGCTCTTCCAAAGAGGGGAGAGGGCAACCAATGATCCTATAACTTAATAATAACTTAATGATATATTAAGAAGATTTTGAGACTGGTCCAGTCATAAAATCTGACACTTATCTTGAATGTCTTTTTGGGATTAGTACAATGGAAATAAAGGTTGGCGTAGTAGATGCTGGATCCTTTCATTTCATTTTTGGTAGGTATGCCGTTCCTAAGGATCTTGTCTAATAGAACCTTATCAAAAAAGAGTAGTGCCCTATAGAACTGTTACAGGTATTTGTTTCACAGTTTGATGTAGCCTTGTGATCTTGTTTTTTAGTTGTTTAACTTCGTTTAAAACTTTCCACCTCTGTGAAGTATATAGTTCCTCTTTGTGGCCTGTGGCTTGTGAACTGTGCTATCAGTTATTTGTTGTTGATCTTTTGCTCCTATCTAATAATCATTTGTTTTTTCTAAAGTTTGGCTCACATATTTTCTCTTCCTTTAGAGCTGTTTTGATTTAAATTTAAAACGTTAGATTTGATTTAGATGTAAGGATCTGGAAGACTGATTTTGCACTGCCCTCTAATGTTTGGCAACCCAACAAGCCTACCAATTAAATTTACAATCCCATATCTTAAGCACATTCTGGCTAAACTGTGGAGCGAGTTGCAGTAAGTCATCCCTTCCAGTGGCTTTCTACACTCCAACCAGGTTATGATGAATTTAAGCTTCTACACATATAGCTTTTAGCATAATAAAAGCAAGTTGAAGTACTTACCCCACTTATTTGATAATCCTCTTTACTAATTTGCATCCTTAGAATTTATTTTTATTTATTTATATTTTGCTTTAATTATTTTTACAAATAATTCAAGGTGGCAAACATATCCAACACACTTTCCTCCTTCTATTTTCCCCACAACAGGAAACCTGTGAGATGGGCTGAGAAGAAATGACTGATTAAGATTGTGGCTAAAATGAGACTAGAACTCACAGTCTCCTGGTTTCCATCCTAGTGCCTTACCACTAGACCAAACTGATTTATTTACACATTTTCCTTGTTTTGTAGTAAGCATTCAAATATTGGAAGTCAAATTCACTGCTACCTTTCTTGGGTCAATGTATCCTGTTCATCTGGACAGAGGTATGGATTTTTAAAATGTATTTGTAGCTAGAAAATTGTAACCATGATTAATCTTTATCAGATTATCTATATGATCATGCACACTGTCATATCTTGATCATCAGTGGTGGGTTGCTACCGGTTCGCCCCGGATCAGGGGAACTGGTAGCGGTGGGTGGCTCCGCCCGCCCAGACACTTCTGTGCATATGCAGAAGTGTTGCGTGTGCGCACCCACGAACAAACCGGTAGTGATGGGTTTTGAAACCTGCCGTTGTTAATCATGTATAATAAGAGGTGTAATGGTATGTGGGAATGACTTAGGGAGATAGGAAAAAGGCTGCAGACTAGATTATGGTCAGATAAGACGCCACGTAGCCAGAGAAGGAATGTGGGCGTGGCAATGTTTCTGAAGGGACCCTACCAAGTTTCTTAACCTGAAAAGGTGAGGGGTTAGTGATGTACTTTCAGACTTCCAAGATTCTGTTAATGTAACCTTACAATAACTTTAGAACTAGATTCTGGATCTGCTTCTCATCTGGATTACCCTGATATCAATCTTGCCTGAAAGTTTATTTATAAAATTTATGAAAAGAAGTATCTGAAGTATTATCAGTCATACTAACCTTAATATTGTCAGATTTTTTTTCTATTTGCTAAGCCATGCTATGGGTTGTCCTGTTTGATTTACCATATTGTGTGAAGTCAACCATTGTTGTTTACTCTAGGAACTTTGGATCAACAAACCATGGCTTAGTAGGATATACTAAATCACAGAGTGATGTATTCTAGGTCCTGTGCTACACCGCCAGCCGGCTGATGACAAACCAAATGTACCAAATCGTTTTATCCCAATGTATTTAAAGACTTGCAGCAAGACAGGTTTGACCTGTTTTCTGCGGTCTGATTTCAATACTGCAGATGGCAGATTGGGAAGAGTTTAAATAGCACAGCTTGTGACATGACCTTGGAGCCTGTTACATTTTGATGGACAATGGCTTAGTTTTGTATCTGTCACAGTTTCTCTTCTTGGTTGAATGAATCCTTTTCTTTTCTGTTTATCTTCATAATGAGAGGTGAAGAGATGATCAGGAGGAGTCAATCATGTGTCAAATCCTCAAGAAGAAAGGATACTCAGAGCGCTTTGTATATTGCCGAGGCCAGATTTGGATTCTAGTTTTAAGTGCCAAAAGTCTGCCACTGAATTTGCTGGATTTGATGTAAAGTTAGAGGAGTAAAATCTGTCCAGGCTGAAGAAAAAGACAAAACAGGAGAAGAGTGTCTTTCATCATTGCCACTGTAACACCATCACGGCGGCCATCACTGAATCTGCCTCATTTTGTTGGTGCTGTGTCCATGCTGAATTAATTTACCTTGGCAGTTTCCTGATTGTTCCAATGTCTATTTGTTTAAAATGGAAACTGAGCTATGTTGTCTGCTTTCTCATTTTTTTTGGCATGTGGTCATATTGTGTCTCCCATTTTCATAATCAATCATCTGCAGTATTATTTTCCATGGTATGTCTCAGTTTTACAATACCTTTGGAGACATTTTTATATAAAATTCAAGACATAATGAAAAATGAATATATATATGTGTGTGTGTGTGTGTAATATCTGACCCATTAGACTCCATATATGGGAAAAATACTTTAGTTCTTTTAGATATTTGCTTGGTGCTTGGTTTTAAAGAACAATAGACCTTAAACTGTTGTTTCAGTACTTTTTCAAGAAATAAAATTTGCAGCAGTGAATGGAATAGGCTTTTGACTCATAGGCACCTCAGCTTTCCCTGTAGCCTTCCTGCTCTTAGATTAAGGGCAAGCCGGAGTGCTGCCAGGTTGATTTTAGCTTTAATTGAGTTCAACTCAAATCCTCAGGCTGGTTGCTCTAGAAATGTTGCATTAGTCTTACCCAACCTGATGCTTTCCAAGTTTTGCAGTCAGACATCTGGAAATTCCAGCCACTTGGGGCTACATTTAATCAAACATGGCGCAAATGTGCACCAATTGTGACCCTACTTGGATCGGGAGGCTCTCCTCACCATCACTCATGCCCTTGTCACCTCACGGTTAGATTATTGCAATGCGCTCTACATGGGGCTACCCTTGAAAAGTATTTGGAGACTACAGTTGGTTCAGAATGCAGCCGCATGAGCTGTCGTGGGTGCACCTAGGTACACCCACATTACACCAATTCTCCGCGAGCTGCACTGGCTCCCTATTGGTCTCCGGTCACAATTCAAGGTGTTGGTTATTACCTTTAAAGCCCTACATGGCTCAGGGCCAGGTTATCTTTGAGACCGCCTTCTGCCGCATAGCTCCCAGTGACCGGTAAGATCCCACAGAGTTGGTCTCCTCCAGGTCCTGTCAGCTAAACAATGTCGGCTGGCGGGCCCGTGGGGGAGGGCCTTCTCTGTGGCTGCCCTAGCTCTCTGGAACCAGTTACCTCCTGAGGTCTGGACCATCCCCACCCTATTGGCCTTCCGAAAAGTGGTGAAGACCTGGCTTTTCCGGCAGGCCTGGGACCTTTGATCTCACTCTTGCGATCTGGCGAGATCCGGCCATGAATGGTATGAATGAGTTTTAATGTTTTAATGTTTTTAATTTTTAATTGTTTTTTATTAGGATTTTAAATGTATTGTGAGTCACCCTGAGTCTTTGGAGAGGGGCGGCATATAAATTGAATTAAATTGAAATTGAAATTGAACATATTTAGAGGGTACCACATAGGGTGAACCAGCATATACCAAGGGTAGACCATTGATCCATTTAGTTTATCAAAGCCATGTGAAGGGCCTGTGATGTGGTGGATTCTGGCACCAGAGTGTTGTAACATCCATAGCTGATTCTTGCAAAAATCATAAAATTAGTTGGATTTTTTAAAAAAGAAAATTAGTAAAAATCTCAGAAGAACATTAAATGTAAAATTTCATGCAAAAATGTTTCTGCAAGATTTGAAGGATTATATAGCCAAAATCTCATGCAATCTTGTGAAATGTCAGTTATTTTAATATTTTAAAATGTTTTTGGATGTACAATGGTGTCTAGGGCTTGAAAAGAATACTATGTGCTACACAGATTGATTATTCTGTTCCCATATTGTAGACAGGGAAGTTCTCTTCCAGTTTGCTAATCAGGAAGCTGGAAAGAAGAGTTCCTGGATGGTAGTTCTTATAGACATTCAAATGTTATGTCTGAAATTAACCAGGACTGGGATGAAGGGAATCTAATTTTCCCCCCTTATGCGTAACAGACAGTTCAGGAAATGGATTCTCCATGACCTTCTTACTGCTAAGAGACTAGTCCTTCAACAGTGGAAAAATAAATTTATGGGTTCAGTTACTCAGTGGACCTGATGTTATTTGCAATTTACAACTGAGTTGCTTATAGACATAGATTACGGTGGGTATGAAATATGATTTTGATGAAATATATCTAATCTTTATTGAGACTGTTGTGTAAAATATATATATTAAATCAAATCTAGTTTTTGTTCTTTTCTCTCTCTCTCTCTCTCTCTCTCTCCCCCCCTCTCTCTATTGCTTTTCTTCCTTCCCTTCTTCTGTGATTTTTTTTTGGTCTTCCCTTTGTTTTGTTTTATTAAGTGAACAGAGGCTATTAAAAAAACTCAGTGGCTGACAGATTGTGGATGAGCCTCATGATGGTATGGTGGAAGACAAACAGGACCAATTTAGAGGTACTGAGGCCTCCAGCAGTTGTTTGGCTTTGAGTGGTATAGTCAGGCTGGACTAGGCCATTTGAAAAACAAAAAAGAAAGCTTGTTTTAATTATTGTTATTTTGTAGTTGCTCTGTGCTCTATATATGTATGTATAAAATTTATAATTATATGCATACTTAGCTGGAAATAAGGCCTATGGGTCATGGGTATCCACAGAAGGTGTGTATGTGTATGTGTGAAAATCTGCAAGATGGTGGACATGGCATTGTGATCCAAGGACCTTGTGATCCTTTTGTATGAGGATGGAGATTGCAGCTTCTACTGTATTCAGTCTTGCAGAATTTGACCTTTCCGTTGGATGCTCCTGCCGTGGATAATAATTTTTCTCACTGCTGAATAACCATGAATAGCAATTATTACAATGTTATATTTTTCACTTACCTTCTTTATTTCTCTAGTTCACGGGTGTCAAAGTTGTGGCATCACGTTGCCATCACATGATGTTTTGCAATGTTTTTTCCCTTCATGGAGTTGGGGTGGGCGTGGCCTGCACGTGACGCATCCAGCCCATAGGCCGCCAGTTTGACACTCCTGCTTAGTTGGCTGTTATCTCTCTTGTCAAGGCCACTTTTTTGGTCAATCCTTATATTGGGGGTTTTGCAGATTGACGGTATCACAGGACATGAAAAATGCTACAATATTAATCCAACAGCATTTTGCACTATTCTTTTTAGAATATGGCTTGCCATTTTAAATCCTGACAGTTCAACCACAACAATACAAGAGCACACAATAGATACAACTTAAGGTAAACCGCACCAAACTTGATTGCAGGAAATACGACTTCAGCAACAGGGTGGTCAATGCCTGGAATGCACTACCTGACTCTGTGGTTTCTTCCCCAAACCCGTAAAACTTTAACCTTAGATTATCTACTGTTGACCTCACCCCATTCCTAAGAGGTCTGTACGGGGCATGCATAAGCGCACCAATGTGCCTACTGTCCCTGTTCTAATGTCCCCCTTTTATTTGTAACCATTTTTAAAAAAATTTGATTTATATGCCGCCCTTCTCCGGAGACTCAGGGGGGCTTACAATGCGTTAAGCAATAGCCTTCATACTTTTGTATATTTATACAAAGTCAGCTTATTGCCCCCACAAACTGGGTCCTCAATTTACCTACCTTAGAAAGGATGGAAGGCTGAGTCAACCTTGAGCCTGGTGACATTCGAACTTACAGTAATTGCAGACAGCTGGTGTTAATCACAATGCTATCAGTCTGCTGAGCCACCAGGTTCAGTATTAATTCACGTATTAATTCACATATTAATAACTGTGTTTATATCTATATCTGTTATCTAATACATGCTTGACAAAATAAAAAAAAATAAAATAAAGTTTAAGTGTTTCAGGAGTAAGGTTGCAGTAAGCAATATTATGATTAAATGTTGACTGTGCATTAAACCACTGCATTCATTCTTTAAGTAGAAAAATAATGTGAGAATCTCCAGGCACAATAACCATCAACACCTTTCTTATTTTTTTTTAAGCTTAAACATTTAACAATAAATGCAGTTCTCTTTTAAATACAAACAGTTTTTGGAGTGCTTAGAAAAAAGTCTGTCATTTTATAGGTGGTTATTTTAAAGATATTTTCGAAACATCTTTTATTTATTTTATTTATTTATTTATTAGATTTCTATACCGCCCTACTCCCGAAGGACTCAGGGCGGTGCACAGCCAAACAATAAAAACACATACAATACAAAATTTAAAAAATAGAATAAAATCAAATTAAATAATTTTGGCCCCGACAAATTTAAAACCCCAAACTTTTAAAACCAATTTAAAATTGAATATATAAATACTAAAAAATATTTAAAATTTTAAAAATCTTTTATAAAAGAGGGGGAAAATTAGGCCAGGCCGGCCTGGTGAAATAGTAAGGTCTTTAAGGCGCGGCGGAAGGTGCGCAGATCCGGGATCCTCCGTATCTCTGGGGGGAGCTCGTTCCAGATAGTAGGTGCCCCCACAGAGAAGGCTCTCCCCCTGGGGGCCGCCAGTCGGCATTGTTTGGCTGACGGCACCCGGAGGAGCCCCTCTCTATGGGAGCATACCGGCCGGTGGGAGGCTATTGGTGGTAGTAGGCGGTCCCGCAAGTACCCGGGTCCTAAGCCATGGAGCGCTTTAAAGGTGGTAACCAAAACCTTGAAGCGCACCCGGAAGACCACCGGGAGCCAGTGCAGCTCGCGCAGGAGAGGTGTTACATGGGAACGCCATGTCGCTCCCATTACCACCCGCGCGGCCGCACTCTGCGCCAGTTGGAGCCTCCGGGTGCTCCTCAAGGGGAGCCCCATGTAGAGAGCGTTGCAATAGTCCAGGCGGGAGGTGACAAGGGCATGAGTGACCGTGCGTAAAGAGTCCCGATCCAGAAAGGGACGCAACTGGCGAATCAGGCGAACCTGATGAAAAATCCTCCCGGTCACGGCCGTCAAGTGCTCTTCTAAAGACAGCCGTGAGTCCAGGAGGACGCCCAAGTTGCGAGCCCTCTCCGTGGGGGCCAATGATTCGCCCCCAATAGTCAGTGATGGCGTCAACTGACTATATCGGGACGTCGGAAACCACAGCCACTCAGTCTTGGATGGGTTGAGCCTGAGCCTGTTCCTCCCCATCCAGATCCGTACGGCCTCCAGGCACCGGGACATCACTTCAAGGGCATCGTTGGGGTGATCCGGGGTGGAGATGTACAGCTGGGTGTCGTCAGCGTACTGATGGTACTCCACCCCGAAACCACGGATGATCTCGCCCAGCGGCTTCACATAAATGTTGAACAGGAGAGGCGAGAGGACCGACCCTTGCGGCACCCCACATATGAGGGGCCTCGGGGTCGACCTCTGTCCCCCTGTCAACACCGACTGCGACCGGTCAGAGAGAAAGGAGGAGAACCACCGCAACACAGTGCCTCCCACCCCCAACTCTTCCAACCGGTGCAGCATGATACCATGGTCGATGGTATCAAAAGCCGCTGAGAGATCTAACAGGACCAGGACAGAGGAGCACCCCCTGTCCCGAGCCCTCCAGAGATCATCAACCAACGCGACCAATGCCGTTTCCGTGCTGTACCCGGGCCTGAAGCCCGACTGGAACGGATCCAGATACGTCGTTTCATCCAGGTGCTGGGGGAGCTGTTGCGCGACCACACTCTCAACAACCTTCGCAACAAAGCGAAGATTGGAGACCGGACGATAATTTACCAACATTGCCGGGTCCAGGGAAGGCTTCTTGAGGAGAGGCCTCACCACCGCCTCTTTCAAGGCTCTTTATTGCTCATTCAGTAGCTAGAGGCTTGCAGGGACACAACCTATACAGAATTGGAATCCAAATGATTCAGATCTGCGTTTTAAAAAGGACTACCTGAGCACTGAGCCGTGCTTCCTCCAGTATCAGTACACTCATTTATAGAACTAGTTTCCCAGTTATGTCAAAAAGAAGGTGATCTGCTGACAGATTAGACAATAGGCCTCTTAAGAAAGAAAATTGCAATGCAGGTGTTTTACCGGTTTCCCCTCCAGCAATTGTACAAACCAGCTAAATTATGCTTTGGCCTGATATAACCTGGACTTATCTTAAGATGAAAGCACAATTTCATAGAGCTCTAGAGTACAGGTCAAACTAGTTGTTCACGATATCTGATCCCAATAAAGACTGTGAAACAAGGGTAAATTGGATGACAATATTTCCTGCTACTGTGGCTCATACTTTTCTAGAGTTTCAGTTGCTCACCTTCTCAGACTTCAAGCTGTTGATCTTCCCCCTTCAGCAATATAGTTCTACTTGATTTCATCTGGAGGCATGCTCTCCCATGTATGATAGGTTAAAAACTTTGGCACTAGCAGGTGTATAAACATGCATGTTAAAACAAATCCAGGTGTTGTATAGAGGACAATATCTGATCGTTCCTAAATAGATGCTGTCCTTTCTAGTCACGTTTTGAAATCATTTAAAAATCAGGAGTGGCAGCCACCAAGTAGGCTGATTTTTCTCATGTACGGACTAGCATTACAGATTTTGAGTTACAGATGTTAAATTCAAATTCATTTGTTAAACTGAATACATTTTCACACATTCTGCAATCCTTGTAACTTCCTTAGCCTTTTGACCATTAATAGTACATTTTATGCTCAGAGTAACTCATTCAGCCATAACCCAATAAAAGTTTAGAATTAATTTAGCAGCACATGAAATAAATCTTGCATACTGGAGATTGTTGGCTAAGAATTACTGTTGGCTAAGAATTACTATTAATATTAACTAACATTGAGTATTTTTTAAATATATCCACTTTAAAGTGATAAGAAACACTGCACTGTCACTTTTCAGCAGCCATGGTCAACAAGCTATCCAAGAGCTATTACTGTAAAGAGTAAGATGATTTCATTAACAGAGGGATACAATCAAGATCAAGTGAGGTAACAATACCACTCTATAAAGCCTTGGTAAGACCACACCTAGAATACTGCATCCAGTTTTGGTTAGGACACTATAAAAAAGATGTTGAGACTCTAGAAAAAGTGCAGAGGAGAGCAATCAGGATGATTAGGGGACTGGAGGCTAAAACATATGAAGAACGGTTACAGGAACTGGGCATGGATAATTTAGTGAAGAGAAGGACCAGGGGAGACATGATAGCAGTGTTCCAGTATTTGAGGGACTACCACAGAAAGGAGGGGGTCAAGCTATTTTCTAAGGCACCTGAAGGCCAGACAAGGAATAATGGATGGAAGGAGAGAGGAGAGATTCAGCCTAGAAATAAGGAGAAATTTTTTGACAGTGAGAACAATCAACCAATGGAACAGCTTGTGGGAGTTTCATCACTGGAGGCTTTCAGGAAGATACTGGACTGCCATTTGTCAGAAATGGTCTAGGTGGGGTGTCTGCTTGGGCAGTGGATTGGACTAGATGACCTACAAGGTCCCTTCCAACTCTGTTAATCTAGTCTAGTCTAGTCTAGTCTAGTCTAGTCTAGTCTAGTCTAGTCTAGTCTAGTCTAGTCTAGTCTAGTCTAGTCTGATCTAAACATCCCATCTGACTAACAATGGATGAAACATATTCCAACTCTCTTATATTGATGCTTGTCCATTTTATCCACTTTTTGCAGTAATCCACTTTCTGCATTATTTTTGCATGCAGTTTTTCCTAATATATGCTTCAATGTAATAAATGAGCTTGAAGTTGCTCTTCCAAAGAAAACAATTCTCCAATTTTCACATCAATTTGTATAATAAAACTCTCAATTTGTTCAGAACTGCCCTTCTTTACAAGTGAGAGATACTCACCTCTGAAATCTTAATTCTGCATATTGAAGCTTATACAAGAGGAAAAGTCTTGGAAGAAGCAAAAGGTTATTACAGGGATATGTATATGAAAAATCCCCCTTTTCTTACTCCCTCCTCAACTTACATATATGATGGTTTTTTTCAGGTTTAATGTTAATGCTACTTATAGGAATAAAACTTCCACTATAGAAAGATGAAGCAAATATAGAGACATCCTGGTGAAAGAATTATAAATATCATCACATCAAATGCAAAAGAAAGAACACATTTTGAAGGCAACCATTTTAAGACTATCACACTGGGAAGCCTTTTTAAAATCTTCTCCATGGGTGAAGGGGTGATCCAGGAACCTCAATGAATAATCTACATTGGGAAGATAGTTTCCAAATGGATCACACTCTGAATTGGGCTGGCTTCTAAGTACAGGAGAACCTTTACTTTAGGAAGACAGAAATGTTGAGAAGCATCAGCCAAATCATACTCATTAACAGCTACTGAAACATTACTCTCCTTCTCCTCCTTTCATGAACTTCTGGATCCTCTAGTTGTCACCAGTCCCTAGAATCCAAGGGAAAGATGCTATGGTCCACTCTATTGGCAATTTTCTGTACCAGCTAAGGCAGGGGTGTCAAACTTGATTTCATTGAGGGCAGCATTAGTGTTGTGTTTGACCTCGTGGGGCAAAGGAGGGCTTGGCTGGAGTGGACATAGCCAGCTAGACGTCACTCATGTTGGGGGCACCTGTGGTGGCCCAGGCCCTCTGCCAGTGAAAATGGGCTCCCGAACTCCATTTTTGGCCGTGACGACATCCTGCAACCCTCTGCCAGTGAAAATTGAGATCACGAGGGTTACATGTGGCCCTCCCTAGTTCCATTTTCGCTGGCAAAGGCACTGTGGGCCAGTTCTTTGCTGTTTCTAGGGTGGCCCTGCAGGCCAGATCTAAGCACCCCGCCAGCTGAATCCAGCCTGCGGGCCTTGAGTTTGACACCCCTGAGGTAAGGCATTATTTCTAGATTATTCTTACAGTAACTGCGCGTGGTATTCCACATAGAGCAGACAGAATGTTCAAACATGATTGCAATAGCACCTACTACTGTAAGACAAGAATGGAAGAAAAATTAGTGTCACTGGGAATGCAGTGAACACAACTCAGAGGTTAAAAAAGAAATCTTATATTCTATTACTTTTTTTCTGAAAGGTCCATATACAAACTAGGGAGAGGTCACAAAAAAGCTCAATATATATATATTAATATATATTTTAAGGCATGCTAAATTAAAAGGTCAGAAATTGGTTAGGTTCTCAAAAAGTAAGGTATGTGGTTGGAGATCCAGTTTCACTAAAGTGAATCCAGATTTTTGGCATGGACAAAATACTTGGTTTATAAGATTACTTGAATGAGAAATTCTTCAGCTGACATGTACCCAAAAAGAATGTGTGTACAGTAGGAAGAGAGATCTGCATAAGATATCAATAGTATTATTTTGATATATTAGCGATAGAAAATGAATATAATTGCATTGAATTTTAATACAAAGCACTGTGTCACCTTGGATTAGTATGCAACAGTTTTGTATTTATATTCAAAATATTATATAATAATAGCCCCCCTCCAACTCTACCCCTAATTAAGAGATTACGGGGTCATAAAAAGGGAGTTATTCAAAATATTAAATAACTAACAGTATACATTTAATGTGACAACCTCTAAAAATCTCTCAATAATTTATTTATTTGCTCATTCATTCTTTTCATATTTTCGTCACAACTTGGACAGCGTCAGAGTTAATAAAAGTGGAAATTGGAGACTGAACATTTTTTTTTCTCTTTGAAATCACTTTCTTCCTTAAGGAAGGAAATATGATGGATCCAACCACATATTCCCAAGCAACCTTCATTAGGCAGGAAAGGATCTAATCTAACATTGCTGTGTTAACAGTCCCAGGGATCCGGATGACTTGCACAAAACCGACCTTGTCTCAGCTAACCAAGCAAGGCCTCATTTCCATCACTTTATTTACCAGATGCCTACAATATTTTTAACAATGGTCAGATAGATGGTCCCGAGTCTCCTCCTTCAATTATGTTTTATACATTTCATAGGTTTTTAAGTTTTGTAGGAATTTTGCAGAAATTCTGTATAATATTGATGGCAGTCCTTACACAGATAAACTTTCACTGTTCTGAGTGGCATTTCAAAATATGCATTGATCTCACTACGGCGATCTTCTGAGACCCGGCCATTGAATGGAGTTTGTGGGTTTTTAATGTTTTCTTTTAAAAAATTTTTACGGGATATTGTTCGCATTGTTGTTTTTTTTTGCTGTAAGCCGCCCAGAGTCCCTAAGGAGTTGGGCGACATAAAAATGCGACTAATAAATAAATAAATAAATGTAGAGTTATCTTTTTCGAAGATACTTCATTTTAATGCATATTAAAAATATTACTGAATATTTTACCCAACTGAATATTACCCAAGGGGAAGAATTTATATCAAAGACTAGCATTAAGAATATAACTGATGAATTATAGGACTACAATAAATCAAGATTGGCAACCTGCATTGTTAGGGCTGTATGTGAGCTAATTTCAAAAGTCTCCTACAAGCCATTAATTCAGAAGTCTGGCAGATGTAATTTGTCTTAGCCTTCTGGGCTAGTCTTTGGGGAATGGGGACAGGACAAGGCAGAGGAGAAGTGGATGTTGAGAGTAAAAAACAAGCTGGAGAAAGTATGCAGAGAATGACTTCTGAAATTCTTTCCAAGCCCTTTGCTTGCAGTGGTCATAGGAGCGGTGTCTTTGCTTCTGAAATGTATTCCATTCCTCTGTGTATATGTGTATAGACATGCGTGCGTGCATATTTCTGCTCTCCCTTGTGTGGCATCATGTGTTTATATGTATGCTATGTATTTTTATCTTTCTGTGTGTTTTGGCCATCACTCTGCTTAACAACTAACTCCCACAACACTGTCAAATAATTTACTAAGACTGTATTACTATTATTCTTCTCTTCCTTACTAGTATCTATCTCTTCCCACTTATTACTATAACCATGTTGCTTGTATCTTTCAATTTATATTGTTTTTATTTGTGTGATAGCTTATTAGTAACCTTGACTATCACGAAGTGTTATTTATTCTCGATGAATGTATTTTATTCTCCTTATGTACACTGAGAGCATACACACCAAAGACAAATTCCTTGTGTGTCCAATCACACTTGGCCAATAAAGAATTCTATTCTAAATAGGATGATACCACAAAGTAGGCAAAACTTGCCATTTTAATTGCATATCATAATTTTGTATTTATACTTTTAATGAAATCCTTTTAAAGCTACTGATTCTAAGAGATCAATCATCTAGGCTTTTCAAAAATGATATTAGATACATTAGCATACTACATTTTTTGTCTCTCTAACAGTATGTACTTTCCACCAGTCTTAAGTGTAATAAGTTAATTGTTGTCTATATTTGATGCCATTGTGTAGACAAAAATATGGGCTTAGGTTTTTAAAAAAATTAATACAGGAAGGCCTATGATGTAGGATTCTTTGAAATAATACAATGCAACAAAAGTTAAGAATTTATTATTTTTAGCTCTAAAGGTAAAGCATGGGATTATTGTGTTTGACTTTTCAAATCCCCTGTAAATGTCTGATTGGTCTGTTTTCCAAGTTTTTCCTCTGGTTAATCAGTCTACAAGAAGAGACATATAATTTTTTTTCTATACAATTTCAGTCTCAGAATGAAGTTTCAATGTGGTCTATTTGTGATTGCAGTTTGGTATTTACAGGTGGAGATGCTCTGAATTAAAATAATCTTGAACTATGAACTTGATTATATCTTCACTGTTCTTTCCAAAAAAAGTATTGAACAGACCAATGTACAAGTCAGTTAAGGTGAATACATATAGGCAAACACAATTAAATTGTACAGTCTATTGTTAGCATATTTATAGATTTAACCTTACTGAGTGAAGAAAATGCTGAATCATGAAAATGGTTAGTTGTTGTACATTAATAACTGTACATATGCACTGATGATATCACCTAGTTTGGTAATGAAATGAAGCATCAGCAACAGAACAGTCAAGCTCAGAGATCCCCAAGGTCCCCTCAGTTATTGTACAGGATATTCTTCCAGAACTTGGAATTTCTAATTGCATGAGACTGCAGCTCCCAGAATTCCCCCCTCAACCCCACAACAACAGTTAACTAATGGGCATGTATCCAGAGGCTACCATAATAGTATGTCAATGTTTTGTAAGTAGTATGCAGAATGGCTGATCCATCCATTTCTTGCTTAGTAAATGAGACTAAGGAAGTAGAAGGCCAACCGGACCACCCCAATGATGCCCTTGACGTGATGTCCCGGTGTCTGGAGGCCGTATGGATCTGGATGGGGAGAAACAGGCTCAAGCTCAATCCATCCAAAACCGAGTGGCTGTGGCTTCTGGTGTCCCGATATAGTCAGTTGGTGCCATCTCTGACTATTGGGGGTGAGTCGTTGGCCCCCACAGAGAGGGCTCGCAACTTGGGTGTCCTCCTGGATGCACGGCTGTCTTTAGAAGAGCATGTGACGGCCGTGGCCAGGGGGGCTTTTTATAAGATTTGTCTGATTCGCCAGTTGCGTCCCTTTCTGGATCGGGACTCCTTACGCACGGTCACTCATGCCCTTGTCACTTCCCGCCTGGACTACTGCAATGCTCTCTACATGGGGCTCCCCTTGAAGAGCACCCGGAGGCTCCAACTGGTCCAGAATGCGGCCGCACGGGTGATTATGGGAGCGTCATGGCGCTCCCATATAACACCTCTCCTGCGCGAGCTGCACTGGCTCCCGGTGGTCCTCCGGGTGCGATTCAAGGTGTTGGTGACCACCTTTAGAGTGCTCCATGGCTTAGGGCTGGGATATTTATGGGACCGCCTTCTGCCACCGAAAGCCTCCCACCGGCCAGTACGCTTCCACAGAAAGGGGCTCCTCAGGGTGCCGTCGGCCAAACAATGCCGACTGGTGAGAGCTTTCTCTGTGGGAGCACCTGCCCTCTGGAACGAGCTGCCCCCGGAGATATGGACGATTCCAGACTTACATACTTTCTGTTGGGCCCTTAAAACCTTTTTATTTCATCAAGTTGGGCTGGCCTAATCTCTCCAATTGAGTATTTTAATTTGGATTTTTAATGAGGGATTTTAACTGTCGGGCCAAATTGTTTAATTCATTTTTAAATTGTTTTTATATTTTGTATTTGATGTTTTTTACTTCTGGCTGTTCATCGCCCTGAGTCATTTGGGAGAAGGGCGGTATATAAATTTAAATATTAAATTTAAATTAAATTAAATTAAACTTGTTTTATTCTGCTCTATCTTGACTCTGATTTGGTGCAGGATCTTTTTTGCAGTGAGAGAATGTCATGGTTTAGACAAATCACTGAAGAATGGAAAGAGTTTTGGTGGTATTCAACTTTCAAACCACCTTAAGCTTAGCTTAAGCTTAGTTTAGAAATAAAATTGACCCTGGCACCTCATCACCTTTTACACTGAAAGCAGCAAAATAAGTGATATTGGAAGAGTTGGACATGGGGTGCTAGGAGGCTCACGAAATGAAATCTTTATGATTGGAAGCCCCTGGAGTAATGTGGAGATTAGAATGTAATTCTCTTCTGGATTTTAAACTTCTCTGAATTTTATAGGCAGTTCTCAATTCAAAAGCAAAATTTATGCTTAAAATGCAAAAATTAGAATATGTCTGGAAATAAGTGTATTTAGGAAAATAATCACAAAATGCATACTTTGCAATACATTTTCAATTATTCAAAACATATGATTTTTAAAATATAGATTAAAACATTTTCAGGTCAATGCAGGCACAGGCCGAAATGATTTATGAACAAATGAAACATTAAAGTAGACTTGAAATATACGGATTCCTGAAAACTATGTGGAAACTAACAATTTTGTACTATTTCACAGTATTTCAATCAGTGATATTCATCTGACTTTGGTTCACTTATCCAAAATGGCCTTTAAGGAATAAAAAAGAAATACAAAATAAGGACAAAATAATTAATTAGGCACACAAATATATTGATTAAAATACAGCTGAATATATTATCAGTAAAAAGTAGACAATAGGTGGTAATTAAAACAACTCTGATATTTAAGAGAAATAATTATTTATAGATCACAGCAAGATTTTGATTAATTTTAATGCACATACTTAAGATACTGTTCCTGGAAAAACCAGTGATCCACTTATGCTGACATGTTTTCCCAGATAAGCAAAGAGTGTTTATAAGTACATAAATAAAACAGTACAGATAAAAAAAAAGCTAAGGAATGGTGGTCTGAAAAATACAGAATTCCCACATGTAATGCAATGGAGGGGAATGGACAGTGTTCCCATCATATATTGAGATGATATAGTATGTGTGTGACTTAGAAAAAATGCAGAACTGGGAAAATATATATATCTATAATGTGGTATGCTTTCTTAGTACTTGTGTGAAACACCCAATTTTTTTAGCTTTGCATCTCTATGATTTTTGGTTTTGATAGAAAGGTGGAAGGAATTTTAGCTTCTTTGTACTTTGTACAGTTTTTGGTAGATTTGGTTTTCTTCACATTAAAGTGAGTATGTTAAAATGGATGCCCACCTGTATTCTCCTTTAATCTGATAAGATTTCTTTATTACATATATTATATTCTGGATGAAAGACAACTTTTGTTCTTGTTAAATAAATGCTGTTTTCTGCTGACTATATGTAACTAATCAGAAGGAATTATAACATATTGCTTTTATGAGAGTACTTATGAGTATGTATCAATATATAATATTATAGATCTTTGTAATGAAAATGATAAAACATTTTCATTATTTTACAAATGCATCTCAGATTTTCATATGCCTATGCTTCAGTAACAATGCTTTTAGTTCTTATGTTATTGTGGTGATTGTACATGATTTTAATAAATTGTGCAAACAGTATCATTCTAAAAATATAGATTTTTAAATATACCAAGTACACTTTCACTTTCAAGTCTCCGTAGCATTATTACTCATTTGTTCAACATTCATTTGTCATAACTTGGCTTTCTATAATCAACTGCAAGGAAATATTCAGAATAATATGAATATAATATAATCTGAAAATAGGCAACAATTTCAAGAGAGTTCAATGAGAACAGCTGAAGACAGCATGTTGTGTGAAAACAGGAAAAGTAATGACATCTGAAGACTACTTCTTCAAACAAAGTTACTCACAGGGTTGAACAACATGAATGACGAATAGAGCTGGAGTGTGAAGCTCATATGTCAGTTCTTTTGTGTAAATAGTAAACAGCTGCAGCCAAATGTTCTTTGGGTCCTTGAAGATAGCTCAAGGTTAAGATATCAAAAAAAAGATCATTTCAGCTATGACAGGATTGTGATATTCTTCGCTCTGAATGTTGACTAGCACATAGAATAATCTGTTGGTACTGATGAAGTAGGTTTTAAGGTCCAAGAAAATAATTGGTATTAATGAAACTACTAGCAATTCTTTTGCATTAAATATAATCCCATAATAATAGCTTTAATTTATCTTCTTGTATCTGGTGTCTTCTAAAAGCATTAATTTCCTGGCCAATATTAATAATACCTGCTTCTCATGAGAGTGCTTCACATTCTTTATGGATTCACAGGTATTGGATAATATATTTATCCAATATATTTACTGGATATATTTACTTATTATTTCAGGCATCCACATTCCAGGTGGAGTCACACTAGTGAACCAAAAACTCCAAAGTAATTTAAAACATAATAAAACTTGAATTTATGTACAATGGTCTTTGGCCATGTCATCTTCCTCCACATTTCTTTGATAACTGGACAGTGAAGCCTGACAACATTAAATCACCCCTTCCTCAGCTCGTGACTAGCTTACTGTACTATTCTCCATATAGGCCTGGCCTAAATAATGATCCAGAAAATGCAAATATACAATATGTGGTGACTAGAATACTAACAATTGTTGGTTATTGCATGGATCACCAAAATTATAGGAATTGAGCAACAATATCTTTTCACAATATGATTGCTGTTTTTTCAGTTCTGGTTGTTTTTTGCTTTAACTTTTGCACATTTACAGTCTTATGACCTAGGTATAAATGCCTGCAAATAAATACCTGATTGCTAATTACCTTTGCTATTAATGCAACTACATTAAAAATTTAATTCTAGCTTTGCAGGAGACTCCCTTAACATTTTTCAGGACTCCATTAAAAAGACCACATTATTACCCCTTTGAGTGCATTCCTCAATTCCAAATATGTAGAATGTTCAGATTTTATTCACTAAAATGCATCTCATCTTTTATAAAACCATAATGTGATACTAAATGTTCAAATTTATATGCAAATATTGGATCAAAAATAATATAAAAATAAAATAGATACAAGAGAATAAGCAAAAATAAGAAAGAAATGAGTCTTTATTGGAATACCACGAGAAGGGGGGGTAGAGAAACTTACCATATAAAACAGGCTTTTGAGAGAAAGAAGTGTTCTAAAGTAGAGTGATGACTGCATAACCACCTTTTAGGGTATGCTATTATGGAAGTCATACTCTGAAGATGCTACATTGATTGGTTTTCTGACTATTATTTCCTGACAGTTAGAATAATTAATCCGTGGAACAGCTTGTCTTCAGAAGTTGTGGAGGTTCAATCACTGGAAGTTTTAAAGAAGAATTGGATAACCATTTATCTGACATGATATAGTAGGGGGTTGCACCTGCATGGTCCCTTCCACTTTGTTATTCTGTTATTCTGTCATTCTGCTACTGTGGACAAAATCCTAGCAGGCACATGCACTTCTGACCACAGCTGCTACCTGAACATCCAGAAGTAAATCTTGGTTCACGAGTAGTTCCATGTTGTGAATCTAATTACGACTCTATAATCTTAAATAAAATTGATGTAATACTCTTTTAGCAACTATAATGCTTCTTACTGTGTAAGAAGTGCAATTTATGTAAAATTAGCAAGACTTTTTGGAGATTTAACTAATTCTGATTTATCTATTGCATCTTTATCATAGTTTCTTCAAAAGAATTCTGGGAAATGTTGTCTGATGTGAATGCATTCATTTTCTGGTGGAGTTCTCTATGTTGTTTCATATTGCTACAGTTCTCAAGATACCTTCTGGATTGTCTAGTTGGTTATTGAACTAGTTGAATATAGAAATGAAGATTAACAACAACAACAATATCACCAGGGGATAGTGAAATAGATGAAAAAGAATTGGAAAAGATCACAAAGTATCAAGACCTAAAAATATTGATTGAAAATGGAAATATTATGGCATAAACTGGCTGTGATGCTCCTACTGGTTCTCAGCACACTGGGTACTGTATAAAAAAAAAATCTTAAACATTTAGAAGGTGGCACCAAGAAGATCTTCAAATTAACAAAATTTCCATCAATCATGCAAAAGATCACACTGCTTGTGCCCACACATATACTACACCAATATCTTTTATCCTTGGTTCTTGGGAAGAACTCAGTATATATGAAGGCCAACATTAGCTAAAGAACTGACAGCTGTAATTCATACTGTTTTGAACAGATAACAATAATAATATATTAAATGTATAGAAAATGCATACTTACCTTTGAGCAGATGGTTGATCAGGTATAACTTGTATGCAGAAAGCTCTCACTGAATTCACAGGAGATGTGATTTTGTTGGTTGAATTGTATATGTTTTAAATATAATGGAATTTTTGGCAGATGAAAATTAGGAGATGCAGAAAAGGCTATGCAAATAAACTGTCAGATTAAGCTCAAACTATATTTGTCTAAACATGCCAAATTATATTTAAGCTTGGGCATATTCAAGATCTTTATCTGACTGAACCCATTTTGGAAGATGATAGGATCTTGGCAGAGAAACTTTTATTAGCATGAAATGCTTCCAGGGCTTTGGTTGTACTGATTATTCTATTTTGGTGCTTTGCAAATTGATGTATCTTCCCATCACCATAAGATAAGAAAGGAATTATATGACATAACATTGCCCAAAGCGCTGACATAACAGAGGTGTGCCTCATAGAAACACAGTAAAACATTTGAATTCCTGCAGTAAGAAGAATATAGATGTACCTTTCAAAATGGTTTATGAATAGCAGCAAATTCAGAAGAAAGTAGTAATCTTATGAACACACATGAAGACTATTGCTTTATCAATTATACTGGTTCCAGGTTTGATAGGTCAAATCAGATCAAATCTGCTGGTTTTGATTGTTAAAGTCATACATGCTTTGGTTAAGATTAACCAAACTTCAACATTTAATTAGCTAGATTCTGAAACCTCATCCATTCTCCTCCACGTGAGAAAAAAAGGGCTTCTCAATGATGGTGTCAGTTTGGCTATAGAATATGTTCCTCAAAGAGGCTAGTACCAACCAACCAACCAAACAAACAAACAACACATTATTTCCCCAGGCATCTAATTGCTTTTATTACAACAGGATAATAAAAATTGCATTGCAGATACTATAAGAACAATCAAACCACATAGTTTCAGCATAACCAAAGACAGGAGCAAACATAACATGCAGAGAGTTCAAATCAACCAATTAAAATCCTTTGCCAAGAAAAAGGTCTTCAGCAGGTGTCAAAACATGTCATTGGCAGCAGCATTATCACAAAGGGAAGATTATATTATAATTTTGGTGCTTCAGGCGTTCTTCACTAGTATATGGTGTATTTTATTTCTTGGAGAAGAGTCCTCTTTGATGATGAACAGGTTGACTGACATAGAAAGGCAGTTTTTTAAAACATTGGGACCTAAATGACCTATTACTTCCAGAACCAGCACTGTTCTCTCATAATTGCTGCAATATAATTTTGCTTGTTTGTATTGGTTCCAATTCCAACCAGCAGCTCCCACACTAGACAAAGGTTCTGGGTTGCCTTCAAGAGAAACCGAATAATGCACCTTATGGTAATCCAATTATGACAGTAGAGCATACATTTTTGTGTCCTACTTATGTCTGCTGAATAGCAAGGATAGCGGATGAGATGAAGTTGATAAAAGAAATTCCCAGAAATTGAGATAAGATGTGCTTCAAATAACAAAGTAGCATCCAGAAATACTATAAGCCAGTGATGGCTAACCATTTTGCCATCGCGTGCCAAAAGTTGGGGGAGCGCAGTGGCTCATCTGTGCATGCGCCCACACCCATATTTCTATGTGCCCCACCTCCTGCACATGGGCGTGCGACCCCCTCCCATGCTCCCCCTGCTTTTGGCATGTGATGGCCCGGTGGGCCCGGTAGGCCTGTTTTCTGCTCTCCCCAGGCTCCAGAGCCTCTCTAGGAGCCTGGGGAGGGCGAAATGGCCTTCCCCACCACCACTCCAGGCCCTCTGGAGGTACGAAACAGCGTGCCAGAGCTGAGCTCGTGTGCCCACCGATATGGCTCCGCGTGCCACCTGTGGCACGCATGCCATAGGTTCGCCATCATGGCTATAAGCTAGAGGGTTCCAAGTAATACACCCATAGCAAACAGAATTATGAGGCAAATGGGTTCCTCAAAGAACAGTTTATTGGATATATCATATCAGACTGGTGAAAACCAACTCTAAAGGTTCCCATGGTTTTCACCTAATTAAAAGTAAACATTTCCCCCCTGTCCCAAACAATCAGTCACATGGTCCAATCAAGGTGCTGTCCAGTTGCTTGGAAACTTCATTCTTCCTCTCTTCAGTCACATGTGGGATTTATTTATTTATTTATTTATTAGTTTGATTTATATGCCACCCTTCTCCGGAGACTCAGGGCGGCTTACAATGCATTAAGCAATAGCCTCCTTGGTTCTCAGGGGAAACTATTTTGTTTTGTCTACAAAATCCCAGCTATCTTTATTCCCCCCTCCCTATTCCTCAGCACCATAGTGGCAACACTGAAGTCTCCAAGATGGCCTCAGTCCGGCCAGCTTCAGAGTTGGCACTATGCACCTACTCTTGCAAGACTAATTGCAATCCCATCTAGGCCAGGTTGTACATCTAACAATGAGACATAGAATTGCCTGTCCTTCAAGTTCTTTCTCCGGTCCGAATTCAAAATCAGTTTAAATTGGCTTTCAGTTTATATTCTGCTTCAAAACTTGCCCAGGTTATCAGTTGGAGCCACAACTAATTCAGTCAATAAAGAGAAATAAAACTGGATATTATCACTTATTCATGACAGGTCACTCAGGTTTTTTTAGTGACCTCAACTTGTTGAACTTCTCTAACTGTTAAAGAGCACATGGGAGCCACATATAAAATCCTTTGAGTTTACAAAAGTATATATCCAAATTTAACTTCTGTGTATCATGATGACATTTTCATTTAAGTTTCACAATTGATCTATGGTAGATGGTAACAAAATTGCTGAAAAAATGGTCGAACAACAGACTTTGCAGAATAGACTGGAATTGCTTAACACAATCTTCTTCAAAAGTATTTGAAGGATAATTTTCTGCAAAAACAATATATGTTGTTCTCATTATTTAAATCACAATAGGATAATGATATGATCAATATAAGTTAGCACTAGGCTTTGTGTTTGTTGTCAAAAATACAGTGAGCAACCAAAGCCTATATGCTGGTGTGACATATTTTCCATGAGAAATAATATCAGCGAGTGATCAAATGTTGTCAGCTTCATGCTCACAATTAACCCTAACTTCATCTATAATTCTAACTGAAAGCTTTAAGCAGGGATTACTTGGTGGCAGGCTATATCCGACAGACACATTTGTTACTGCCTAGGTAGATTATGTTGGAAAAAATATTTTCTATATATTGTTAGTAAAGCAAATCAGTCACCATCATCTGAAGCTAGATTGCAAATTCCTTTGGTTTCATAGTTGATGATAAACAGATTATGCAGTTTATGTTCAAATTAAATCATAGTTAGCAATTAGTAATTGTCATCATAGTATTATGTGGTCAAATTGTGACACTAAATGAATGTGGGCATCTAATTTGGTTGTCAAACCAACTTGACAGGGAAACAGAGGCTCTAAGTATGGCCATAGCTGCTATTTTATAAATCATCATTATCATCATCATCATCATCATCATTTTAGCCACTGTCTATCCACTGCAGGTGGAAAGTCTCTTCCGCATGTTTCCAAACAATATGGTCCCCAGCTTTCTTTTGCCAATCACTAAATAACTAACTAAAATTAAATATATATGTAAATATCTAAATAACTAATATAAACCACCATAAATCTTTCCATTAAAATGCCACCAAATAGAAGAACTCGAAAGACTAAAATAGACAATGTATTTTGGTGATTCAATTTACAAAGTCTATGATCTATTTTTTCCTTAAATTAAACTTTGATAAGCCACTTAACCTTGCAGGTAATCTCAGTGCAGCTGTTGACTATTCATACATCTGTACATGTATACAAAAGGAGACAACTTTGGTGGCTGTCATATATAGATACAGTTGCTGTAACATATTGAGGAGGAGTTTTATGCCCATGATAAACTGCCCTGCTCAATAACCCTTTCAAATCCTTTGCACAACTCTAGAATTTCTAGAGATTAGAATTTCTAGAGATTAGAATTTCTAATCTGCAATTATAAAACTATATGTAGACCTATTGTGATGCTTTATCAATCACTGACCATGTCCGAGAACATAAATGGTTATCTGTTGACATCACCAAAAAATATTTTCAAAAATTGGGCCATAATTTACATTTGATTGTGTGACAGGAAATACAACTGAGCAATTTATTAAGGGAAACACTTTTGGTACAATTTCCAAATGTATTCCTTGTCCCAAGCAAAATAATCATTATGTGGAATTCAAATAATTTCAAAGTTTTACAGATTTACTTCTCCTATGCCTTGAGGAAGTATAATGATTTCTTGGTTTGTTAGTTAGATTTGGATTCTCCAGTTTTTCAGGAACTCAAGATTGGATAAATACAACTCTTTCCTCTAACTTTTTCTATCAGTTATCCTGTACAATAGGCTAAAGGGAGTGAACTGCCATGTCTGAAGGTAGAAATAAACTTGCCTCTTCTTGGTCCAATAGTTAACCACATTTTTAAATATTTTCTCATTTTTTCAAATATATATGTTAATTATCCCACATAGTAATGGTTTCTATGAAGTATTTCCAGTTTGCCTAGCTAGCTATAGCACCAAGAAAATCCTTACTGATCTCAACTAAGCAAGGAAAGATGCTTCTTAAAAGTTTGGATAACTATTAAGACCAAGCTCTGATCAAACCCCAGTTAGCTCACACTGATTATTTGAACATATTTCTTGACTGGGCCAAATACTATTTCATCTCTAACTATTTATATCTTGTTTTGCTGCTTCTGTTTCAACTTATGAGCTAGAACCCATGCAGGAAAAGAACATTGAAAAAAAAGCATTATCCCAATCTCCAATTCTAAAATGTTGGCAGGTATGTGTTACTTTCATTGTGAGGTGATGAATTCAGATATTAAACAGTTTGTTCAATTTCCCTGACACCAATAAGTAGAACTTTAAGAGGAAACTGTTGCAATAGTGCTGCAATGCTAAAAATAACATTCATGTTAGCATAAAAAAATAAAAATCAGCGTTTGAAAGAATTCTGGAGAGGAAGGGTTTATGTCCATATTAAGACAGAGGCCTCATAAAATGGGGGCCCACATATAGTTTCATAATTGCGGATTTTTTTTAAACTAAAAGTAAAAGGTAGAGCCTTAGATAAGACACTAATAGAATAACTTTCTATCTGTGAATTGGAAAATTCCACTGACAACTTTTTAAAAATACACATTTGCCAAGACAAACAGAACAGTACATGTTAACCTGGCTGGCCCTAGGTTAGAAAAATTTTATCTAAACATTGCTATTTCTTATAGGAGAATGGGTCTGTATGAATGTAGTACGAATGAAATGTACTCTGGGCCTGTTCACCAGACAGAAATGTTCCTGATAGTATTTGTGTGTTAGTACATGTATTTGTAATCACATGTTTAAGTCTTACTTTTGCACATCAAGCTATACTTAAGTCTTGAAGATAGGTTGGCTTGTAAATGTTTTATTACTTCTTATAGCTAGGAACCTTTTAATAATTTGTTAGTTTTCCATATTCTCAATTAGACTCATTTGTTTGTTTGTTTTCCATTTCAATACCACCAGAGACTTTCAGCTGCTTATATAGAAATGGAGTTATGTTGATTTAGTTCAGCTAAATTTAGCTTGTACTTGGAAATTAAAGAACTGAATATGAATCTCAGAAAAAGGCAACAGCAAGTTACCTTTGTTATTTACCTTTCATATTGTTGCCTCCATGGTCATGTCTGTGTAGGTACCATGAGTCAAGTTTGTTGAGATGTTTACCATGTTTAAGGTATTTTGCAAGGGCAAATAGATTCTGAAAGGCTATTGTTATGGGATTACAGTTTTGAGTATAGAATGACTGATGATTAAGCATTTTCAGATTTGCTTAACAACTGTGCTGTTTGTTTAATGATTGCTGCAAAAATTTGTTGCAAAATTGAGTCACATGATGGCCTGCTTAATGATCAACATGAATTATGACCATAATTCCAGGGTTAATTATATTCGTAAGTGGAGGACTACCTGTATTTACAGTATTTCTCTGCTAAAAAAATGACATAGTTCAAAAGCATTAGAGAAGACAAATGAATTTTTTCATGTATGAGGAGAAAATGTTTACTTGTACAAAATGGGTCACCTGCAACTTGATCAAGAGAGAACTGTAATTGAATGGGAAATAATATGTTTCATTAAAATGTCCCAATTTTATTCTCTAATAACTCCAGCTAAGAATAGTGTAGAATTCTGGCCTGGAACCTAGAAGGACAGTCAGTCATCAAGGATGCTACCTATTTAAAAATCTATCTTTGCAATTTTCTTTAAACTGTAGCAAATGTAAGTTTATAGAATTACATTGTAATATATACAAGAACTAACTGAATATGAAATAATAAATGTCTTGGCTAAACAAGCAGTTAGAACATAGATGCAAATTAAGTAAGATATTAATTTAATAGTCTGTTCAGGGGAAAGGTATGCCTACTAAACCAAAGATTCCCCCTCCCTTTTTTTTTTTTTTGCAAAAGTTGAAGTCAGGCTCTTACAAGAGACTGGATCAGTGACTGACAGTTTGAAAACTCTCCTGTAAGGGATATTGTTCTCTATATCAGCCATAGAAGGACTGTTATTTATTTAACATATGGCGATAGTACAGTAGTCAGGAAACTACCGTGTTAAAACAGAATAGTTGTTTGGGTATCCAGAAATGCACCACAGGGGGCAAACTAGCTCTACACTCAGAATCAGAAAGGAAACATGATTTAAGGTGAAATTTTAAAGGAGGAAAGTAATTGTTGCTGCAACTTTTCAATTCTTTTCTACCAACCCATTCACCTACACAATCAAGCCATCCTTCTTTCACCTTACTTTGCTGCCTCCCTCATTCTGGTGTGCCTCCTGACAGCACTTAGCAGCTTCCATGTTTTGATTTAGCTATCATTGTGACTATCTGAAGCTGCTGCTCATTTGCTTGCCCATTCTTACAGCTCCTTCCTTCCTTCCTTCCTTCCTTCCTTCCTTCCTTCCTTCCTTCCTTCCTTCCTTCCTTCCTTCCTTCCTTCCTTCCTCTTCCCTCCCCTTCTAGAAGTTAATTATGAAGTATGCACAGAAGTATAATATTTATTTTTTTTTCTAAGGGAAACAATAATAATGGACAAAATCACTTAAGGGAGAATTGTCTGCTCAGAAAAATTTATCTTTTGCATTGGAAAGGTCCTAAATTTAGATCTGTTACTGAGAACCTTTTGTGGACAGAACCAACCTAGAACTAAGAAAAATTTTCCTAATAGAGCAATTAATCAGTGGAACAACTTGTCTCCAAAAGTTGTGGGTGATCCGTCACTGGAGGTTTTAAAGAAGAGATTGGACAACCTTTTTCTTGAAATGGTGTAGGTTTTCTGCTTGAGCAGGGTTTATTTATTTATTTATTTATTGGTTCGTTTCCGGAGACTCAGGGAGGCTTACAATGCGTTAAGCAATAGCCTTCATACTTTTGTATATACCTGCTTAGTAGGGCTTTCGCCGCCCCCCAAGTGGTGTTCTTTTTTATACAAAGTCAGTTTATTGCCCCCACAAACTGGGTCCTCATTTTACCTACCTCGAAAGGATGGAAGGCTGAGTCAACCTTGAGCCTGGTGAGATTTGAACTTGCAGTAATTGCAGGCAGCTGGTGTTACTTAACAGTGCTTTAGTCTGCTGTGCCACCAAGGCTCTTACTTGTTGAACTTGAAGACCTTCAAGATCCCTTCCAACTCTGTTGTTCTGTTATTCTGAAGATCCCCCCCCCTTCAAATAGTCAGTTGGTTGACTTGGCTGTTTTACAGATGGTAATTGCCTTTCCATTGCTGACTGTTTTGTTCATCTTCTACTGTCTTTCTGTCAGGTTTAGACATCTGATCAGTTATCTAGCTCTTTAACTTTGCAGCTCCAACAGTTTGAGAGCTATCGGGAAAGATCTGATTCATTTCACTTTACTTGCGTGACGATCAAAATGTTAGCAACTGCCAAGTTTTATAAAGTGTATAAGTAAATTATGAAACATGTTTGGCTTTGCTCCAGCTTTGGTTCAGATAGAAGTCATTCAGAATTTCTCAACTGTGAAAAAAAAAGGTCTATCAGCAATTATTGTACATTTAAAAAATCTATGCAGAAATGTGCATAATCTTTTAGAGAAACTTTTCTGGATATAGCTGTAGAACAATGAAAATGAAGCTATTTAAGTTGCAGGTAAGCTCCATGAATCTCTACATTATTTTTGTTGTTGCTTTTTAATGTGAGCTGTGCTGTTCCTAGACTGTGCTAACAGGTCAAATCTGGGAAATAACATGGATCCAACTAATAGGGGAACTTCACATGGCATAATTTCTACCTTCTAAACTCCTCTGGAACAGTTTGAAATAGCCCCTGTGCTGTTTCAGATATTGAGTTATAGTGAATTAGTTACCTTAAGGATTAAGAGCTGTCTCCTTAAGAGATTGCGTTGTGGGAGATGTAGAGAGAGATTGCATTATGGGAAATGTAGTCCATGACATGTGACCACATCTGTGTGTCTGATTGGCCACTGAGGCTCTCTGCCTGGGTGCAGAACAAAGACCCGACCATTTTGAACTACCACAGAAGAGAGGAGCATACTTTCTGAACAGGGGGGCAGAACTACCGTCATTTTACACTAGGAAATGGAATAGATTATGAAATACTTGGATGAACCTCACCTTGACTCACCATGATTGTAAGTCTGTGTTTGAGGATACCCGAAATAAATATAATCTGCATAAAAACCTGTTTGCTAGAGTTTATCTGCCTGTTCCCAGTGGAGCCAGATGCCTGGGGAACCGAACAGCCCCACCAATTGTTTTCATGCCTTTGATTCCAGAAAGTTAAGAGCATATTAAAAACTCAAGGTCAAAGTCAGGGCCCTTCCTTTACTTCACCCTAACCCAAGTGTTCTTTCCGATACAAAGAATAATTAAATAATTTAATTTAATACTTAACTGTCTCAACACAAGTCTCAACAATTCCACCAGAACAGAGTTTGATAGCAGTTAATGGACTTCTATAACTGAAGTGTCTTCACTGGTTGTACAGTTTCATGACATTGTACTGTAAATGCCAGCAAGTCACAAAAGTAATTCTAACAAAAATTCTAACAGAAATTAGAGCCTCTAGGATTGGTTTTGAAGGACATACTGCTGATAACTAATGATATTTGGCCATGACTAAAAGTGTTTTGCGATGCACAAGAGTATGTATGAAGTTTTTCTGTGAATCAATAAGGCAGTCAATTTTCTGCACCTTTTAAATGATGAAGAAAATGTGAACCAAGTTCTAGATAGGAAGTTAAGATTTAAATATGCAAATAGGTTGCTAAATAATATTTCTAAATGTGGAATATTTTATCTGTATTTGAAGAAATTTGGATCTATCATTTTTGGAGAATTGAAAAAGAGACAGGTGTTCTTGGAAACACACTTGTATCAGATATCAAAACATGACTTGACCAAATATATGTCACATATACAGCCATTAACATATCACAGCATATCACATATTCAGCCATTAACATTATGGAAGGACTGGATAATGTGATTCTCTACGGTCAAGGTTTAATCGTTCAAACCAAAATTAAATTATTTAATTTATATTCACAATCTCCTTTTTTGCTATTTTGTTTATTTTCTTCTGTATCTTTTTGTGTGCTTTATACAATACATTGTTTTCTTTTCTTTTTTCAGGTTATCAAGTTGTGGAGGTCAGCAGCTATGGAGTCAATAATATTAAGTATCTGGGGTGCAGATAACTAACAATATGATTTGGTCTCTAATACATTATCTTTAGCAAAAGTCCTGCTTGTCAGAGCTGTGGCTCCAATATAAGAACTTGTTAAGTTCATAAAGGTTAAAATGATGTATCCTGTATTTAACTGTATGGAATATGTGAAGAAGTGTTTTTTTATACCTTGTAAAGGAAGTTATGTGCAAATTATAGTGGGACATATATAAGATGTAACATCTTTAAAGCACTTCATAAGTAGCTGGGGAAAAAAAGATGACAATAACCACAAATGACTAATGATGATTTTAAACAGTCATCTCAGAATTTTTTCTTGTAAAATTCCAGATGCTGACATCCATATTTTATGGGGAACAAAACAATACAATGTAACTGCTGATGGGTTTCCCAGATGAAGCATATTTTTCAAAAAATACAATAATAAAATATAATATGCTCTATCTTTGCTCAGGGTGAAATGAAAAAAGCAACAATTTGTAAGTGCATATTTTCCTTTGAATCAGATTTTGCTGTGTCAGATAATTAGACTATTTCCTCCATGAAAAAAGAACATTGGTACAATAATAGCAACAATTGGGATCACATAACTATGGGATGCTAAAATGGTTGTAAGTATAAGAACCGGTCATAAGTAGATTTTTTTGGTGTCACTGTAACTTTAAACAGCCATTAAACTAATGGTTATAAATTGAGAACTACTTGCACAGATGCATAATTCTTAAGAAGTTGTTTAAAACTTGTTGAAGATTGACAGAGAAAATCCGACTCTTGTTAATAAGCTAATATTCTGGTCAGTTTGAGGAGCAGTGCCAGCACAGAGGTGGTGGTGCAGTGATTAGAATGCAGTATTGCAGGCTAATGCACTGCTCACTGTCAGAAATTCAATTCTGACAAAGGTCAAGGTTGACTCAGCCTTCCATCCTTCTGAGGTCAGTAAAATGAGGACCCAGATTGTTGGGGGCAATATGCTGACTGTGTAAACTGCTTAGAGAGGGCCGTAAAGCACTATGAAGCAGCATATAAGTCTAAGTGCTATTGCTAATATTAAGAGGAACCACAGGGCCTTGGAATTTTGGATTATCTTTGACCATCCACTTAACCCACCTATTAAATGTTTTGTTTCCTTGTCATGAAGGCATTTCTTCTCCACTATTTTGCATACCAAAATTTATTCTTCTGTCCATCAGAGGTTAAAAGGGGTAAAAGAATGAAAGCTGAAAAATAATAGGGCATGAAAGTATTAAACTTCTCAAACCATTTGTAATACAAAAAGATGCCTTGTGCATAATCAGATCTTGCTTCGGTTAGCTCAGTAGTTGTTACTTAGAGTGAGATATCCTATAGCCAGCTGGTCAAATGTAGCCCTAAGCCAGGGGTGGGTTCTAAAATTTTTTACTACTGGTTCTGTGGGCGTGGCTTATTTTGTGGGCATGGCTTGAGGGGCATGTGACAATTATTTAGGATTTAGCAGAGGTACTGGTCTACCAGGCTTTTAACTGCTTGCAGAGCTGTACCAATCTACCCATTTATTTTTTGCAGGCACTGGTCTACTCATGTATTTTTGCAGGCACCGATCTACTCATGTATTTTTGCAGGCACCGATCTACTCATGTATTTTTGCAGGCACTGGTCTATCCATTTATTTTTGCAGGCACTGATCTACTCATTTATTTTTGCAGGCACTGATCTACTCATGTATTTTTGCAGGCACTGGTCTACTCATTTGTTTTCTTTTAACATTGATCAGCTGTAGGGCAGCCCTTTGAAGCCCCGTGGCAAGAGCTTAAACAGTTTTTTTCCCTCTAGCCATCAGCTGGGACTCAGGAGACAGCAATAGATTGGGGGTGGGGCCAAATAAAAGGTAAGAATAATGCGGGGATGGGGGGGCGTGTGGGGGGCAGAACCGGTTTGGTGATGTCATATCGTCACCGCTACCGGCTCGGGAGAACCGGGCTGAACCGGAAGGAACCCACCACTGCCCTAAACCCATTTTTAATTAATCTCAAAGTCACCAGATCATATTACCAAATTGACCTATCAACACAAAAACGGAGACCCAGTTGGACGTAGTGACTAAGGTTTTGGACTAGAAACCAGTAGATTGTGATTTCTAGGTCTCATTTAAAGCTACTTGGATGACTGTGGGCCAGTCACTCTGTCTCAGCCCAGTCCCCATCACATGGCTGTTACTGTGGGGAACATCAGAGCATTAGGTATGAATGCAGCCTCAAACTGACCAAAAAGAGGCTCATAATTTTATGGTAGAAATATAATTAAGAATATTAAAAAAAAACAAAAACCTAATGCCATATTTAAGAAGCAGACCAGGTGTTTTAGGAATCTTATGTTATGTTAAATCAAAAGTAAAACAAATGAAAGTCTATCTATCAGTCTTTACAAAGAAAGACTGATAGAAAGAAAACTCCTATCTACAAGAATTTTCCTCTTGTCTAAACTCAATTGGATTTTCCTGATTTCAAGGTTCTTCTTGATGCAGTTGTAGTTATAATGGATTAAAACTGGGAAGTATAGAAAAACTGAATTACAAAAACATGAACATTTTCCCAAGTGGTCTTCTAAGTAGTAATCACATTCAGTTGGAGTTAATTCCCAAGGCATGGTGCTGGACTGTTATGCAATCAGTCTTCTTTTAATCTTAAAAAATTAAGATAACTGCTGAAATGGAGCAAAGTTTTGTGGTGGTTGTTTACTAAATACAAAATTGTTTTTCTCTTGCATTTAAGGTTAGGCCTTGTCTCAGACTTATACCACTAAATCCTGTGAACAATAACAGGCTACCACAAAATCATGAGCCTATGATGTTTTTGGATAATAGTTCTTCCACAATTGCTCCCAAAAGAGTATACAAGATGACAACAAAAAAGGGAAACAACTTTATATTTATTATTATGGCAAAGCTGCTAGTGATAAATTATGGAGGGAAAAGAAAGGGCTGAAGGATAATTGAGTGAAAAACAAATGTCAGTCAGAGTAAACACAGCAGATTCTACTGAACCTATTTGCAAAATGTCAGAGGAGTTGTTTTCCCTCACAATATTTGTGCTGGTATAAAGGGACTGCAGTTTAATTAAATTTCCCCACTGACATTGGATATTCCACTTGATGTCACTTTGAGATTCTGCTAGGATGAAGTACAGCATTCTGATTAAAGGATGCAGCAATCTCCTCTCTGTATGAGGTCTAAATTAGATTAATGTTGGCCTATTTGCCTGCTGAAAGAATACCAGTAATGTGAATAAGTTCAAAAGTGTTTCTGCTATGACATCTTCAACATCTGTTGAAAACTGCCCAAAAGTGGGTAAGAGGATTTACCTCAAAGACTTAATCTCAAGTAACACATGCTATTAGGTGGTGTTTTTAGTGAACAGTGGCACATCCTAATTTAGGTTTGACTCTCCTTTAACAAATGGCAAGTGGGATTAAAAAAATATAGAAGTTGCATCTTTGCAGTTCTATTTAATATTTTGCTTATAATATTCAGGCAGTTCCTAGAAAGTTTCTATCACAATATTTACAGGGTCAGGTGAGCAGCAGAATTAAATTGTGTTTGTAAGGAAGGCCTTTTATCTTTAAGTATCTTATAAATAATGATAAAGCATAGAAGGTTGTCTCTTGCAAAAAAATTTCAGCCTAATGCCCGCCAACAAATATCCATTCATATCTGGTGGTCACCAGACTGGGTAAACCTGATCTATATCTGTTTGGTAAAATAGTAATATGTTACATTGATATTGGCCTATCCTCTGCTGGCACATAGCATCTCACAGTTTCAATATGGCAGCCAATGTTACTATGTTATAGAAAAGAAAGCATAATGACCATGGTAATGTAAGATTCTACTTTAATTTTTGAAAGCTCTTGGTAACAAGGATATTCTGAAATCATTTCTCACTTCCAGTAACTGTTTGGATACAATGCATAAACGCATTTGAATTATACCAACTGAAAGTAAACCAGTACTTAACTTAGCAATCAATCAATCAATCAATCAATCAATCAATTGGATCTTTATTTGGTTGTAGACAGTAAAATACAGTAACCATAACATGTATGTGTGCCTCTCTAAAAAGAGTTGTTAATACTATGGTGTATTGTTCAAACTACATAACAATTGACTCAATAATAACATTTTGAGATAGAACAAATTGGAATACTTAGTGAATTTAGTGAAATATTTAGTGAAAAGTGGAGATAATTCCTGGTGTCCTCCTTCATAAAGAGGACAATAGAGTATAATACCTTCTGTTGAGTCTATCATTCCATCACCAGATGGGTAATTTAATCCAGCAAAAAGATCTAATAAATCTAGCAACTGCCAATAATTCTTTTTCAGAACAGTGATCTACAACAAAAGTTATGATTATTCACAAAAACCATGTATTAGATGAAAAGAACAAAAAACCCTTACCATGGACTAATGTTTTTGAAATCCGTAGAATTTACCTTTTTGAGTTAAGTTGCAAATTTATTATGCCATATATTACAGAAAGCTAGAATTATAGCTAAAGTTCCTTCTGATGATCTTTTTGACTATATTCTTAAATGCTCATTAAAAATGATTAGAAATAAAAATTAGTAATAATATCTAAAGCATACCTAGTATTATTTTCTCCTATTCTCAGAGTGGCATGCAAGGTTTGGATAGAGAATGAACATTGCTAATTATGGCTAAGGGAGCAGCAAATTAAAATGGAAAAGATTGTTGATATTCAGGTTTGAGTGAGATACTATTATTCCTATGTTAAAAGGTTCATAACATGGAGTAAAGTTCTCTAGTTGATTTCAACATCAGGAGAAGAACATTGAAGTGGAGAAAATGAATATCAGCTCAAAAAGCTGATATTAGAATAAAACTAATAAAAGAATCTAATTTGGTATGTTTTGTTCCCTGTCCCCCTTCCACCCCCTCATTCGGAATTAACCTTCTGATATGCTGTGCTCAGCTGTTAAAATTGTATGCAATAAACAGTTGGTGTGAAATGTCCAAGAAAAGTTGTTTTCTTTCCCCTCCTTTTTTTAGTGTAAAGAAAGGAATATGCCGGTGCATTAAACATTCAGTGTTTTTTCAGTGCCTGCCAGAATGGTATCCCCAAAGCTTTCACAAGCTGCATTCTGTTTGTGCAGTAAACAAGCAGCAGCTTCTGCACCTTTGCACATTTGTTTACTAAATATAAAGAAACAATGGAGTTCAATTAAAAGTAGATTAGTCGCACATGTACCAAAGGAACATGTACTTAACTGACTATGGCAAATCTGACTCCAATTAAATCCACAGAGAAGCTGCTTCAGCATGCCTGTCTTGGTCTTGCCAATAGCTTCCTGTTAGACTGAAGGCTGGGTGATTTTGAAATATGTTAAAATGAACATGTAATAATTGAAGGGCAGATGTTGTCTTAGCAGAGGTTTGCTGCAACTCTGCAGATGGGAGGGTGGAAGCATTGTTTGATGCTACGTTATTGCCTAGTTGAGCACCATATGTGCCTTTGGTCTCTCATGCTGGTTTTTTGTTTATTTGTTTCAAGGAGCATAAATAAAATTGAGACCAGGATAATAGCATGTAAAAATAGGGCAGCATTGTTCCAAATGTCTTTTATTAGCCTAGCTGAGATTTGTGTGTTTCACAATACTCTTGAAAAACTGGATTGATAACCTGTTGGGGAATTTGGTACTTTACACTTGATAAAGATCAAGAGAGAAATCTACTCAGGAAGGCAATAGCTAAGATGAATGTTTCTGAAGTTTTATATTTTAGCGAAGTCTTGGTCTTACTTTCACTGTGGTTCCTTAATTCAGAAATGAGTAGTGTATGCAGAATGCTTTCTAAAAATCAAGACAATTATAGTGGGGGATGAAGAAAGCAAAAGGCTACACTGAATTTTAACGTGCTGAGACTACATTTCCTAAAAACAGTAAGGCCAGACCAAGTACGTAATTTTAAAGTAGACTTAAGTTTGAAGGAATTAAATACTAGTTCTATTATTTCAGGTTTTTAAACTTCCTGCACCATATCAGTGTGGAGGCTGTCATCTATAAAACATAATTTTATAGCAACTTTTGGAGAAGCTTTGAGGATTATATTTAAGGCTTTGGGCCCATGTGCAATCCTGAGCAGTGGATGCTATAATATCTTGGACCTAAGTTACCATTCTGTTTTGTCTGATTTCTGATGATTTGGTGCATGGAATTCTGTGCATAAAAAGATGATCCTTAGTGGTTTCTCTGATATTAGCTATAAAACTTTTGGAAAAAGGAATAAATATTCACCTATCATCTGACATGAATTTATTTGTTTTCATTTGTATATAACTTTCCGTATCAGAGAGCATGATTTAAAACCTGCACATCTGAAAAACAAAACAAAACAAAAAGCAACAGCCTAAAGCCTTCCAGGTTTTATTTTTGCTTGTTTTCCCCTTTTCAATTATGGATATCCTTGGAAGCTGTCCGGACAAGTTCTTGCAGTTTTCTTGGCAAGCTTTTTCAGAAGCCTCCTCCTTCCTAGAGCTAAGAGACCGTGATTAGTTTAAGGTCACCCAACTGGCTTTGTGCCTAAAGTGGGACCAAAACTCACAATTTCCAGGTTTCTAGCCTGATGCCTAATGCTAATGGGTCTACTGCTGGTTAAGATTGAGGGCAAAAGAAGAAGGGGACAACAGAGAATGAGGTGGCTGGATGGAGTCACTGAAGCAGTAGGCATGATCTTAAATAGACTCCAGAGGTTAGCAGAGGACAAGAAGGCCTGTAGGAACATTGTCCATGGGGTTGCGATGGGTCGGAGACGACTTCGTAACTAACAACAAGAAGCCTGATGCCTTAACCTACACCAATTTAAAATAAATCTAAGTTATACTGAGTGAGACCAGAAGATGGCGCTATTGGCAAAGAATTCTGAATAACGACAAATACAAAATTGCATAGTTACAACAGAAAATCCAAATTGCCTTTTGCTATTATATCCTTTATAATTTTAAGGAGAAATATAGAAGCACATGCTTCCAAAGACTATACAATCTCCTAAACTAATGTCCAGTCCAGAATGTTGGTTTTGTTTTTCACTTTTCACATTATTTGAAAAGGTTTCTACTGGATTTAATTTTTAATTTTTTATTTAATTTGATGTCTGTTCAAAGGTTGGTGCCAGATCATTTTTCATGCAGTCAGTTTGAGGCTTTGGCCTGGCAATATTCTTGGAAATATATTTATGTGTTATACAGATAAACTCAGTAGCCACTTTTATGATCAGGAAGTCACAACCCAATTCTGAGAACTGTTTTAATATTAATAGTAGTAGCAACATTCAAAATAGGAACAACAAAAGTGATTTATTGCAATTCCTTTCCAGAAAACCCTCAAGAAGGGATATAGTTCTGATAGCCTTGGGACAAATAGCACATTACTTTAGATACATTTTCCATTGCATGTTTTTCTTCTAAAATAGCAGCTGTAGACAGGTCCCATCAGGATAACGATCATAGTAACTTTTTTTTTGTTATTTTCCTTCTGCGGCACTACATTACCCACAGTTGATATTTTAAAGCACAACCAGAGAAAGCATTAACCTAGAATGTAATTTGGTCGTTGCATGTATATTTGTCCAAGCTGTGAGTTAAATTTTGTTGCAGAAAAAAACCCTGCATATAATACTTCTTTGTCTTGCTGCTGTATAAATAAGATTGTCTGGATGTTTTAAAATAATAAAGATAAAAAGATTTGAAAAACAACAATCCAATTTTACCAAGCACAGAGAAGGCAACAGAAAATCTTTATATGTCCAAAAATATTTACAGAAACTAAATATACTGTAGATTCATAAACACATTAATCCCCAATACTGAAATATTTCTCACCATTTCTATTGTTTAAAACCTAGATCCTAATATACTGTCCCTGCATATGTGGCACTTTGTTGATCAAATTGACATTTTATTTATTTCAGTTTATTAAAACATATAAATCCATTGGAAACTTGCAAAGGAAAGTTTCACTACAACCCTTATTTTCAACAATGTTTCTAGCATCCAGAGGAATTGTTAGAAAACAAAATGACAGGGGCACAAACCCATTTTGCTTGAAAATATCCAGAAGAAAATGAAACAGGTGACACTAGATGGTAGCAATAGCAGGGAATATGTGTAGCTCAGGCTTGAAATACTGGGACCTTGATGGTCACTGAGCTTGGCCCCTCCTTGAAAATGTTTTATTACAAACTAGGTATCTAGGTTTGGTTACAAAATATTTACAAGAATAAATCCAGGCTCAATGAATATGGCAATTTCAACATGGTAGACAGTATAACTGAGATTAGTAAAATAAAATGTCATCAGTTTGCCTGTTGTAAAAGATGGCTTAATTCACCAGGGCCATCATCACATTTAATACCTATAAAATATAAAATTGAGAATGTCAATAAAATCCATGATGGGCCCATGGTGTGGATCCTGATTTAACACATTGTATAAGCGTATAAATTAATCACTGAGATGGCTTCTGTATGCCAACTACATTATTATCATTATTTTATTGATTTTTAAGGATGCAGCTCAAAGAACATCCTGTAGGTGATTGGATAATATATAAATAGTTAAAAATCTTTAAATATGTCAATAGCCAAAGTAGCCTTTCCTAGTTTTATACCCTTCCACATGGAAGAGGAGTTAAAGCCCAACATATCTGGGATAGCAAGAAACATTTTAAACAAAAGCAGAACAATTTGATTCTGGCAATGTAAGTCATTGCATGGATAGTTGACCTATATCGACGGTATAAATAAGCTGTGATCTTCCTTATTATCTCTGGGATGAGAAATCAGATACACATCAGAGTTTTAGGCATCCCCTTTCCTTCTGTGAATCTGCGCACCTTGTGTAGTGATGAGCGCCCAACGCAATAGATGTTGAAAATCTTGCCTCTAATTCTATGGAATACCTCAACTGTGTATGAGTGGTTTTAAAAATCATTTTAGGTAAAATGTTACATATTGCCCTTATGGAAGATTTACAACAAGATAATGAGATAAAATTACCCCGATACAAGACAACTAAAATAAATTCTGAACAAAACCAACCATTATAAAAACAATTTACAAGTACAGTGCTGAATTATAATCTACTCCCAATTTTACTGGAATAACTGGAATACATGGTCTTAAAAGCCTTACGAGAACAAGCAGAGTAGGCGTCCCTTGATTCTCTGGGGGTGAAGTGTTCCAAATTGTGGGGTCTACTGCCATATCTCTGGTCTTTACCTGTTTTAATGTCAGCAGTTTGACAAATGTGTAAACATAATACAAGAGGAAATTCCAATAAAGGGAGTGATTTCCACCCCCCCCCAATTCATCTGTGTGAAATGTATTAACTAGACTAGAGTACAATTCTGATTGTTTGTCTAGGGATATTTAATCTGTTTTCCCAACATACTTACTTAAAAATATAACTAATGTATGAAGTACTAATGATGAGGCAATGTCCAGCACAGTTTCTGAGCATTCATGAACTGGTTACTAACATTGCACACCAGTTGGTTTTAATTACGGTTTGTTGAATTAATTAATTGTGAATTTTCAAAAGATGCTAAATGGAAACCAGCCAGATGATTTAATGTATAGTGTGAAACCAGATTCTTCTTCTCTCTGTGTGTCTCAGCATATTTGTTCCTATGATCTTTTTGAAAAACCCAGTAACGATTTTGGTAGAATAAAACCTTGTTCTAAATAAAGTGAGAACAATATGGCATATTGCCTGAAGGAATCCAACATATTACTATTTCAGATGGATTAACTTGTCAAACTGTAAGTGATTACTGTCTTCTACAGAATCCTGGAAGTTTATTTAGTAAATCAACATTTTCCCTCTCTTTTATGCACCCATGCACACTCAGAGTTGCATGGATACACTGTAGGTTAGTTTAATTAATACATTTTAATCAAGTTCTAGGTTTAGTGTAGTAAGAATTAATCTTTGAATATTTCTGGATATAAACATGCTGTCGGCTTTGTGATTAAATTTAGATTTGAAAGAACTACATAAATAACATAAAAGATCATCAACCCCATCTCTAATTATAAGACTGAAGTAATTATGGAAGTTTTACAAAGTTTTAAAAAAAATCCATAGACAAATGTTAATAATAATTAAAAGACTATAAATTAAGCAAAGTCAATAAACTGATGACAAGGAATAAACTTTACTAAACCAAATGCAGACATCCTCACATCCTGCAGACATATAGCTACTACTTTAATTAAAAACAACTCCATTCCTATTATTGTCAAAATAGTATCACAAAACTCACGGTCGATGCTCATAAAAATGGGCCAAGTGTCTATCGTACTATTGTGGCAGTCTCCTTAATTTTTTCCACCACATCCCAAGAACACTGTGATCTTGATCCTATTCAATGCCACAGAAAAAGACTCCTTTAAACTGTAAATATGTACGGGTAACCATGACATTTGCACAAGGAATATATTATGAAACGCACTGCATTATAATTATACCAGGACTTTATTAGCATGTTTAAAAACAGACTTTCTTATCTTAAAAGTAAATATAGTACAGATCTAAGGTTCAGGCTCTAGGGACTGTGCGGTGTGTGTCTGCAAGAAGGACAAGTGATAAAATGTGTATCACGATATGAAGCAAACCCTGTGATTTGCATACTGTTAAGATATTAAAAGTTGACTCAGCCTTCCATCTTTCCGAGGTAGGTAAAATGAGGACCTGGATGTGGGGGCAATAAGCTGACTTTGTATAAAAAAGAACACCGCTTGGGGGGGGGGGCGAAAGCCCTACTAAGCAGGTATATACAAAAGTATGAAGACTATTGCTTAACGCATTGTAAGCCACCCTGAGTCTCCGGAGAAGGGCGGCATTTAAATTGAACCAATAAATAAATAAATAAATAAATAAATAAATAAATAAATAAATAAATAAATAAATAAAAATTTAATCTCTGGAGCAGTGAAGGTTGGATAATGAATAAGAACAGACAGTTATAGCTAATAGATTGAAGAGAGTTGGTCACTGCATGAAGCAATCTAAGTTGAGATTGTTTGCTGTGAGCGTAAAGGGGGAGTTTCCTTGTTTCCCGCCTTTTTCTCTGGGTGCTGTGTGTGCTCTGTAATTTACCTCAAGATATTCCTGCAATTGATTTACCTGACCTTGTTCCTGTTTGTCTGTCTAGTTTGCTATATATATAGTTGTAAAATATATTTATTTATATAAAACTACAAGTTACAGTCAGCGTCTCTGATTCCATTTGGACACCGGCTGCACAATTCTCTGACACATACTCACTTCTAATTTGGGACTTTAGTACAATGCCAAAAGGATGAAGTTTTCATGCGACATCATCATGCATTTGTCGCTACTCTTCTGTCATAATAACTAGCATTAGCTATATGGTGAATTTTCACAAGTTTAAGTCTTCATGCTGAAATTGTTCATTTACAGAATTCATCACCTCTCTTAATCTTTCACTCAAAATTTCCTACATGCTAACACTACATCACTTAGTTAATGTTTATTTTTGGCAAGTTTTCGGGAACAATTTTAGACTATTTGCAATTAGAGAACTCTTGGAAGACGGGGAAATGATGCCTTATTAGATTAAATTAGGAGTCAGGCACATTTGGGAGGGGGGGAAATATTTTCCTGAATACCCTTGTGGAGAAGGATACAAAGCAACAATGTTATTGCTTGCTTTTATCTGTCCAAAGCCACACTACCTTGGTGTTGATACAGTTCTTTTCAACTTGTACTTCACAAACCTTTCCTTGCTATCTGTAATAAGAAGGCATGTGAACAAAAGCTTTGCTATGGATCCACTTCTGTTTCAATTACTAGCAGTTTTCTGCTGCAAGTGGATAGGTTCCTATAATAAAGATGATTATCATACAGTATTTAAGCTTGCAATAATTATCATATACTTGAATACGTCTATTTGATAATGGTTAGATATATACATAATAAATAAATGATAGTTATGAGAAAGCTACAGAAATATAATCAGATGTCTTCACGTGACACAGAAAATAATAATTAATCCTATATATCATACACTTGGGACTGTTACAGTGGTGGGTTGCCCCTGGTTCGTACCGGTTCATAAGAACTGGTAGTAAAACTGGCGGGAGCCTCCGCCCACCGACCCAGACGTTCTCAGGAAGCTTATGTGCATGCGCAAAAGTGCACGCGTGAGTGAGCAAAGCAAGCGCACATGTGTGATCCCGTTGCGAACCAGTAGTAAAGGTAAGTAGAACCTACCCCTGGACTGTTAGTTATATCAGTGCTGGCTGAAAGCTTGAAACCAAATTTTCTAAGTGCCCAATTGAAAACTATAGAAAATACATTAATTAAAATCATTTTGTGTTCATACCATAATTTCAGGACTGTAACCATACTGGGTATATTGAATATGAAGTACTTTTTTTGTCATTAGTTAATCCTATGAGTATTTTTATAATTTGATTGAAGTCAAAAAGACTAATTGAAAATTGCTATTGGTAGACTCAAACAGTGTCCTTTTAAAAGGAAGAATATGGAAGAAAATGAGTAGTTTTTTTTAAAAAAAACAAACAAACCACATGACCTGTTTCACATGGGCAAAGCTTTCATTGTAGTTTTGTATACCTCCTTCCAAGACAATGGAAGATAAAACTCCAATTCTCAGAGGTTGTCCACAGTTTACTAGGCAAGAAAGAAGGAAAAATGCATCTAATTCCATTTATACTATATTTTTACTACTATTTTTAGGCTCATACCAATTTTAGTACTTATAATTTCTAATGTCTACGTCACACAAAATACTCAGTATTTCAGGCACTAATCTGCCTTTCTACGTTTTGGCATATGCTACATGAGATTACTATTTCTATTTTCAAACTCATAATATTTCATGCCTGGGTTTCTTATCCTTTTAGTTGTCAGAGTTTAAATTAATTACACAATTTGAATGTCTTCTGGGATAAATACATCTATACTTCTGGATGACACTTCGGCTCTTCTGCTTTCTTCCTTATGGTTACATCAACAATTATGATATATCTGGTTAATTTTTTATTCTCTTGCAGTGGATTTCCTCATGATTTTCACTTGAAAACGTCTGGCAATAAACACCAAGCATGCTGATATTTCCTTTTCCTTCTTAAATTCTACATTAGGATTGTCTGTGATTAGAACTCTGTTTTATGTTCATTGCAGGTTCATTGGATTTTCCATCACACTGCCATGGCTGCCTTCTTGACTTTTCTGACCACGCCTTCAGTTTAATGGAGGGTTTTGAGTTAAATAAAAATTTCAGAAAATAAATAATATTTCACTTTGTCTCATTGTTTCTGATTACTATGCATTGACACATTTCCTTCTGCAAGAATCCAGTGAAAGTTTCACATGTGAGACTCTTCCTCTCCTTCTGCAAGAGCTTTTCCATGATGTCAACAGTACATCCTTCAGATATATCTTTGGATTCCAGCCGTGGAATTTCACAGGCATGTCAAAAGACATGATGACTGATTCACTTTAGGACAGTAATTTCTTCACAGATCTGTTGTTTTAATTAAGAAGCTTCTGCTTTTCACCAGCTTGCTCAGAGGCAGCACAATGACATGATCATAAATGGAGCAGATGAGTGAATGCTGATCACATAATCACAATGTGTGACTCACATTGAATAGGCATAGAGTTTAGCTTATCAGGAGGAGAACATCCCATCATTTGTGATGTTCAGACAATTAGCTGTTCAGTAAGTTCAAGTGGAGTTCTTTTTGGCCTGAGCTACACTTTCCTGTCATGCCAAGACAGGTAGATATAATTGTCCTCATTTACAGTAATGCTGTCAATAGGAAATCTGGTACTAAATAACACTTTTCTGAAAATTTATCTTTATGTTTCTCCAAATTCTATGTATATTTGTTTGCTCTACAACTAAAATCTGTTAATATCACAAGCTTCCTACTTCATCTATGACAAAAGACTTGTATGTCAGCCAGTAGGTTGATGCATTTAGATTAACCTAATATATATCTGGACATGGTGGCTCAGTGGCTAAGACGCTGAGCTTATCGATCGAAAGGTTGGCAGTTCAGCGGTTTGAATCCCTAGTACCGTGTAATGGGTGAGCTCCCATTACTTGTCCCAGCTTTTACCAACCTAGAAGTTCGAAAGCATGTAAAAAATGCAAGTATAAAAAAAGGGACCACTTTTGGTGCGAAGGTAACAGCGTTCTGTGTGCCTTTGCCATTTAGTCATGCCGGCCACATGACCATGGAGACTTCTTTGGACAGCGCTGGCTCTTCAGCTTTGAAACTGACCTGAGCACTGCCCCCTAGAGTTGGGAACGACTAGCACATATGTGCAATGGGAACCTTTACCTTTACCTAATATCTATCTATCTATCTATCTATCTATCTATCTATCTATCTATCTATCTATCTTTCTATCTATCTATCTACAATCCTGGCTTACATAACATGCTAGAGAAAGCTAAACAAGAACATATAATGACTTGTTATAACCATGTTATATAAATATAGGTTAAGATTTGAGAAGTGCCTGTTAGCCTGACCTGATATTGTGTCAGTTTAAAGTATGTTTGAGAAGTGCAAAATTTGAAGGAAAATTGAATTTAGATTGCAATTTAGACCACTTTAATGCAAAAATAGATAAGTTGTGTTCCAATGCAAACCTTCGCTTCAGAGGCATCAATTTCATAGGAAGAAAAAAAAAAAAGAAAGAGAGCAGTATGGGGAGCGGATTGCCCCCTTTTGGCTTTGACTTTACCCAGTGCCATCATGAAGCTACAGAGAGGTTATTTTTTTTCAGGAAAGTACCTCTCAACAACAACAGAAATTTTCTCTGCATGACATGCATACAGTATCTCATTGCAATAGGTATGACTGTCGCAACATAGTTCACTTTAATGAAAAGGTGAACTCTGCTTTGGTATGTTGAATAACAGCTGTGCTATTGCCTTTATAAATTCTTCCCCTGCTACTGTCTGAGCTATATATTGATGGCCTATCTAGAAAAGAAGATGAGAAAACCAAGATAGTCCTGGAATAAATTGGGGAGTGATTAAAATGCAAATAAACCAGAGTTCCATTTGGATTGGTGGGTGTAAATTTGTAGATTAAAAAGGGACCCTGCTTCCCTTTACCAGATGACAGGTCACTGTTTCTAATCTCAGGGTCATGTACAAGTTCTTCTCTTAGTAATTGCTTAGGTTGACATCTATCTTGACCTTTATTTACTTTGTTCCCCCTGACAGAATCAGTGCAGGTGAAGAGGCCATACAAACTCAGGAGGAAAAACTCATAGAATGTAATGAGGGCTAAGGAAAAAAGGATGCAAACCATTTTAGTCTTGGATAGAGATAGAAATACAATCTGAATTGAAGCCTAGTCTGGTAATCTTTCAGAGCACAGATTTCTTTCATGTTTTCTTGGAATTTTCCTTTCAATTTTGTTTTTAATAATGTTGGTACTCCCGTTACATTGCTTTTAATAAGGTCAGTAAAGTCACATCATTACATATCTATGGACAAAATAATCAGAGAAAACTTTCAGTGAGTATTTAGGAACTGGTAGCAAATTACAATGAAAGATGAATTAATAATCAAGAGAGACAATATTATTATTTCTTTATTTCAATAGACACGCATGTACATTTTTTTAAAAAAAGTGTTATTTTTTTTTTAAATCACACTATTGGAGTAACATGCATGTATTGTTACTGTTAACATTTAACTTCTGCTTTACAATGGCTTTTATCTGCAAAGACCCCATTCTCTAAAAAGACCCTAATACTGGGAAAGGTAGAAAGAAATAGAAGAACATGACTAGCAGGAAAGAGGATGGACTCAGTTACAGAGGTGATGAAGGAACTATTGAAAAACATGAAAGAGCAGGTTAGGTAGATCATCTTGAAGAAAATCTATGTGTTTGCAAGGAGTTGAAAATGGTTTGATGGCACATAATCAATAAATTCCAATAGCTACTGTTAATTTATTTGTTTATTTATAAAATTTATATGCTGCCCATCTTACCTCAAGGTAACTCTTAATATTGCACTACCACTGTATGTAGGTCTGAAATTCACTTTCCTCTGATTTCACCCAATGCTTTTACATTTATGGAGATATATACTTTTAATTTACAATATCTGCATATATGCTTATATATCTGATCAAGTGGTCCTCAAATCAACATTTGTTGATTTGTTGTTTTTCCTCTGGTAGACCAATGTCCTGGAGACAAAAGTGGTAATCATACAGTCACTCTATCTACCATTTATTAATGTGAACAAAGAGGATATAATCTGAGATTTTAATTAACAGATATTTTTTCTTGAGAACAAAGGGGCAGGCTAAATGTCTGGATCAATTTTATCTAATTTTGATACTAGGATTCTATGACTCATTTTAGCATTTTTTAAATAATTCCTTTCTTCCCATTCAACAAATGATTTCCAGACATTTAGATTTGACCAATCTAAAATTTCTCAACATCTACATCTATAAATGAAACTCTGAACTGCCAGTTGAATTTGTGTGAATAATGCCTAATAATGCCAAGTATTGGCATCCAAACAATTGTGGGGAGCAATTATTCATAACTAGGGCTGTTTCCAAAAATCAGGACTCCTCCCTCCTTGTGCAATATGCCAATGCCTCTGACTTATTGTTCATAAGTATAGGTTGTCATTTTACTGTCTTAAATAATTCTGTAATTGATTAATCATTGCTCAAAAGAATAATTATCTCTTTTCATAAAGACACAATGGGATTATCATGTACCACCATTTTTCCCTCCCACTCTCTTGTAGTTTAGTAGTGCTTTCAGGATACAAGGATTCCATCTTGGGTGCAAGCATTTTTTACCTCGTGTCCTGGAAATGATTTGGCTGTAACACCTACTTTTCTCTAATAAAAGATAAATATTATTCCAAGCACTATGATCTTCCTGAATCAAAATTTTTGTAGGTATATAGTCAATCACAGTTAGCTATCTGATATAAGCTTCTGGAGGGAAAGGCTTAAAAAAATCAAGATGGCAGCCACCAAGCATGCAGGTCTTCAACCACAGTCCAGCAGAAGAGGTATGCTCCAGGGCTCATCCCTTAAGGAGGAAGATAAACTTTTCTTTTTTCTTTTTTATGAATTGTATAAGACAAGAAACAGCCAATACTCTGTTCAAAAAAGATGTGGGCAAATGTGTGTGTGTATGTGGGAGGGAACCAATACAACTTAAAAAAAAAAGATAAACTTTTCTCTTGTGGAGTCCAGCAGGGCGGTTAAAATAAACCAGCATTCAGCCAACCAGTCAACTTTTTAAGAAAGAAAACATAGCATTCAAAAAATGAAGTAAAACCCAGGCATACTTAAGAAAAGAAACTGCTGACAAGAAGATGTATGCCCAGTGGTTTTTTGACTGCTCTCAGAGGAAATCTTCAAGACTCCTAGGTGGGTCCATGACTGTTCAAAAGCTGTCTTGGGTCATTCCTAAGTGGTCCCATTCAAATCCAGGGAGCAGCACTGCCAAAGAACCAGCTTTAGCAGCAAAACCAGCAGATCATCAGCAAGATAAAAAAAATCCCTTACTGTTCAATAGGCATTTGGGGAGGAGTATTTCTGAATACTTCCTGCTTTTGAAAATAGAAAAAATTCCAGCCTTTAAGACAACTTAAATGCCCCAAGCAATTTAATATAAATCAGGCACGTTGAAGATAGTTTATTTCCTTTTCATTTTAGAATAAAACATATAAGAGCTGAGTTTAAAAAAGAAACTGAACAACACTCAGGTTAAACACTGGAAAAAACTCGTATCCAATTAAAAACATAGAGAATTAAAAATTGGGGAAGATAAAATAGGATAGGATCAGGGATGGTATTCACTTATATTCGCTACACTCACACGGACCTCCTCCGCACATGCGCAGACCATGTCAAAAATGGGATGTGATGATGTCTGGGTGGGCGGGCAGAGCCTCCTGCAGCTGGCGCTATCGGATCGCGCGATCCGGATAGAGCCTGCTGAATTTCACCACTGGATAGGATTTAAAATACAATCAAAAGATCAACATTGAAATCAAGGGAACCATAAATTTTCTTGAGAAATGCTCCTCTCCCCAACTCCTGTATTAAAACAGTGTCAACATAATATTTAATCTGTTATTCCCATCAGCTAAAGGAAGTTCAAATATGACATACAGGAACAAAGAGTTAAAAATAAGTGGAAGCCAAAGATTTAACTGATTAAATTGGTGGGATAGATGGCTTAAGATATACTGCTTGTATCTTTGCTAATGATTCACTGCAAAGAAATGTTGCTAGCTCTTTGGTTGTATTCATTTCAAAACATGATTCATGAAATACATAAGTTGCTCATCTGGGTGGGATAAAAGTATACAGATATGGGAACATTTTTGTGCTATTCTAACATATGCCATTTGTAATATGTACACCAAATGAGGCCACCCATTTTATCTCTCTCTTGAATTTTTTTCTTCCCCATTAGCTAGTTTCTGGAGATAGAGAAATCACACTTGGAAAAGATAAGGACTGATAGTTTTCAGAATGAAGGCCATGGACATTAGGTTTTGGATTATTTGTTTTTAGATTTGCAGCATCTAGCATATGTGATGTCCAGTTTTTTAAATAGCCCCTTTCTTCCCTCATTGTTTAGAGCAGGGTGGCTCAATTTTAAGATGTATGGACTTTATCTCCCAGTTTCCCCGGCCAGTGTTTATCAACCTCATCGACTTTCTTAGAAGAATAATCAGCATATGCTCTGGCATACATTTTATCTTTCATATTTCCACATTTTGTCACAATCTGTACAATCAATGATATTGTTTTATTTCTTTATTTCTTTTGATTGATTATATTTTTATTTCGAAGATCTTAAAACTTTGCTTCCATGAGGAATTTGTACAATTGTTCCCTAATTTGCACATTCTCTTGCCTCTCTGTTCTTTTTTGATACATAGGTGCCACAAATACTCCATATTTACTCACACAATAATTGATATAATGTAATAACAATATATAGCTTTTCTATGGCATTTTCTTCTATCTTTACTTGCAAATGGATCAGTTGCTCAGCAGGTCAATTGTGTTGGCAGTAGGCCATTCTGTCCAAAGGCATAAATTGGAATGTACTCTGGGTGATACAGTTTTCCACTTCAGCATTAAAACATGAGCATGCTTGGGAGAATGGATTTATCTCACTTCTTAATCTAAATTGAAATATATGAAAGACTTTTGTGGTGGGAGAGACAGAGATATAACCCCTAGCAATAATTGACTGGGCTGCTGTAGTAGCAAACCAGCCAACTAGCCAACCAATAAAAAATTGACACTGATTGTATTACTTGAATCTTACAAAGACATTAAATTAAGCACATATTTTAACTAGTTGTAGTAGAAACAAGCTCCCAAAAGAACTGTCTTAAGACAGTTACTGTACTTGGAAGTACAGTATAGTACTTGGAAGAGGCATATATTGGGAGGTGGCCATAGTGTTAGAGGAGTTGCCTAAGGCTCAATTTATTATTTTGTTCATTGAGGTGAAGTAGGTGATAGAATTCCATTGTTAATGCTGAAGAAAGGCTATCTTATTGATTGAATGTAACAAACTTTAAAACGACATTAACATTCTTTGCAGTAAGCAGCAGATATCATGGGAAAAGACACTGGGTGAAAAGAATGAGGAGAACTGCAAAATAAATTTGAAGGTGGGTGAATGGATTAGGAAAATAAGCATCGTACATTATTTAAATGCAAGGAAGGATAAAAGTCATGTATGATTGAAATGGCTAGCACAAATCTCAACTGCAACCATCTAATATTACAATTACAATGACTTGTAATGCAGGTAATTGTAAGATATTTTCCATGTTGTGTGCCACTTGTGCCCTTATCTGAACTGTGAGGCCCTGCACAATCACTCATGCCCTAGTCATCTCTCAGTTGGATTACTGCAATATCTTCTACATAGGGATATCCTTGAAGAGTATTTGGAAGCTACAGCTGATGCAGAATGCAGTGGTGCATAGATTCTGGGGACCCTAGGGTGGCACTTGTAACACTGCTATTGTACAAGTTGCATTAATTATTAGCTTGCCTCTGGGTCCAATTCAAGGTATTGTTTAATACAGCCCTATATGGTATATGTCCAGGGTATCTGAAGAGCTGTTTCATCACAAAGGAACTAGCCCACCTTACTTGCACCTGCGAAAGAGGCCTGCTATAGACCTTGTTTGCTAAGTTATTTTGACAGGTGGCGTCAAGGGGAACCGAGCCTGTGGAACACTCTACCACTGGAAATGAGAATTGGTCCCACTCTTTTGGCCTTCTGGAAGGGTATTGAAACTTGGTTTTGCTGGGTGGCTTGTGGCCCCGAGAGGGGCATTCACTGATGAAAGCGATTGACAGACTAAGACCACCACATTCCTATGCCATTCATCTCTTAGTCCTGGTTTTTATTTATTTTATTTTTATTAGATTAGATTTATATACCTACTCCTACTCCCGCAGGACTCAGGGTGGCGAACAGACAGATAAAACACATAAATTACAAAATTTAAAAACAGTATAAAATCTGATTAAATAATTTGGCCCGTGACAATTTAAACAACCCTAATATTTTAAAGACAAATTTAAATTCATCATTTGAATTAAAAAGGGAAAAGAAAAAGTTAGGCCAGGCCGGCCTGTTTTGTTTAGCCTTAAAATTTTAATCTGCAGAGTTTGGTGTATCATACATGTAGTATATGCAGTCATGGTAATTTATCATAACGGTTGTCAAATAAGAAGGCTAACACTGGGAACAATCCTCAGGAAAAAAAGACGGGTAGAGAGAATTGCAGCAATTGAATTAATTAAATTAAAGATTGTTAATTTTTTAAAAATATTATCTAGCTTTGTAATAACTACAGTTATTGTCACACAATGGCATTACTGGTTTCTTCAAAATAGATGTGCTTAGATTGAAAACACTCTATTGAATCTAGGCATATAACAGGAAGATATAATCCATTGATATTAAAAATAGAAGCTTACCTTTATCTCTGGGCTAAACAGTACAAATCCAGGAGAATAGGTGAATATTTTGAAGTCAGAATGAAGGGCAATGCTGTGGTTGAAGTGGATTTGTCAAAGCATTATGGGTGATACTTTAGATATGGTTTAATATTAGGTCTAATAGAGAGAGCATGAAAAAAACAAGTTAAAGATAACATTTTCTGCATCTTTAAGCACTGAGCAAAATAAACGTAACGTTTAAAAAAGAAATAGTAGTTCGTCATCTTGCTCTAAGTATTCAGAATTTAAAAATCCTATATCATCATGAATGCTTATCTATTGAAGAGTTTTCACTCGGTCAGGCAATCTGCCTGCAATAGCAAAATCTATTAATTATCAATAGAAACTGTTCTAATATCACCTTATGAAAGATTGCTTGAAGGGACAATCTGAAAGGAAATGACACTTTTCTGGTTTCCCCAGTTCTTTAAAAATAATATCCATGATTCCTTTTCAAAATGGCTAGTACTTCAAGTTCACCTTGACTTTTGATACTTACACCAAGTAGATATATTAATGAACATTTTAGGGTGAATTATAAAATACTTAGCTTTTGCTTTGGTTTTTCTTCTTCTTCTTCCCAGGTCTACAGCCCTTTGATCTGCTGCTGGTCTCCCATTCGTTTAGTAACTAGATCAATCCTGTTTATTTTTTCAAGATCAGCCAAGGTTGGTTAGATGCTGCTATATAGTTGAGTTTTACAGTAAAAGACAATATGAGATAATATTATGCTTTACTGTGCTTCAGGTATCTGAAATTATTTTGGCCTTTTTATTTGCAATCTATCAGAAATGCAGTTAGAATCAGAGGTGGGTTTCAGCAGGTTCTGACCAGTTCTGGAGAACCGGTAATGGAAATTTTGAGTAGTTCGGAAAACCGGTAGTAAAAATTCTGACTGGCCCCGCCCTCATCTATTCTCTGCCTCCCAAGTCCCAGCTGATTGGGAGGAAATGGGAATTTTGCAGTATCCTTCTCCTGGAGTGGGGTGGGAATGGAGATTTTAGAGTATCCTTCCCCTGCCATGCCCACCAAGCCACGCCACGCCCAAGCCATGCCCACAGAACTGGTAGTAAAAATTTTTCAAACCCACCACTAGTTAGAATGCTTTTAAATTGCATTTTGACCATATTTGTAAGCTATCTTTATTTATAAAATGAGGACCCAGATTGTTGGGGGCAATATGCTGACTCTGTAAACCGCTTAGAGCGGGCACTGTGAAGCAGAATATAAGTCTAAGTGCTATTGCTATTGTTTGAAGATTTTGTTTTCTCTGATGCATCTTTCTATCACTGTATAATTTCCCTGCGCTTCTAAAAATAACCCATTAAAAAATTTCTCATGATCTCTTCTTAGGTTTTAACTGAATTATGAGAAGATGCATATCTCTGAAGGGAGCACTGTTCAATGGAGCTCTCTTATAAGAGAAATCGCTTATAAGAGATTTCTTAATCTCTTATAATTAATATATAATCAGTACCCTGTCAGTGTTAGCGTAACATATTTTTAATCCTGTAAGAGAGAAATAAGTTTCTTTTCCACCCAAAGAAATGATAATGAGGGAAAGAAATACAGTGCACATGTGTGTGTGTGTGTGCACACGCATGTGTACACACGTGTGTTTATGTGTGTATGTGTCTGTATAAACATTTAGTAGATATTTCAATGTCTAAAAACTAATCACATGTGGATAAAATTATTTTCTGTATCTGGCCTAAAGATATAACTTAGATTATTCTTAAACTGGACTAATTATACACAGTATACTCTCATTTTTGCGGTATGCTTATTAAAATGGAATGAAACATAGAATTTAATTCCTAAATAAAATGCAATGTCAGGATATATAGTGCCATAATTTACGATCACATAATCAAAAATGAAAGATAAGATTCTGAGCAAAAGCAAGAATTACTGCTACTTGGGACACTTAGTGATATAGAATGAGCAATTAAGAGCAGTTAAAGGTGCTCAGATAAGCTACTGACCTTGATCTTTTGTCTCTTTTTAAAATCTGAAAAGCCTCTTGTGCCAACATTGGAACACCACTTCTCTTGCTTTTCAGATAAGGAAACAACCCCCTTTGCATTCCTTGTAGTAACTAGCTGAGCCAATGCTACAAATAGTCCAAACTGAATGTTCTGTGGACACCTCTTCAAAGCTGTCAATTATTATTAACTTCAAAAGAAAGCTTTACCAAATCTCAGATTAGGCTACTGTGAAAAAAAAAAGGACTAAGGGTAATAGTTAATTTTACTGGAAGCCAGTTTTTCCATCCAGGGCCTAATTTTCAAATACAGTGCTCAGACGCAACTTATTTACCTTTTGTACTTTATTATTATGAAAACTAGATGAACAATACTTGAAATAATAACTTGAAATAACACGGTCATAGAGAAGTGGGGACAAACATAATAAGTAATACAAAATAGTATCCTTCGCTTCCCTTAGTTTTATTGTCTGACATTTATAGTTATATAAAAGTGAGGTAAGCTACCTTGTTGACCTTGTCCCATCTGCCATAGGTATATAATCTAATGCCAACATTATGGTAAAAAATATTCACAATCAGTTCCAAACATGGTATGGAAGAATTGTTGCTTTCTAAACAATGTAGAAAGTTATCCTAAAAGAAAAAGGCATGATTTTTCTTTTATTCATGTTGAACATGCAAAATAATAGTTATTTTGAAGATACTTATTATAGCTTGCTATTCAGACACATGAACAACTGTTCAGACTGGCTGGAACATTGAAGTTTAAACTGTTCCTAGCAATAAACAGCATACAAGTAGTCCTTAACTTACGACTGTTTGTTTAACAATGGTTCGAAGTCACCATTGGTATCAGAAAAAAATGACTTATGACCCATCCTCAAAGTTATGGCTGTTGCACCATTCCCTGTCATATGATCGCAATGAGCCCTGGTGGCGCAGCAGACTAAGGCACTGTTATTAACATCAGCTGCCTGCAATTACTGCAAGTTCAAATCTCACAGGCTCAAGGTTGACTCAGCCTTCCGTCCTTTCTAAAGTAGGTAAAATGAGGACCCGGATTGTGGAGGCAATAAGCTGACTTTGTATAAAATATACGAAAGTATGAAGGCTATTGCTTAACACATTGTAAGCCGCCTTGAGTCTCCGGAGAAGGGCGGCATATAAATCAAATAAAAAAAAAATTCGGGTGCTTAGCAACTGCCTCACATTTATGATGGTTGTAGTGACTTGCAATCACATGACCTTATAACAACAACAACAACAATAACAACAACAACAATAATAATAATTTTATTTATATACCGCCCTTCTCCCGAAGGACTCGGGGCGGTGTACAGCCAAGATTAAAAACATAAATATACAATATCATAATTAAAATTAATTAAAATCATTAAATAGTTTTGGCCAAATTTTAAAAACCCAATATTAAAACCCAATTTAAAATCATTCAGTTAGACAGCCCCATCTGTCGGAACAGTAGGGTCTTGAGGGCACAGCGAAAGACCCGGAGGTCAGAGATGTTACGAATATCCGGGGGCAATTCATTCCAAAGGGCAGGAGCTCCGACAGAAAAGGGTCTCCTCCTGGGTATCGCCAGCTGACATAACTTGGCCGACGGTACCCTGAGTAGTCCCTCTCTGTGGGAGCGGACTGGTCGGTGGGAGGCTATTGGTGGCAGAAGGCGGTCCCGTAAATATCCTGGTCCTATGCCTTTAAAGGTGGTGATCAACACCTTGAATTGCACCCGGAAGACCACTGGGAGCCAATGCAGCTCGCGCAGGAGAGGTGTTATATGGGCGTAATGAGGTGCACCATAACCACCCGTGAGGCCGCATTCTGGACCAGCTGGAGCCTCCGAGTGCTCTTCAAGGGAGCCCCACGTAAAGAGCATTACAATAGTCCAGACGGAAGGTGACAAGGGCGTGAGTGACCATGCACAAGGCTTCCCGGTCCAGAAAGGGACGCAACTGGCATATCAGGCGAACCTGATAAAAAGCCCCCCTGTCTACAGCCATCATATGCTCTTCTAAAGACAGCCGTGAGTCCAGGAGGACACCCAGATTGCGAGCCCTCTCTGTGGGGGGCAAATATTCACCCCCAATAGTCAGTGATAGCACCACTGACTACACCGGGATGCCGGAAGCCACAGTCACTCAGTCTTGGAAGGGTTGAGCTTGAGCCTATTTCTCCCCATCCAGACCCGCACAGCCTCCAGGCAGCGGGACATCACATCAAGAGCATCATTGGGGTGGTTTGGGGTGGAGATGTACAGCTGGGTGTCATCAGCGTACTGATGGACTCTCACCCCAAAACCATGGATGATCTCACCCAGCGGCGTCACATAAATGTTGAACAGAAGGGGTGAAAGGACCGACCCTTGCGGCACCCCCTAAGCGAGGCGCCTCGAGGTCAACCTCTGCCCCCCTGCCAACACAAACTGCGAGCGGTCAGAGAGGTAGGAGGAGAACCACCGTAACACAGTGCCTCCAATTCCTAACCCCCTCACCTTGCAGTGAGATGGGCAACAAATAAATTTAATAAATAAATAAATAAAAAATAAATGATCTGCAATTTGCAATTAATCCTCCCCAATCGGTTTCCGACAAGCAGAGTGAATTGAGGAAGCTATATTTGCTTGACAACAATGGGATTCACTTAATAACAATATGATTCATTTAAGACTGTGCTAATTCATTTACCACAACTGTGATAAAAATGGTCATAAAATTGGGTCTGATCACATGATGACTCACCTCATGACTGCCCTAACTAACACTGGAAATTACAGTCCCAGTTGTGGTTATAAGTTGAAGACTATCTGTGTCTTATCAACAAGAGTTTCCCTGCTTATTTAATTCATTTAAAATACTCATATATCTCTTGCCATCAAAGTACTTCTGGTAGTATATATTGTCCAAATACAACAATTGCTGTGATTTATTTATATGATTCCTTTATTCCCCTTTATCCACTTTTTCTTTCCACTTTTTCCCCTTTATTAAGGATGGGTGAAGGGCAGTAAATCTGAGGTAAACCAGAATACATGGGAGAAATCAGTAAACAGGATTAAAAGACAGAAGATAAATCAGTGCTATAGCCAGGGAAGTTGCCAGAAGGTAGAACTGAACAATCTAGGAATAGAATTCATGAAGATCATAAATGCTTAATAGAACATATATTTGTGTCTTGAGGATCTAGTAACTGGCCTAGGTTTATGCTAAATAAATCCAGGCAATTGCCTAAAAATCTATTAATTTTTTATCCTTTCTGTTCCTCCATTATTTCCCCCAGTATCTAAATTCTAGATTTTAACTGCAGAAATATAGTTATAATAGGTAAACAATTTGTTATTTCTCTGTCTCTCCCTTTCTTTGTCTCTTGCACTCATTCTTTTTGAGTTTTTCAATTATTTTTTGTTCTACAATTAATTGTAATCCTTCTATTTCCTTTTCATTACTGTTTATTTTTTCCTGTTATACAAAAAAATCTTAATGAATGAATGATTAATAAAAACCTAAACAATCTCCAAACAAAAATACACATGTGGTTTGTATGGTGTAATTGTTAAGATTATGAGTCAAAGATAAACTACTAGGTTTCTCCAAACAAACTGAAACTACTCAGTTAATGTAAGGCATGGGTTAATATTATTAATTTCCCTTATTTGGTTGCTTAAAGCAAATTGAGCTCTTGAATTTTATTCATGTCAGATATATGAAATCAGTGGAATCCATAGCCATAGTCAAGTATTATGATGGACTTTAAATATGTATTTGTAAAGTATAGATCCCAGATAAAAAACATCAACCTTCTTCAGTCTGGTGCTCCAGATGTTGGACTCTAGCTAGAAATATGGCGCTGGATTGGAATAATTTGGAGGGTGCTACTTTGAGTGAATTTTGGTGAGTGTATAGTACTTACATCATATCCTCTCAAATCTGTTGGGAAATTTCTTAGTGTCTTATCAAAGATAGTTAGCAAATTATGTGTGCAAAATTTATAGATTTTTCATACTAAAATTCTAAAGAAATTTAAGTTTTCTTACTTTGAATATGGAATGCAGTTACTTGCCCATAAAGCATATTGGGCATTTAGCTTCTGTTATTCTTTTTCAACAGTGGATGTGGAAATGGCAAACTATTTGGATAAAAGAATGGATTACAAACGGAATTAATAAAAATATGAAATCTTGTATCAATTTATGGACTGCAATTTTATGCCTAATATATACTTCTTACACTCAGAGACAAGCCCCATGAGTTTTAAGGAAGTCATCGAGTTATTCATATCTATAGAAATGTATCTTTAGTGTCAGAAAGTGCAAATCACAGGGCATATGCATGTGATCTTTACTCTGCACTTATCCTATGTCCTACTAATTCCATGATGTCATTCCTGTTCACCAACTTAATTTATTTCCAGTTTAGCTTGAAATTGCTAAAATCCAAGCCTGGCTTTTGAGACACCATGATTCTGTTAAGCTTGAGGGCAGTCTGTTTCCTCATAGGCAGAAACTGTCTTCACCCTGCCACCCAGTTTCTGGGGTTGCAGCCACTCTAACAGATCTTTCAAGAGGAAGGCATCTTAATGCCTTTTTAGTGCCTGATCACAGGAACTGCTGGGATATTTTTATAGACAGGCATACAAATGAATGCAACATGAATTAAGGAAAGCGGGGGGGGGGCTTATGTGAATGTACATCTTTACACATACAAGTGATTCATTTAATTTCCCTTTAGTAGAAAGTGTGGCTGAGATGTTTTGTTGATTTGTTTATTTGTTTCTATAGGAGCTATGGCAGTTCTGGTGAAGACAATGATTTTTGCTCCTCATTTTCAGCAGCACAGAATTGGCAGCAGTGAAAAACCTCTGCAGATGACCTTAAGACTGTTGCTGAGGTATTGGGGAATACAAGTGATGGTAACATGAAGCTGTCCTTATTCATTAACTACACTGTTTATATGGATTAGACATTGTTCCAACAAGTCATTTGGACAGTGAAATATATTCCACTACTACAGGAATGGGAAATATGTAATTGCCAAGTATTGAAAATGGAGAATTTTGATTGCTTCTTTACAGCTCTTGGCCATTGTTATACAATAATGGAGATCCAGAATCCATATAATTGTGTCTGGACCTATATCTGTATGAAAGAAACAACTGCCTTTTGGCTAGTGGTTTTTGGCATGCATTTTTAAAATGTATGCACAATATTGAAATATAATTAGGATGTGAATGGCGGTAGTGAACAGGGGAAAAAAGGCCAATGCTTTCTTCATTGCTATTTTCACAAAGATTATATTTAATAATACTGGCATGCTCTCTGAAATTTATTTAATTAATACTATTTGACCCAATACCAAATTATGACTTCCCACATGTATGACATATCTAATGAACTGTGAAAGAGAAGCTATTCAGATGGTCACCAATAACCAATGCTTAGTTAATCTTTTAAATAAACCAGAGCTCACAATGTGTCCCTTTGAAGTCATAAATAATGTATATTTTTCTTTTGACTTTTAATAAGCCAGCAGAGTTCATCTCACAGTCTCCAAACACATATATTTTATTATGGGCCTCTGCAGTTTACTTTAATTAGTGTGTCTGAGTGCTTTGGGAGATTTAGCCCTACTGAAAACAAACAGAGTCTTACCATCTATAAAACATTAGCTCCCTTTGGTTTATCCTGATACAGCCGAGCTTCAGTGAGAAACACATGGTGTAAGTAAACACTCATAATTGCATTAGAATTCTCTAGTGTATTGGTAATTCAAGCTCAGCTTCATGATATTGTTATAGCAGTTAGAATAGGCTTACCAATCTGGGTATCTTTAGGGATTTTGTGAAATTCCTCTTGGAGAGAATTTTAAATGATAAATCTAATAGATACACCAGATGACAGAATAAAGCAGAACACAGTGTTAAAAATATTACAGAGTATATGGTGAAAACAAATGTCTTTCACTCTTTCTGAAAGTGATAATATTATTGCCCATTTATCAATATTTGAATGCAGTGTAGAAGATGATTTATTTGTACTGTTTAGACATTGTGAATTCTGGTAGGAATATAATTTCCCATTTGTATTTATGAACTTCTCTTTCCTGTCATAAGACATGTTACATCTCAATGAATATGTTAACAATAAATCAAACAATTTATTTAAAGGACATAGTTCAATGGACAGACAGAATGTTCAGAGGACACATCAGTGGGGAATATTCATATTCTGGCAGATTTTTGTAAGTAATCAATCACATGTTTCTGGAATACAGAATAATTTATTTAAAAAAATTCGCAAGGGGAGCTGGTACAATAACAAAACAATGTACAATAGCTTACAAAAATAGATCTTATGAAAGCCATCCCTGAAATGGAGGAAATGACTGACTGAAAGAATTTTGAGATATAACAGTTTTAAGTTACTCAAAAGCAAGCTATGACTTGAATGGTTACAGTGAAACTTAATCCTAGGAAACTTCTGTTCCTGAATTTATAGCTTGTATAGCTCAGGGCTGACCTGGATATTTTATGGGACTTATTTGTCTCATAATATTTTGAAAGAAGGATTTGCTTTATCTTTATCAAGGTCTTGAAATAGCTTGGAACAATAGAACTAAAATTGTATGCTATATTCCACCTTCCAGGCAGGAATGAACCACTTAGGCAATTTCAGGAAAAAAAATTGAAAAATTTCAGATGAGTATTATTTATTAAAGAAAGTAGGAAGCCATAACTAGCTTTGATTCAAGAATGATAACTAAAGACAAACGCACACAAACACATTTACACAATGTTCAAACTCTTGTCATTTCATTTTTATTTCTATGTTATATAGTAGACTATTTGGCATTGCCTTCTTTGGGAAGACTTGTTTCTATCAGTCTTTTTTTTTTTTTTTGTAATTATCAGATTTGGTCATATTTTGTTTTTTACTGACTACAAGAACTAAATCTTACACTGTGATGCCATATAGTGGGCAATGCATACAGTATTCAAGGTCCCAAGATGGTAGACGTAGTCTTAATATTTAGTGCATGAGATGTGACTTAGTGTCTTTAAAGTGTATCATTGGGCAATTACCAATGTATAAGACAGACCTTTCCCACCCAAAAAAGAGAGTGAAAATCTGGGTGCGTCTTATACTATGAATGTAGCTCCGCCCAGCCTCCCAAACAGAGATTTCAGAGGTTGAAAAAAGCCCCTGAAAGAAGCTTCAGAAAAAAAGCCTCAGAAAGGCTTTTATCTAAAATAATATGGCAAGCAACAAAAGAAGAATCAGTAAAGGTTCTAACCAAACTATGCTAACAAATCTGGAGAATGACACAATAACCAACAGATCAGAAGAGGTTAATCTACATACCAATACAAAAGAAAGGAGATTGAACAGAGTACAAATAGTCCTTCAGAATAAAAGCCTCTGAAAGAAGCTTCAGAAAAAAAAGCCTCCAAACAGAGCTTCAGAAGAAAAGCCTTTTTTTCTGAAGCTCTGTTTCGGAGGCTTTCAGAGGCAGGAAATTTTTTTTCCCCTAAAACAGAGTTTCAGAAGTTTCAGAGGCAGAAAAAAAAGCAAGGCACAGAGCTCACAATCAACGAGCCTGTTGCTAAAATTCAACACTGGGAACAGCTGATTGGGGGTATTCCGGGAGGCCAATCCACCCATCAATCAGCTTTTTTCTTATTTTCCTCCCCAAAAACTAAGGTGCGTCTTATACTCCGGTGTGTTTTATACGCCGAAAAATACGGTATAAGCATGGCTCAGGTTGGCTTTGTAGCCAGCTGACTTTGTATTTGGTGAGACAGTGGAATGTTACCTACAAGATTGGGATCTTAAATGAAAGAAAAGAGAAACTGATCTTCAATTGATCAGAAGAAAATAATATTTTATATATAAATATATTAATTTAATAAATATGCTCATAATCATATTTAAGTAAGAATACTTTTTAAATGTGGATAAAAATAAATTGATTATGTTTTCCATTATTCAATATTTGGAAATTACACCTATACATTTTATAAACACATCTGTTGATACAAACCTTTGTTCATCCTGTCCAATCCCATTGAAATTAATTATTACAGAATATGCTTAAAATGTTGATTAAAACATTTATATTGAATTTTTACCTGAGGCATAGATGAGACATTGAAGCAAAGAAGTTTTTTCCAATAGACATGAACCTAAGGATCTGGGGAAAAAAGGGGGAAAATATCAGGATAACTTTGATGAACTGGAATATCTAATCATAAGCAAAATAAATATATACTTAAAGAAATGTGTGCAAAGCATATAATGGACGATCATGTCAGCAGATATATGAAATGACTATATGCTAGGGTTATCAGTTTATTGAAGGTCCTGGATTGCTTACAGAGAAATTCATAACACTTGGTTTGCTAATGGGACATTGACCATATTGTTTTGATCAACTGAAAAGTTAATCAGCAATGTTAATCTTAAGTGACTACTGTATTTTTCGGTGTATAAGATGCACTTCGCCCCCCCAAAAGTGGGTATAAATGTCAGTGCGTCTTATACAGCAAATGCTGCTGAAGCTCCGCCCACCTGCCAGCCCCCACCCTTCGGTCTCTGCCTCCCAGCAATTTACCTCCTTGCAGCAAACAGCAAACAGCCTGGTCAGCTTCAGCACAGCCTGATTTAGCACAAGCAGCTGATTGGCAGTTGGTTCGGCCTCCTGGAATACCGCTTATCAGCTATTCCAGGCTGCAGAGATCACCACTGCCCATTGCTGTCCATCGTTGCTGCCACCTATCGCTGCCTCCGCGCGCCCCATTTTCAGCTTCCTCACCTCCCATTTTTGGCCTCCGTGTGTCCCATTTTTGGTCCGTTCCAGATGGATTAATCCCAATCTTTGTGTCCTGTTACAAACTGTAGTGGGTGTCATCCAGTGGCGAGTTACCCCCGGTTCGCACCGGTTCTATAGAACCGGCAGTAAAACCGGCGGGAGGCTCCGCCCACCAACCCCGATGTCATCAGAATGCGTGGCCCCATTGCAAACCAGCAGTAAAAGTAGGGAGAACCCACCCCTGGTGTCATCAGAATATCAGCAGCTGTCTCAGTTCAGTCATTGTATAAGGAAGGTGGTTATCAGCAAAATGGGACAGAAAAAATAATATAAAAAATGTAAATTATGACATGAGAAGAGGTAAAGAATTGCCTATATATTTAACATAATAAAATAGAATTGCAGGAAAAATGGCAACTCTGAGGCAAATGAAAGATGAAGAGAATTGTGTCATTGCTGCAGCAAATATAGCATAAACTACCTCTTATACTATGCATGCCTTTTCAGCAGTGAACTCCACTGCATTCTTAATCTCAGGTAAGTGCATGTGGGATTGTAACCTTAATTCATTATACCTGGATAATGGCATTGTCATCAGAAATTGTATAAGTTTTAGGAGGAGATCTTGTGAAGGTGGAAGAATGTTTTGGCTAATTTGAAGGAAACTTACTATGGTAGAAAGCTAAGTAACTATTCCAACCCCTCTTTTGTTTTGCTTTTAAATTATTTTAATTGCCCTTCTCCAAGGGATTTAGAGAAAAAATAAACACAGAAGAAGACAATATTCTAACCTAGATAAGAACAGAGTTTCTATCTAATTTTGAAACAAGATTATATATTAATTCTTTTTGGTTAAGGGCAGCTATATATATTGTTTAATAAAATAATTAATAAAATGCAAATAAAAATGGAGATGATGACACATGTTAACCCATAATACAGAGTGAAACATTTATTTCCAAATATATTGATCAGTTAAGGAGAAAAGAGTATAAAATGATGATTGATATTAAATATTCCAGGTAACATAGATGTTAGATTTAATTGAACTTCTAATTTTCCATACATTCAAAGATAATAATGAACTTCTGTGGGTATTTCCCTCCCCCTCTGCATTAGTGATGTGATGGGTTATTCTAGAACAATCTTTGAAAATTTGTAATCAGAAATCTACTATTAAATAAAATCTCAGCGAAATTCCAGTTTTATTATATTATAGTCAACTTCAAGTACTGATTGCTGAGGAAGTTTACTTTAAAATGATTTTTTTGATAAAGTACTTCTTTTGAAACTTGGACTAGTACTCTCTAAAGGATAACTAGTTTTGTGCAAATCAATAAGTGTTTTGTGGATATTTGTATCCAATGCATAGAGATATAAAGTTGCAATTAAATTATATTAATTTCTAACTCCAGAAATCAATTATACTTAAGAATAATTCCTTAGTTTTCTTTGAAGTATATGTATATACTCCGAGTGCCCTTGAGGAGCACTCGGAGGCTCCAACTGGTGCAGAGTGCGGCTGCGCGGGTGGTGATGGGAGCGATGTGGCGCTCCCATGTAACACCTCTCCTCGCAAGCTGCACTGGCTCCTGATGGTCTTCCGAGTGCGCTTCAAGGTTTTGGTTATCACCTTCAGAGCGCTCCATGGCTTAGGTCCTGGTTATTTACGGGACCGCCTGCTACCACCAACAGCCTCCCGCCGACCAGTACACTCCCATAGAGAGGGGCTCCTTCAGGTGCTGTCGGCCAAACAATGTCGACTGGTGGCCCCCAGGGGGAGAGCCTTCTCTTTGGGGGCACCTACTATCTGGAACGAGCTCCCCCCGGAGATACGGAGGATCTCGGATCTGCATACCTTCCGTCGCGCGCTTAAGACGTTCCTATTTCATCAAGCTAGCCTGACCTAAATTTTCCCCTTTTTAAATGGGAATTTTAAATTTGGTTTTAAATTATTGGGGTTTTAAAATGGTTCAGCCAAATTATTTAATTTGTTTTATTTCTATTTTAAATTTTGTATTTATATGTTTTATTCTATGGCTGTTCACCGCCCTGAGTCCTTCGGGAGTAGGGCGGTATACAAATTTAATAAATAAATAAATAAATAAATAAATATAGAGAGATATTAAAATCAGATTTCCAGTAAACAAACAAACAAAAAAATCTGCATTGGATGTTTCCATAATTTAAGTAAGTTCTTAGTCTGCTTGTTAAAATACCATATTTATTTAAAACTCCTGCAGGAAGTTCTTAATCTAGGGAATCCTTGGTGCTCTCTGAGTTTGGTTGCTTGTTTGCAGATATTTCATTAGCTAACTAGGAAACATCCCCTGTGCTAGTGAGTGTGTGGTTCACTCCCTGTTTCCTGTAATGGGTTGAGTGGTCAGGCACTTTTTTAATAGAGTATTTTTTAAAAAGTGCCTGTCCACTCACCCACTATAGCACAGCCAGTATACTATAAACTGTGAAAAGAATAATACATCAAACCATCTCAGAAACAACCAACAGGCTATTATAACCACATCACCATAGCATATAAATCAACTAAAGCCCTCAAAACTTCTTAAGTAGCGCAAGAAGAAAAAAGCAGGAGTCATCTACAACCTACAGTGTAAAGAGTATAGGAGCCATTAGGTAGGACAAACATTAGACTAAACGATCCCATTCATGAAACACCGATTAACAATCAGAAGACTGACAAAAACTCCTTAAACTCATAACAGACAGACAGACTCAGTCACTGTTTCAACTAGGAAACTGAGCATTCTACATGAAGCTAAATCCAATAACGGCAGAGAATTCCTGGAAGCTTGGCATTCAGTCAAATCAGACATTGATAAACACATAGAGATAAACCACCTTTACAGATCATTCAAAAGAGAAAATAAAAAAGGTAGAAAAAAACAAAAAGGCCAGAACACCTCCTCTTCTGCAGTCTATACCACAATAAACAGGGATTAATGCCAGAGAGACAATCGAAAAGCAGAAAACAATACCCTAAATAAGGAACTACCAATCCATACTCCCACCAACATTGGCAGAGCAAGCTACTATATATAAAGAGGAAGCAAATCCCTCATTCACTAGCACTGATAAGGTTATCTATGTGGTAATGAAATGTCTGCAATAAACAACCAAGCTCAGAGAGTACCAAGAACTCCACAGTTCAACCCTGAGCGACATATACAGTAGATTCTCTGAGAAAACATCTCACCCCAGTGGCATTAACCCGCCCCATTTGTTCCAGCAGAAAGAGTCTACTTTGGATCCTATCTTGGTCAAAGAATTTTGGGTGGCTGAGTTGAGGAAAAGAGCCTTTTCTGCTGTGGCCCCATGGGCTGGAATATTCTCCCTGGATTTGAGAACCAATCCCACATTCCTGATCTTCTGGAAAAGCCTAAAATTTGATCTGCTGCTTGGCCTGGAACCTGTGCTACACTGAGAGTGGCTGACAAGGTGGAGAAGATTTTTACCCTAGGCCACCCATCTTCTTGGCTTTTAACATCTAAGTTATTTTTTTTATAATTCTAATTGGTTTTTTTTAGCACTTCTTAATTTTTTATTGTTTTGTAAACTACCCAAAGTCACTGTATCAGTGAGATGGGTGGCATAGAAATCAATCAATCAATCAATCCATCAATCCATCAATCAATCCATCAATCAATCAATCAATCAAACAAACAAAATGTTCTCTTCTATTGGAAGTTCTTAATCTCCCTGATTGTTAAATGTTGCAAGATGATATTGTACATTAACTAAACTTAATAATTATTTATTGTCACCTTTCAAATCTGAATTTTAGCCCTCTTCCCAACGCAGCTGATTCCCAGATTGCTTTGAAACTACACAGTTGCTGCCAATGTTACATTAGTGGCAGGATCTGGCTGTCTGTTATGCTTAAGCAAGGCCTTCCAGACTTGAAGAAGCTGGTGAGGAACCTAAAGTATGCTTTAATCCAATTCTCATTTTCACGTCACAAAAGGTGCTATGGAATGATTGCCATTTTCAGAAGAAGAAGGCAAGCACAATTAAAAGCTGAACCACTAATCCCCTTTGCCTATGGCTTAGAGTTGCAGCCAAAAGAAATATTGTCTTAACAGGTACATTTCCCCCGGAGGGAAAAGCACACCCTCGACCACCTAGCAGGCAAGATGAAGAGATAATAGGATGCTGGGCTGTATCAGTGGCCAACAAATTGTGCCTTGGCTTCTGTGGCTGACAGAAGAGCATTGAATTAATGGGTGGCAAAGAGAAAGCTTTCCTTTTTGACAGTGGGTGGGTCAGCATTGTGGCGAAATCAAAGAATGCATTTTCCAAGCCAAGCCGCCAAGTCACGTGGTATGTGAGAAAATCTGTGTATGACTAACTGACATTTGTGCAGAGGGATGTTTCAAAAGTGATTGAAGGGCCCTCTAAGCAGCAAAAGCAATAATTAGGCTAATTGACACTAAGAAGGCATGACTCAGCCCTTGCAAACCATCCTGTGATAGCAGCATTAGATTTTAGACACCTGAAACATTTCTGCTATTGCTTTCAAGTTTTGATACATTTTAAGGGAGAGATCTATTAATTTATTCATTTGCCTGTTTGTGTGTGTAAATTATAGGCCATAATTAGAAAAACGAGGCTTATTTCGAACAATCCTTTTAATTAGCTATTCTTACTTTGCAAAACATGCAGGTAGGTGGTTTTGAAAATAGAAAATATGGAAAATAATGAAATTATTCTTTATTTAATTGGGAGTAAAAATTTCAGATATACTCTTTCTCAATAGCAACACAGAGAATCAGATTATTTTTCAGATTAGATGGCTATTTTGGCCGGAGATTTTGTGAAACTATCACCAAATGGTTATAAGACCATGTTCACATGCATAGCCTAACCTTCTACCAAAGAATTCAAGGCTTCTTTTATTAAATTTTTCACATTGGCCCTTAACAATTAAATCCTGGAACATGTTTGGCAGCTAAGAACTATAGGTATGATGAAGTCACTGGAGACATTAGGCAGAATAGAACTATACTTTTTTTTACATTTTTTAAAAATAAAAACCACAGTATTATAATCTTAACATATACCTTTCTGTTGAAAACATTCTAAAAACTGTGAAGAATTACTACTAATTTTTGGTGGCATGATCTTAGAATGGAACCATAAAAATGAGCCTTGAGAATACATGGAATTTACAGGTTGTCCAATCCTCTGTTGTATTTTGACACAGACAAATATTAGGAAATTGTTTAAGGGACACAGCTAGGCAATACTTTTATATATAAGTTAGTTCAATATGTGCAGCACTTAGGATATTTCATAGGCAGGGAGTGTAGTCCATGAAGCAAGGTGTATGTGACAAATAATATTATAAAAATAAAATACACTGGATTTCCTCAAGGTTACATAAATAGAATGCTGAGTAGGGCATAAACTAAGGCAACTGAGTACGATGGGTTGTGAATATTTGGACTAAAACTTTTTAAAGACATATGAATAGATCTTGTTTTAGAAAGATATATATTCCATTAGGTATCCATTTATTTGCTGTCATATCAAATTAACAAGAAACTAGACTGACAGGATCAGATGATAGAATGGAAAAACCTTAAGGTCTATTACAGGGGTGTCAAACTCAATTTCATTGAGGGACACATCAGGGTTTCATTTGATCTTGACAGGCCGGGGTGGGTGTGGCCAGGGTGGGCATGATCAGCTTGACATCACTCATGTCGGGGGCGCCTGTGGTGGCCCAAGAGCTCTGCCAGCAAAAATGGGCTCCTGAGCTCTGTTTTCAGCCGTGACAGCCTCTTGCAGCCTTCTGCCAATGAAAACAGAGTTTGGGGGGGGGGGCAAGCACAGCTCTCCTGGGCCCCATTATCAGCTGCAATGGCCTCCTGCAGCCCTCTGCCAGAAGCCCTCCTGAGCTCTGTTTTTGCTGACAGAGTCACTGTGGGCCAGTCGTTCACTGTTTTCAGGGAAGCCCCGCGGGCCAGATCTAAGCACCCCGTGGACTGGATCTGGCCCCTGCTCCTTGAGTTTGACACCCCTGGTCTATTTCATTGTGATAACTCAATATACTGTACTTAAAAAAAAAAGTTTATCCAGAAACAGTTGAATTTAAAGGCTAGTTGAAAATACATTATAGCTCTGCTCAACTGTTTATGTCCCTGTGGTGCCACACATTTTTTTAAAAAAATTGAATGAATCAATTTTAGTTTATAATTTTAGTTTTTTTTGTTTCCATAACATTATGTTATTATACTTTGTATGGAAATGGTATTAGATTCAAATCACTTACTGTACTGTGGAAGAGGGTAATTTATCTATGTTTGAGCTAGTCATAAATCTAATTTTGCATTTTATGAATATTTTAATGGGACTCATTAACATATGAAAGATGAGTTAGTATGGCAATATGTGCCATTTCTACCATGTATTTTAATACATGGTATTATAATAGAGCCAGGAATTGGGGAATGCCAGTCTATTTCTCCAACTGTGCCATATATTCCAGTATAGTATTATGTTATGGTGTGGAATACAGAATTGTCTACTTATTATTTTTCAATATATCTCAGGGCAAAGGAACAGCTATGCATGCAGAAAATTCTAGCTTTGTTATGGTTCAGTGAAAAAAAGGAGACCCCAGTGAAGGTAAGAAAAAGCTTCCGCTAGATTGTTGCATTTTAAAAGTAGGAAATACTCTTTTTTTCCAGTTACATGAGGAGGAGGAGAAAGAGAAGGATGAAGAGGAAGAGGAGGTGGTTTATGATATTCCCAGTAAGGACATAGTATAGTCTTTATTGTCATTGTACATCACGGCATAAGGCCTAGCTATCTTCGAGATCGCCTGCTGCCACCGACAACTTCCGATCGACCCGTGTGCTCCCACAGAGAGGGCCTCCTCGGGGTGCCATCAGCCAAACAGTGCAGGCTGGTGACCCCCAGGGGGAGGGCCTTCTCTGTGGGGGCACCTACCCTCTGGAATCAATTGCCCCCAGAGATAAGGAGAATCCAAGACCTCACTGCCTTCCGCCGTGCCCTTAAAACCCACTTTTTCCAGCAAGCAGGGCTGGCCTAATTTTTAAAGTGTTTTTAATTGTTTTGTTTATCATTTTTAATTAATGGGGCCAAATTTATATATATATATTTTAATTGTATTTTAATATTTGTACTTGATGTTTTTACTTAGCTGTTCACTGCCCTGAGTCCTCAGGGAGAAGGGCGGTATACAAATTCAAAATAAAATAAATAAAATAAAATAAATGTAAAACCAACGAAATTGGTTTTAGCCTCACTGGTGCAATCCATGACAAAAATTACAAACAACATAAATAGTATAAAGAATAATCCCTAGGCAAATAATTAGGGGGGAAAAAGAAAAGAAAGAAAAAGAAAAACTACTCATAAATTTGCACATGTGAGTGGAGTGATTGTGGTTGTGTTAAGAGTCTGACAGCCCAAGGATAGAAACTATTTTTAAACCTATTTGTTCAGCTGGCTATGCTTCAATGTCTTCTGCCCGATGGTAAAAGTGCGAAGAGACACTGACCAGGGTGTGAATCATCACTGAGTATCTTCCTTAGTCTGCTAAAGCAGCGAGACCTGGCGATGTCATCCAGTGGTGTTAGAGGGCAACCAATAGTTTCTTGTGCCAAATTGATCACTGTCTGTAGTGCCTTCCTGTCCGCAGCAGTTAAACCAGTGTACCATACTGTATGCAGTATGTGAGGACACTTACATACATAAACATACATAGTTTATGGAGATTTGGGGTTTTCTACATGCAGTTGTAATATTATCACAATACTATCAGCCATGATATTCTTCTTGGACCAAGAGCAGAATTGTTCCATTTCTGTTTGGTTAAATGTTCCCACATGGATGTGATGAGTGATTAATGCTTGAACTCTTAGCAAGAGAATGGTTCAGAAAAATAACGGTATAATGTATTTTTGTAGTGCTCGATCTGATCGAGATAGGAAACTTGGTGGTATTTTTGGACCATGTTATAGGAACTCCTCAATTTACAACCATTCATTTAGTTAAACAGCACTGAAAATAATGACTTGTGATCAGGGATCGGTTGCCCCCGGTTTGCATCGGTTCTATAGAACCGGTAGTAAAACCGGTGGGAGGCCCCGCCCACCGAGCCCGACATCACCAAAATGCTTCTGCGCATGCGCAGAAGAGTGCACGAGCAAAGCGAGTGCATGCGCACAGCCCCATTGCGAACCGGTAGTAAAGGTAAGTAGAATCCACCCCTGCTTATGATCAATGTTTACATTTACGACTATTGCAGCATTGCCATGATCTCATGATCAAACTTAGGACATCTGGCAACTGGCTCATCTTTATGGCTATTGCAATGTCCTGGGGTCAAGCAAAGTCAATGGGAAAGCCAGATTCACTTTCCAACCATTTAACAACTTAACAACAGCAGTGATTCATTTAACCACTATGGCATGAAAGGTTGTAGAATGGAGCAAAATTTACTTAGCAGCTGTCTTGCCAGCAACAAAAATTTTGGGCTCAATTGTGGTTGTAAATCGAGGACTACCTGTACTTGAATCACCCAGATAATTAGAAGAACCTCTACTAGGTTTGTTAAGTATAGTAGCAGAAGTTCCTCTTATGATTCCAGTCTTGTGTATGGAATCTAGATGAAAGTCCTTCATGGTACCGCTCAGAAGCTACATTTTATATGAAATGATATGACTATTTTTTGTTAGGAACTGTTATTTAAATTTATTGGTCTCAACTATAGTGGGACTCTGGGTAATGTAATGGAATGGCTTTGTTGTTCCTATTTCTTTGCTTATGGGGACAACCTCACTAGTTTCAAATTTTTTTAGTCATAGATTGGGGTATTGGTGTTGACTTTTAAACTCTTATCCAATTTGGGACAAGTAATTTGAACTGGTTTTCAATTTATAATAATCTCTGGAAGGCCGGTTAGAGATCTTATAGTCTGGAAAGAGGTTTTACTGTAGGTACTTAAGATATAACCTTTCAAATGACAGCACCCTTCTGGTAGAATTAAAGGGAGCATTTGACTGTTTTGTTACTTAACTTTAGTTTAAAAAATAAAGGGTTTTTCCCCCAGTTCTGCTTGGATTTTAATACTGCTCTTTAATGTTAACACTTTTTTCTTTTTGGTTTTTATTACTCATTGTCACTGATCCCTTTATCTAGTTTCAGTGAGGTATCAAATGTGCAGTTATCTGTAAATTAACAAAACATATAAGTTAATAAAACAAAAATTTATTATTAAAATATGTTTGTTTTGGTTCTTCACATAACCTTCATAAATTAGATATCTACTAGATCAATTTCCACTTTAGAACCTTAAAAACTAAAATTTAAGTTATAAAAATTAGATATTATTAAAATCTGTCTCTTCAAGTTCTGGAAGCAGTTTAGAAGATATTTATATCTAAGTTCACAACCACCTTAAATTTAAATGGAAGTGTTCAGTATGAGCAACTACTTTCCTCAGGCATAAATGAGCACTAGATGTCACTCTAGCTACTCTTTATTCATGGCTGTATGCATTATTTGCCAATCAAAGATGAAACTCTCAATACCTTATGGGCTTTGATTAAAAATGATCATTTGTAAAAAAAACTAGTACTAAAATGTATTATGAAAGTAGGGCATCAGGCTTAATTATTGTCCTCAATTAAAAAAAATACTCTGAGACTTATGAGAAGTTGATAAATGCCAGCTTTCTACAATGTGGAACTCATTAGATGTGGTGGTACTACAACTCCAGAATTTGCACGTGGTGATATTTGAAGAGGTTGGGGACGTAAGGCCTGTGGGCAAGGTTGTCATATATTCTTTAAAGTTGGCAAACATGTTTATGAGTGAATAGTAAAACAGTTCCATATATAAAATATATATTATGCTATGCAAAATTGACACTCTGAGGATTTAAAGTTTCTTTTTTAGATCAGTCTGGAGTTCCCAATTATTTTGCATACAGTAGTGTGTTTCACCATTAGGCTACAGCAATTCTTGAGACATATAAAAGTGTAAAATCTACTTGCCTTCCTCATCGGTTCGGAAGTTCACGCGCCACTTTACTCACTCGCTCGCGCGCTCATAACATGAGTGTGCAGACCTTCTGCGCATGCGCAAAACCTGCGCATGCACAGAAGATAAAGAACAAGAGCCTTGGTGGCGCAGCAGACTAAAGTGCTGTTAATAGGCACCAGCTGCCTGCAATTACTGCAAGTTCAAATCTCACCAGGCTCAAGGTTGACTCAGCCTTCCATCCTTTCTAGGTAGGTAAAATGAGGACCCGGATTGTGGGGGCAATAAGCTCACTTATTGAACACCGCTTGGGGGGGCTGAAAGCCCTACTAAGCAGGTATATACAAAAGCATGAAGGCTATTGCTTAACGCATTGTAAGCCTCCCTGAGTCTCTGGAGAAGGGCGGCATATAAATCGAACCAATAAATAAATAAATAAATAAATAAACACATTACTTCCTGGTTAAAACCAGGAAGTAATGACACCCAGGCAGGTGGGCGGAGCTTTGCTCCATCATTGCTACCGAATCGCCGAACCACCCGCCACAATCGCTACCGGATCGCCGAAACTGGTCCAAACCGAGAGCATTTCACCCCTGGTTCATTTGAATCTGGTCAATGTGATTACAGTTGTTATATTGTATAGGTTCCCATTCATAATACTGGTTATTTTAATGTCATTTAAAACAACAGAATGAGCACACAGTATAATACAGTAATATAAACTGATCATCAAGTAATTATATATTATAATGATTTTTGCTTAGTCTTTAGTCTTATTTATATACCAAATATATTCAGAAACGCAACACATTTACACACAATTACAGTAAGAACTGTAACTGCAGTAGAATTGGGGAAGAAAATATATGTGCAATTTAAAAACACTTTGATCAATATGATCTGAAAAAAAAAATTTCCTCAGGAACCCCACAGGTCTAATAGTTCCCTGGCCACGATTGATCTAATAGATCTTACCTCCCTGTGGGGAGCAGCAGTTAGCCAAAAAGTGATTATCAACCCTTGGCAAAGGGTTGATGGTATTGCCTCATATTACAACTGCTTTGAGACAAAAAAATAAGAAAAATAAATCTAGCATTTGGCCTCTGGTGTGTCTCATTGACAGGTGAAATCCATGATAGCCATAGTGGCCATTGACTCTCAGACTCTATGCCATCTGGGAGCAAGTTGAAGTCCCCAGAAACTATAAACCTTAGACATAATATCACCAAGACAGTGACAGAATCTAGCACTTCAGATAGTGATGGCAGTGTGCAATAGGAAAGCTAACCTAATAGCAACCAACTTAATTCTTCCCAAGAATTAATTCTTCCAATTCTAGCCAAAAGTCTCACACCCAATTATCTGTAGAACACAGCCTCTGAAAGCCATCAAGGTCTCCATGTCACGGCTGATGCCAAACCTGAAATTCAGGTGGTCATATCTCTCCAGGCCCATCCAAGTCCTGGTGATTCATGCCACTTTGACTGCCTCTTCTACAACAAAACCATAGATACAGTTCAAATGATATTGCTATCTGCTGATACAGTTAGCAATATCATTCTCTCAATTAGTAATTTGGAATATAATTCTCCCAAGGCTCCTTTGAAAGCTAATGCATTCAGCAGCCTTCTTGAGTTGACCAAGTGTCACCCACAAAAGCTTAGTAGGTAGAACCTTAACCAGAACAATATCCTTTGCCTGGCTTTTAAAAGTTATAAGTGTAAAGTGTAGGGGACCCCTTTCTCCCCCAATGGTTCTTTTCACATTATTCTCTGCCTAATCCCATGTATTGCTTCTGGGAATACCTGCTTTGAAGTTATCATTTGCCTGTAATAGCTATCGTAATGCCTGGACATGTACATTTAAACCTTTCAGGCTTTAAAATGCCTTCATCCACCTATGCCTCTCTGGGTGCAAAGGTTACTATTTGAAGCCCACCTCAATTACAGAGACCTGGAGTTTAGCCAGGTGATGAAGAGAAAGGGGGAAGAGCCTTCTGATTGTGGTTGCTTATCTATGGATTGCTCTATCCAGAGTTTCTTACCTTGTATGTATGAGATCCATATAATAGCAACAATTGTAAATATGCAATTGCTATTTTCCTGTGAAGTTGGAGACTGCAAGGAATGATTAGTAATGCTGTACAGAGCTGGAAGGTTAGGATTTCAGGGAAGTTAGCCTTTATTTATTTATTGAATAGAAAGGATTTTTCATTTTATACTTTAAGCTTAAAGGAAGAATTTTAATAGTTTTAGTGTTTCCCTCACGCTGAAGGACTATAAGAAATAAATCTTTTCTTTCTTAGTGGTGAGGTTTCTGAAGGTAGCAGATCCCACAAATTGCTTAGCCCTTACTTGAATCTTAAGTGAGTTTTAGAAAAAATACTACTGTGAGCATTCAGAATGCTATACCAGACAAAGGTAACAGAAAATTTGGATGTATGAAGATTATTTATTCCTGTATTATTAATCACAAGAAAATATTATTATAACTATGTTAGGGTTATTTTGTTCTATTGCAGTAGAACGTATATTATTAGGGTTAATATACATGGTTCTGTTTTGTTCATGTTTTGCATTTCTAGTGTGAGTTAGAAATTTTAGTTCTAATATTTATTCAGAATTTATTCCAGTGACAGGCAAACATTGCTTCTTCTCCAAAACAGAAGAGAGAAAGCTTTCAAATCCTCCTTTCTTGATTTTTTTTAAAAGTTTGATCCAGTTTGGACTGATTTTGAAGACCTTACCTCTTTTTATGTGATCTTCACTGGATCCAAATTTATTTTTTGATACAGATACAGGTATCTGTATACTAGGTGATAATATAAAATGGGCATGGAAGAAAACAGTTCTTTTCAAAATATTGCATTAAAACATTTTGAGTTGAATATCTTCTGTATCATATCAAAACAAAGCTCTAAGATTTCATGACTTCTGGCTATTGGGGAAAAAGGAAACTTTAACCAACAGCTGCTTCCTTGTTTTTCCCTGAAGACTGCAAGGATAGGTGGGGTGGTAGTCTTTAGTAAGGATTCTTATCACATAAATTTCAGAAAATTTGGAAAATGATCCCAGTGATAATTCTTGGAAAATAATCATAAGGCTAAAACTTTTTTCCAGCAAATTTGCATTGGGGATTCTACGTGATTATTAGATTTTCTTGTTACTTTATGCAACTTTTCTTTTACTGCAGGAAAAGTGCATTGCAGTACACCTGGGAAAGGAGAAAGACAGTTTATCTGCCTCATTTTGAAAGTAATTTTTGGAAATGTTTTAAATTAGTGTCCCTGATATCAGCAATGCATGGTTAACAGTTGATCTTATAATAGTGATGGACTTTTCAGTTCATTGTGTAAAAAACATACATCTGTCAAAATAATTATATAATAATTATATAATTATAATTATATAAACTAAGAGCCTTGGTAGAGCAGCAGACTAAAGCACTGTTAAATAGCACTTAGCTGCCAGCTGCCTGCAATTACTGCAAGTTCGAATCTCACCAGGCTCAAGGTTGACTCAGCTTTCTAGCCTTCCGAGGTAGGTAAAATGAGGACCCAGATTGTGGGGGCAATAAACTGATTTTGTATAAAAAAGAACACCGCTTGGGGGGGTCCAAAAGCCCTACTAAGCAGGTATATACAAAAATATGAAGGCTATTGCTTAACGCATTGTAAACCGCCCTGAGTCTCCGGAGAAGGGCGGCATATAAATCGAACCAGTAAATAAATAAAATAAACAATAAATTGTCAGCAAGGGGAAAAACTGAAGAGACATTAAAATATCCATATAACACTGTTTTAAAGTCTAAGAAAGGAATCCTTTGATAAAAAGACACAGACAGTTCTAATGTTTATTAAGATTAATCTAACAGTGTGCAACACATCATCCTTCTATGTTCTTGTGGTGTTTATGTTTCTCATTAAGCAATGTAAAAGAGTAGATGGAGAAATAGGATTTGAAAGTAGGCATTTTATCCATTTACTAAAAGCCTATAGTTATGCCACCAATCCATAGTAGTGCTGCTTTACAACTCAATTATTCTTTGATTTATTTCTTTTAAGAGCAATACATATAAATATTTAAATGAGAAGACATATTAATCATTTATCTGCATCAAAACAGTAGGGTTGTTCATACTACAAATCAGAATTAGCTATGGCCCACAGGGGAAGTACTTATTGCTTCAAACAGCATGACACAGCTCACATAATTCTTCACTTCTCTGTTTGACAATGTAAACAATACTGTTTGATCAGAAGTAAAAAGAGGAATTTAGTTGTTCTCCTCCTACACCAATTATAATTGGTTTCCATATCCCAAATATATCAGGCTTCCTAAGTATTGCTTTATTATGCAGTCCTTTATTATGTAATTTAAAGAGATTTTTAAGAATGCAATTGGTACGTGAACTTAAAAAAAGGCAGACATGATTGATTTATGCTGGGATCCAGCTAATGAAGCTTAATAATAGAATTATTCTAATAATAGAATTAATGAAAAAAATATTTGCAGAGATAAGATACAGTGCTCATGTGTCAAGCAAATACTGTAGCAAAAAGTGATGTGAATCTTCTTAACATTTGCTTCTTTTTCTACAAACTCAAATTGAGGCGCCCTTAATATCTGCAATGTTAAGGTAAAATGCTAATTTCTCCAGGCTCAACAGCTGTAATTTAGCTTTAGGTTTTTAGAGGTTAAAAGTCAATCTGTTAATCAATTTGGTATAATTTACAATATCCCTTGAGAGGGAATGTGAAAAAAGGTTCAGCTGAGATTCAAGATGAAAACAAGTTGTGTTTTTCAGAAATGACAGCAGCACGTCTCGATATAAAACTGTATATTCATGGCTTCTCCAGTAATAAGTTAGTGCCCGAAAATTATAAAAGTCATGATGCTAAGAAAAGGGATGGCCGTTGCTGCTATTAACTGATTGGTTGTGATTAGATTTTAGGACACGAAGCTGATAATTATGTAGCAGTAAGAGAGGCAGGTTTCTTAACTGTAGCATCCTGATGTAGAATGAATATTGTGTTGCATTTTTGTATAAGTTTTTCTACTATAATCTCTTTTAATTAATATATATGGATCTGAAAGGTTAACCTGTTCTCTGGAAATATTATTTATCAGCTCTTTGTGGTTATTAGCCACATGTAAAACACAACAATATATACTAAGGCTATCTTCTCTAAATCAGATCTTAAATACAAAAACATACTGATCATTTCGCTAAGGATTTGTCATCCCATGAAAGGAAAATTTTAGTTCTGCAAGCTAACATTATAGATTCCACACTTGGGCTTAGAGTTTATTTGCTTGTTTATTCATTCAATTTGAATAGCCACCCAGATTGCATATTTGATGCTGGGTGGCTCACACAGTTAATGTGTGAGCCACCCAGCAAATACAGTACAAAAAACAAACAGTAACACACATGCATAAAATACTAAAACACAATAAAACCATTAAAATCTTAAAAAGCATAATCTGCAAGAAAGTAGAATCCATTTTATGAACAGTGTAACCATTTCACAGGTTTCCACCCCTCAGTCGCCAAGCATCATGGCAAAGCACTGATCTTCAGGCCATCTGGAAGGCAAGAGTCAGACTGGAGAAATATTAGGAAGCATTAATAATCCTTATGTGGAATTGATATTCTTATAGCATACACCAGAGGTGGGTTTCAACAGGTTCTGACCAGTTCTGGAGAACTGGTAGTGAAAATTTTGAGTAGTTCGGAGAACCGGTAGTAAAAATTCTGACTGGCCCTGCCCCCCAGCTATTCTCTGCCTCCCAAGTCCCAGCTGATTGGGAGGAAATGGGGATTTTGCAGTAACCTTCCCCTGGAGTGGGGGAGGAATGGAGATTTTACAGTATCCTTCCCCTGCCACGTCCACCAAGTTATGTTCACCAAGCCATGCCATGCCCACCAAGCCACACCCACAGAACCAGTAGTAAAAAAAATTGAAACCCACCACTGGTGTACACTTATGTTAGATTATACAATTCTCAAGCTTTCTGAACTCTGATAACTCTGATATTCTATGCTTCATTGTTTCGGATGGAGTTTTGCTTTCCATAAAACAACTACTAATGTTACTATCCTAATTTATTTTCAAAGTAGGTATTCAGAGAATGAATTATTTATTGTGTGAATTTATTCTTCAAAGGTTGGTCTGAATTTTCTCTTCATATTTTGCTACACATGTATTTTTCAGGCTTTCTCTGTCTTGTAAACGGTTATTTACATATAAAGATCATTTTAAAGCACGGGCTTATGGTAAAATGAATTCATTTATTGCCTCTAATGATCATGCTACTGCTTTAAAAAGCAATATGTGAGAAAATCCAGTCAATCAAACCAGCTTGCCCCAAATTGGATGCAATATTTTAGATATGGTCTGATCAATGAAGAATAAAAAGGAATGCTGGCATGTTGATCTTCACATTATTCTTTTGCTGATATATGCATTCTAGAATTGCATTTGCTTTTCCCCCAGCTGCATTACGCCATTAGCTCATATATCGTTTGTCATCCACCTAAATGTTTCTTTTGAAATCTTATGTGCATGTATCCAATTTATTTTTCTGTAGTATCTTGAATGCTAAGATGACATGTTACTTCATCCTAAAGTTTCCACTGCTTTTGACTCTTCAACTAGGTCTTTGTTATTGGTTAGACTCAGATCTAGGAAGGTAATATTCTTGGGTCTTCTTTAACATTTTGTAAATGTTAAAATGTTAAATGAACCAGTCAGCAACATCACAGAGGCATATTTGGGATCTTGCAGTTCAGAGTGAGTGGGGTTTCCAGTAGATTTCCAGGTAATTGAAATCTTCCATTATTACTACATTGTTCCCCCTGAAAAATTCTGAAATGTGGCTCAGAGGTTATTAGCCGTATTTCTGTTTAGCTTGATAATCTATAGTATTTCCCCTGCTCCAATATCTGGACTATTTATCCTTTGTATTCTTACTCCAATGTTCTAGACCAGTGGTTCTTAACCTGTGGTCTGTGGACTCCTGGGTGTCCACAATATCATCATACAGAGTCTGCAAATGCTTGAATACATTTTATGATTTAAATCTTAAGTCTTTTGGTAGTCTATGGCCATGGTCCATGGCCACAAAAGGTATTTAAAGGTAAAGAAAAGGTTGAGAACCACTGCACACAGAATCCTCATGCTCATATTCTGGATCTCAATTCACATCTGTACTTCCTTCACTTCTAATGCCACTTCTCATTCCATTTTGTCAGGCTACTTTGAATAAATTATACCATTTCATCCATTTATGAGTTTTGTACTATCAGGATTCAGTAATGTCAGTTTATTTCTGTTTGTTTTCCATACTGTATGCATTGAAGACACCGGAAATCTTGGATCATGTGATTTGATAAATTATTTTCTGCATTTACTGGCATATGCTCATTATTGGGTGACTCCATATTCTGTATATCTTCTAGTTATCCTACTATGTATTGGAGTCTTTTTTCTTTCACTGGATTACTTTAAAGCAAGGCACCTTCCAAACATTCATATCCCATTGCTTATGAGCTACAGTCTATCTCTTGTCAGGAATCTCTCATCTTGGAAATATATTACATTAGCAAAATATCCAAACTATAGGCATAACCAATTGCTAACTTCCAGGTGTCTTCTTTCTATCTTCCTGGCTATGTCTTTTAACAACAAGGAGTAAAGAAAGTTTTATCTTTACCCTTGGCTTTTTCACCTTTCTGCCCAGTGCTTCATAGTCCATTGCAATATCCTCAAGGTTTTGCCTGGCTTTATTGTTGTTTTTATGGACCATAAAAAGCAAAATTTATCAGTGGGCTTAAAGAGTCTTTGGAATCTGTCTGACACATTCCAAATGTATACCCCAGAAAAGCAGCACACTGTTATTGATCCAAAGTCTGGCAAACAGGTTCCTGCTTCAATCTCATCTCTGATCATGACTATTCATTGCTTTCTCCTCTTCTAGGCAAAAGCAGGGATCTTTGCAAAGTCTCTACAATTCTCTTTAAAACTTGTGCAAAGGGTTTAAAGGTTAAATTTATTAAAATAGTACGCTGCTCAAGTGCCAATGATTCTAGGTGTCTCACAACAACCAAAAAATTACAATACATTGATAAAAGTTGGCCAGGTCTTCACCATTCTTCTGAATAATACTAGGTCATTTAGACTTAGATCCTCATTCCAGGCAGGTCCTGCTACAGAGAAGATGTGCTTCCAAGATCCAAAGCACACACTCTGCTAGAAAGTCGTTCCCTGAAGATGGGCTTCAGTATGAGTCCGGAAGCTCGGAAGACAAAACCGTTTGTCCTGGTGACAGACCCAGTGACCGACTCAGATTGGATCCTGCAACATTATCCTGGGTCATATACATTCACCTTTATTCATGTGCTTCCAAGGTTCTATAGATGACATTATTTAATCAAAGGAACCCAGAGCATGCCCACCATGCATGATGGAACTGATTGAACAGGTCCTATAGGAGAGAGGTAATTCCTCAAGTAGCTAAATCCTATGCTATTGATGGGAATATTTAGAATCCGTTCTGAACTCCAGAGTTTAGATAGGCTTTGATCTTTGTGCCACATTCATCCATCTCTCAGTCATCTTCTCCTGGCTTTTATTATATCTTGTAGGCCCCCTAGTGCATTATCTGTCTGCAGAGATCTCTATGTCCAATTTAAGTATTACTCATCTTCCTTTATAAACAATTTTGTCTCTAATATCTTCAAGATAATCTTGTGCTTTTAGCATGTATTGTCATCTTTAGAAAGAAAAGCAAACACGGAACAACCCCTGCAATCCAGGAGAATTATCACCCTCTATCCCCATGTCCTTCTGATGAACAATAAACCACAACAAAAAAGAATGACTCTCCCTTGACCTCTCCTGCAAATGCATGTTTGCTCTCATTTCACTCAGTGAAATCATTCTGGGAAGCTGGTTTCCTTACATGTTTCCTGAAAGTGGGTCAACGAGATCAACAGAAGACAATACTAAGTTGCGTGTGTTGTGCAATCATGGTGCAAGCACGATACACAATCAGCAGTACTCAGATCAGCACTAGCAGTCAGTCTCTCCATGTGTTTGGCTCTTCTTTCTTCTGTCTCCTTTTCTGCCTGTTGCCTCTCTTCATTTGGACTTTCCTGCAGAATTCCTTTTCCTGTTCACATGCTCAACGGATGACTGACAGTCAAAGACTATAATTTTCACTGTTGCCAATTCAATATTATTTTTTTCCCTTGGTTAACAAAATGGTCTCCAAGCAGCAGCAGCATACAAGGAAAACTGAAAGAAAACAAATTCAGCAGTCACTACAAATGACAAAAACCCACCATCAATAAATATAAAGCAAACTTAATTAGATAAAGAAAAAAAGACATGCAACTTTGCATCTCTTTGGATATCAATAAAGTATTTTATTACCCAGTGTAAAGTATTTTATTACCCAATGTAAAGCTTATTACACAATCTTTGACAATTAATGTGAAGACATTACAATACTTCTATATACAGTAGTTGTATATCAAAGTACAAATGAATTCATAATCTGGAATTTTCTGAGATTAGAATAGGTTTTTCAAGCTTCTTCTAATTATGACATCTTAACGCCATCATTTTAAATGTTTGCCCAAGTATGCAAAGAACTTTTACAGCAGAAACAACAGAAATGTTCATAAAAGGTAATGTTTAACCAAGTACAGTAGCATGAGGCAATTAACTAATAAAAGTCAGACAAATGCTGATAGTCTATTATTGTATTTTAAAGAAGTTCTATAGCATCCTTGCTGGGAGCATTGAGAAGAGCTCCTTAATTATTATTCAGGTGGCCCAAGTTAGTTTGCACCTTGGTGAATATGTTTGTGGTGTGGCTTGCTATGTTCTTCAATTAGGAATATGACTGGAACCAGCCCTGGCATCAGAGCAAAATTTAAGACAAGCTCCAGCAAATCTGGCTTGAAAACTAGGCAGGAAGATATTCCTGGTCTTTGGAAAGTAATCCAAAGAGTTGATCTTATCCATATCTATGCACGCAGACTATCATAGAACCTTAATGTAGGTAATCAAGATAAAGATAACTTTATTTTTTTGATTATTATTTATTTGATATATGATGAGAACATGATAGAACAGAAGCAAACATATCCAAACAATCCACATAATTATATACAAAACTTCTATGGAGATATGGCAATAGCTTCATAACTGGATGTCCAATTCAGCTATCTAGGTCATTGCCTTTGGTGTTGCTTTGTATGGATCTTCTAAGAAACCAGAGAATACAAGCAATGAGCAATCTTGCACAATATATTTAATAGTTTGCATATCAGCACCACAATTGCAACAAGGGGCATCTTTCTATCCCCATTGAGAGAGGACAGGGGCATTTCTTCCAGTATCATATCTAATTCTGTTAAATTTTGATGAGACAGAGGAGGAAGGTCAAAATCAGGTGGTTTGGTACAGGGGATTACTATTGGTCAGGCCACAAGAAGGTACTTTGGACCATTCCTGTCTCTAGGCATTCTCAGGGCTAAACTGGATATAAGCAAATAGCTGTTTTCCGTGCTGGCCTACGAGATTTCAATCTTGTGATGGGCTGGGTATTATCCTGGTGAATAGGAATGGCCTTATTGTTCAGCATACTTGACCATAGCTATGCACTCTTTTGATCTTTTTATAAAATAGCAAGAATTATTATTAAACAGCAAGCAAAGTACTTGGCTAGTAATTGGAAAGCCTTTATTTGTATGGCATACAAATAAAGGGAATAGTACCAAACAAGCTAGATAAGAGGGAAAAATGAATACTTTAGGTTTTGTAAAATGTTCCATTCTGCTAAATATCTCAGGTCTTGTCTCATCAGAGGCAGAGAAAATAAGAATCCATGTATAATCTATTTTGAATCCAATAATCTATTTGATCAATATTATTGTGGTTGCCTCTTTTCCAGCTGCTAGCTGATCATAAGAATAGGAAAGGCAACTTCATCTAATTAATGAAGGCTGGCTTGGAGTAATGCCATGTTAATGAAAATGTCCTTGCTTTGCTTGTTCAGTAGGAAACAATGGAAAATGTATGTATACAGAAGGACGTTATTGGGAGAAAATGCCATAATCTTCCCGAATTGGTACTTTGAATTCAAAACTTAGTCTACTTGTAAGCAAAGCAATACTTGAAGGGGCTAACATGGATTCCTCAGTTTCTTTTGAAAACCAATATGGTAAATTATGAAAAGATAAATTGTTTGTAGAATTCTTGCTAACCTGTAAAGAAAAAGTAAACAATATTTGTGCTAAAACAATATCTTGTTTTATTTGTTATTTATTTTCATATAAAACAATGTGGACCAATTCTCTCTTTTAGTCAAAAGATAAATATATAATGTTAGATTATAGTCTTTGTAACAGAGGAGATAATGATTTGCTCCAGTTGAGCTTGATTCTTGATGTATGCATGGCCTAGCCAAACATTTTTCTTGGCAATAGTGTGACATTTATTTTGCCTTTACCTACTGAGATTTGTTTTCTTTTTTCTTTTAAATTCCAAGTCTGGTTTCTATTTCTGGAATTTCTTAATAGTCTCTCATTCAAGGAATAATCAGGTCTAACTTTGTTTAGTTTGTTTAAATAATCTCTATAGTTGTATATTTGCTGCCATTCACTGGGTAAATCAGCAGAAATGTTATTTTGGAACTACTTGTTGCTGGTCACTTCAGCTGCTGTTCTGTGGATCTTAGTTCCTAAGCTTGAGAATAGTAGCAAAGATTGAACATTTAAAAATCACTCAAGCTACAGTCCTTTACTAACAATTTAAGCACACTAAACACCAGACATACAGTATAGACATGGATTGTCCATACTTTTGTAATATAGCAGTGTACATAGTTGTGTATATAAATGGTAATAAAGGTCCATAATTTAAAATAACTTTTGTAGCCTGGCATGGAAAATGGAAATATGTTTACTTTCCAGCTCTGAACAAGACAATATTTTGAATGCCTTACAATGGAAAACTCTTCTGCTTTATCTTTTGTTTTAAAATGACAAAACTAAAGGATGATGGTAATCCACATGGAGTACTACTCACCATGCAACCTGCAGAATGCTTCCATAAAATATTCTTTTTTATATTAAATTATTTTAAAACTCCTCTTAGGAAGCACTGAAAACAGGTCCAAAATATATTTTCTGTAGTCACATCAAAGTACTGTATTTTTTGGAGTATAAGACACACCTTTTTCCCTCCTAAAAGAGGCTGAAAATTTGGATTCGTCTTATAGTCCGAATGTAGCTTTTTCGAAGCTTCTTTTCAGCCCTAACGAGGCGCTAGCGAGGTGCTAGCAAATTTATGTGCTGAAGCTGACCTGATTAAGGATGCTAGCCAGATGAATACCTGGTAGGCAGATTTCCCCCCCTATTTTCCTCCCCAAAAACTAAACTGCGTCTTATACTCCAGTGCGTCTTATACTCTACTTGGAAACCTTCTTGCAACTCATGTAGCTTCAACAGATAAATGTTACACTATTATGGGAATTCTCACCACAGTAAACAGCAAGTGGCATTCTGTTATCAACAGTAGTTTCTGGGTAATTTTCAAAGGCAGTCCCAACTCCAGTCCATTATAGTATTCTAACTTTAAGGAGATGAGGGCACGAGTAAGCATTAGGGAATATTCTCTTTTAATACACATGAATACATCTGTACCATGAATCTTGTTTTTCTGAAAGAAGTTTACAAAATGTCACAGACACCCACAATGTATTTAACTGGTTTACAAGGACGGTCTGAATCACAGCATCATCACAATGCCTTTGTATAAAAGTACCAGTGTGGCAGAATTTACCAGCTGAAGGCAAACTCTAGTTTCTGCATTTACTAAACTGAAACTGGTCTATAATCTTACTGTCAGTTGAAAGGCACACTTCGTTTTTCTTACCTTCCATGCTGTCTGAAAATAAAGCCCAGCAATACAGATGGAAGAATAGCATGACATTATCATATGAATGAAATTCAATTCCAACTTCTCCCTGTAAAAATAAATAGAAGAAAATGTATATGGAGATTCTCAATCATCCAGGTCATGGTTGTCCCAAAGGTACCTTTTCCAAAAGGCAACTGGACTTTCTTGGGGTTTTTTTCTCTTTGAAAACATTTCGCTTCTCATCCAAGAAGCTTCTTTAAGCTGAAGAAACTTCTTGGACGAGAAGCGAAATGTTTTCAAAGAAAAAAAAAAACCCAAGAAAGTCTAGTTGCCTTTTGCAAACAGCACCTTTGGGAGAGTAAATGTACATATCAGGCAAGCAGTAATCTTTTTCTTATGTCTAAAATGGTCTAATTTTCTGAACACATGCTTAATTGACCGTTCCAACTCCAGTCTCCACTTTCCTCAATTTATAACTCTTTCCCCCTAGGTTTCTATCTAATAGCAACACAGGGAGTGAGAGATAGAACAGACTAATAATTAAGGATAAAAATCAGTACTATAGTTATGCTAGTAACAGCTCTGCAATCCATATTCCTCTATTATCCAATCTTTGTTCCTCTAGTTGTAGTTTCTTTCTGCAGTGGTGCTATTTAGGATTTGAAAGTTGAAGATCAAAACTTAAAGTTAGAGTACCAAAAATTTCAAGGACTGCTTGTGTTTCAACTTTCTGATATATGCCCTTCTGGATGTTTTTATTGTTTTAAATGTTTTTAAATGTTTAATTGTTTTTATGTTTTTAGATCTGTAGGCTGTCCAGAGTCACTGGTTGAGATGGGGGGGGGGAGAGGTGTAGAATTTGAATAAATAAGTAAATAAATGAATAATAAACAGGCCGGGATCCGTATTATAATTTCCTAAGAACCAATTTCTTTGAAGAAGTATCTGTGGTGGAAATTGCACTACAGCTCCCATGGGATTAAAATAACCACTTCCTGAGAGTTACTTAAAAATTTTTTTATAAAAAAAGACTGATTTTTTCATTGGGCAGATATGTTCATCATAGCTCAGTTGTACTTGTACTCAATTGTAGAGTTCCCAGATTTAGATATTGGAAAAACCTTGACTCAGAGTACACAAAACTGACAAATAAGTTGTCCTAGTATAAGGCCAATTGCTATAATATTCTGTATGATTACTGTATGCCATGGGATTCACTATAGTTCATGCCATTTTCTCCATGCCACATCATATTCTAGAAGCTAGACCTAGAAGAATTCTTCTTTGAGTAGGATAACTTTGTAAAAAGACCTACAAATGAATATGCAATTGGAACCAGGTGCCTAATCTACAAAATAATCATCTTTTCCCTGAAAAAGTCTTGTTTCTATATACCTAAGAAGTTGTCTTCTTAGATATGAAGTTATAAGTAGATTAAAAACAACAACAACAAATAGCTATGGAGAAGTGAAAAGGCAAGAAGGAGATGGGAGGTGACCTGACGTGGCTCACAAGGCTGAGTTTCATTGTATTGTTATAAGGATTGGCTGACATATTAAACTAATGAACATATACCAGATAATCGGCCATTGGCATAGTGATATATTAAAGCTGTATTTCTGAGCAATGTAAACATGGAGGCAAATATAAAGCTGTCAGTTTGAATACTGAGAAAAAATTATCAGCTCATGCTGAAGCAAAGCTATGAGGCCTCTTGCAATAATTAATTTGGGCCATTAGCTACAAGTCAAAGTTCATTGCAGCTCATCTGTCTTCCTCACACTTTGGCAAAAATCCTGTACAAAAACAAACATTGGCTTCATGTCTGTTTTGCCATTGAAGAACCTATGATTTGACAGATCCATTGTTAAGTACATCTGGTGCAATTTGGCTCTGACAGAAATAGCTTTCTCTGCTTTTGTTAACTATGCCAGGACTTTCCACACACATCAGACATACACAACTTTGACACACGCAGGGCAGCAAATAAAATTGTTTGGCACAACTGCAAAGGGCTTTTTACTGGTGGCTAGTCAATAGTTACTGATTTAAGCAGAGAATTTACTACACTTGCATTTAGTATAAATATCACCCACAATTGTAAAATACACAAAGTATGTTTAAATCTTGAATAATTCATTGTCTCTTGTGTTATGGATTTACCATCAGAAAATATACTGTGGGTTGAGTTTCTTTGCAAGCAGAAGAATTCACTTCATGGATTTCTTATTTCTTGCTTTCAGAATAACAGAGTTGGAAGGGACCTTGGAGGTCTTCTAGTCCAACTCTCCCCTGCTCAGGCAGGAAACCCCATTCCATTTCAGACAAATGTGGTCCAATCACTTCTTAAAAACTTCCAATGTTGGAACATTCCAACTTCTGGAGATAATTTGTTCCACTGATTAATTATTCTAACACTTTCAATGGGGGTCAAGGAAATATAGAATGAAATGGAAAATTAAACTGGTAATATTGCAGTCGTTGCTAACTTTATTTGCATTGGATTTCAAATTCCTTATTCTGTATAAACATAACCAACAATGATATGCTGCATCATTATTAGTCCTGTGTAATCTGATCACTATATGGAAGCAAAAGAGTTAGTTTTCCCTATCTCCATATCTCCATCTAGTTGTCAACCAGATTTTAATACCCTCACATCAGTAACTATATTATTATGGAAGGTGAAGTTTCTTTTTATTGTTTAGATATAACTTTTATTAATTTTTAAAAAAGACAATAAAACAATACAAAATTTGAAAGAAAAAAGTAAAGAAAGCAGAGCATTATGAAAAAGGTACAAAGAAACAAAGGGAAAGAAAAAAGAGGGGAAAAAGGGAAAGAAATGAAAAAGGTATAAAGAAGTTGGTTCATATCTTAGCACCAGTTACGTACATTTATATTTTACCCTCTCTCTAAGATTACAATATAATTTCCATTTTTCCATTGCTTATCCTTTCCCATCATCAAACCCATAAGTCACAAATTCCTTTTTTCCTTTTTTCACCAAAAAGCCCATAAGTGGTTTCCAGTCACTAATGAATGTAGTAATTGATCTTTCTCTAAGCAAGCAAGTTAATTTTGACATCTCTGATAGTGCCATCATCTTCAACAATCATACCTCTATTGTCGGTTTTTAAAAATATTTTCTATTTTTAATTATATGCAAGGAAATCTTCAGTTGGCCTTTTTTAATTGTTGTCCATTCATTCCAGCAAAAATGTTCTGGTTTCAATTAAATATTAATTTTTAAAATTCCTTGTTCCATTGTTTGTGTTTGAATCCAAAATGATCTTGAATCTGAACAGTTTACCAAGCATGATAAAATGATCCTTTGTGTTGTCTACATTTCAATATAAATATGAAGTACCTTTATACATTCTAGACAATTTGTCTCTGGTTATATACCAATAGTACATCATCTTGGAAAATTTATCTTTTAAATTATAATGTAAATTTCAGTCATCTTAACCACTCACTGTTATATCAATATGTTATGTCCAAAGTTCTTAGCCCATTTTATCATACATTCTTTTACTACTCTCCTTCCATTTCAAATTTTGATAATGGTTTATACATTTTACTAATTATAAACTAATTACATAATTTATATACAGTTCAACTTCTGTTTTCTCCTGCTCAATTCCAAATATCCTATTATCTACCTTAAATCTTTCCCTTAACTGTGCATATAAAAAAACATTGAAATCTAAATCCCTCCTCAGCCAGCTGTTCTTTCAATTTCATCTTATATTCTCCATGATCTTGTTCTACCAACTCTCAATGTATTAACCATTTTCTTTGTCTGTTGTTTCTTTCCTATAAAGTGCTTCTTGTACTGAGACCCATATAGGCATTTTTGGGTGGAGTTTATATCTACAGGTAGACCACAATTGGGACCTGAATTTCTGTTGTAAATCTTAGTCATAAGCTGAGTTGAACCCAATTTTACGACAAGCTTTACAGTGGTTGTTAAATGAATTACACATTTGTTAAACAAATCCATGGGGGCATGATGTCTCAGAGGTTAAAGACACTAAGCTTGTCAGTTGGAAAGCTGACAGCCTGGGTTTGAGACCTCAGCACTGCACGATGGGTGAGCTTCTGTTAGTTGCCCACCTAGGAGTTTGAAAGCATGCAAATGCAATTATATAAATAGATACCACTTCGGTGGGAAGGTACAGTGTTCCATGCACCTCGGCGTATAGTCATGATGGCTATATGACCACAGAAATGTCTTCAGACAATGCTGGCTTCCTCGGTTAAGAAACAGATAAGTATCACCTTTTAGAGATGGAAACGACTCGATAGGGGAAACCTTTATCTTAAGCAAATCCAGCTTCTTCAACGGGCTTTTTGTTGCCAGAAATTGGCAAAAAAGTAGCAAATTGTGACTTTTTCTTGGCCCACAGGACCATGGATGCTGAAACTGGTTATAAATATGAGCCAGATGCCAGGCATTCAAAATGTGATCACATGACAAGAGTGGTGATGCAGTTGAGTACAAGTCATAAGTAATTTTTTCCAAGGCCATCATAACTTTGAACTACTATTAAAAAGACCAGCTGTATTCTGTATTTTCAATGTGTATTTTTAATATAATGATCCGTTCAATCTACCAGACGAAGAGACAAATCACAGAAACTAAACTATTACAACCAGATGGTATCACCATAGTACACAAACCAACTAAAGACCTCCAAAGCATCTTGAGTAAACCAAAAGACCTTGTAGCCTAAAAAGGCTAGAAAGTGGCAAGCAACCGTAAATTCTAATCCACTTTAGCTAGGAAAGCAAGCTGTGTGACCTTGACCTGTCACTGTCTCTCAGGCCAAAGTTCTTGTTGTAGGGACAATAGGAGAGGAAAGTGTATCCGTATTCACTACATTGAATTATTTGTAAAAATAATAAACAAACAAACAAAAAAGAAAATACAGGAAGAATCTACAACATAAAGTTCAAGAATTGTAACAGCCATTATATACGCCAGATAGGCAGAAGATTACATGCATCCCTGAATACCAACTAGCAGTCAGAGGACATGATGAAAATTCCTTAATTTCACAACACATGGAAAGACTCATCCATAGTTTCAACTATGGAAATCGTTGAGTATTTTATTCCAAGCTAAACCCCAAAACTCCATACTTTCTTTCCCTTCCCCTTTCCTTTTCCCCCTTCTAAATCTGCCTTATTTAAGAATTAATTTATTTTAATGGCTTATTGAGTAAAATGTTCTTTGCTTTTTACTCTTGTATAGAATGTAATATGAAGAATAAGAACCACTTGAATAATTGGATTGTATGGTGCTTCAGTTTGTTGAGAATAAGAATTTCTCAACAAAATATGAAAAATATTTTCAATGGCTGGAGTGCACATGCAGGTTCTCTCATAATATGGCAAATGGTGGAAGCACCCATATTTGGTTATGGAATCCAACAACTCAAATCTTCTTCTAGAATAGGCCATCTTAAAAATTGTGCCAGACTCATTGGTATTTTTGACCCAGGTGTTTTTCAGGTTGAAAAGTAGTTTTATTTTTATCTAGTCAATTTAAGGATTTATTTTTAGCCAATAATTCCCTGTCACTTTGAGCACTAATATCTAGGACTCTCAGTGTACAAATCTACTCTTGTCTTAAGAGTAGAACTTGGGTAGAAAACCCATGTTGTGAAATAACTTGGGAAACTTTTCTGATCCAGGGGTTGGCTGGGCCATGCTTATCTTTCCTGTTAAGTGTATTTTGGGAAGTCAGTCAGGGTCCATTGAATGGATCTTCTGTCAGTATGTGAAAATTTTAAAAATTTAATGACTTTGTAAGGAATGGATTCATTAGATTAGATTAGATTAGACTAGATTAGATTAGAATTCTTTATTGGCCAAGTGTGATTGGACACACAAGGAATTTGTCTTTGATGCATATGCTGTCATAAAAATATAAGATACATGTTTCCCCTCTGACCACAGAAGCAGATGTGTTTTTATCAGTTCCCAGCATGCATGCATTTAAAAAAAATGGATCTGAAGGTATTATTGTAAGTTATTGTATTCTTTACCATATAATTAAACCGAGTGAAGACTATTTATTGGCATACTGTGAATATTGAAGTTTAAAGTCCTAAGATTTAAGTCTCATAATCAATCAGTTCTTCTTATAAACAACTTTGCCTTGAATTCAAAATCAGTGGTTATAAAGAAATCCGAACATACTAGACATTTGTTAAAAAAAAAGCTTTGTGAAGAATGTTCTTTTACAGATGAATATGTAGAACCCTTGACATGAAACTGGCCTACAGCCCATATATTTTAGTTGTTGAGACTATAATCCTGGTACATGACATTTAAGCGATTGTGTAATATGCTCCTTCATGTCTCTGAGAATCACCAGACAATCTTTGGAAAAACTGAAAAGTATGTTATACCATTGGCTGTGCAGGTGAGCAGTGCTTTGAAAAATTGGCATAATAAACACTGTTTATTGTAACTGAAGTAGAAGAAACAATAAAGAGATTTCCAAAGAAGTGAGTCGAAATATGGAAAATGCATTTTATAAAATAAAAATGCCCCCAAGAAACTTGCTTTCCAATTTGGTGATTATTCAGTGAATTTCTAAATCAGATAATTGTTTTCACTTTAACAAGTTTGAATATTATATTCCACCTTCTTATATATTGTGTGTAATTTTTACAGCTGGTCAAATAACTTTATAAAAATTTACTCTGCCAATGTCAGAAATGTGACATTTTGCTGCACAAAAATAGTAAAATAATGCATTCTAATTTATAATAAGATATTACTTTGTATCATGTAAAGTTGTATCAAGTTCTGTTTTGTGAAACATACATTTTGATCAGGGTACCTAAATTTTTGCATGTAAGTGTTTGTACAATTTTTAATCCAATTGCCTTTCACTGCAACAGTCTTTGTCTTATAAATTATGGCAATTTTTCACAAAGTTCCAGGAAACTATTTGCTGTTGACAGCTGCTAAGTTAATTCCCTAATTCATTTCCTAGATCGTATGGCACAACTTTGTGATGGTGTGTTGGAGCCAGATATTTAGGCATTAACGGCTTCAAAAGTGCAAGATAGCTTTCTTAGTGAATTATTGCTGTGAAAAATGGTCTATTCCTTCCATGCCCATTTACCAAAGATAAAGGAAATATGTGAACTGTCACTCAGCTGATCTTGACTGGGAAAGCCTAATGGGATTGTATTCAGTTGGTATTTAGATGGAAAATAATAAAAAAAAATCCCATGGTTGAAAGTCATGTTGAAAAGTCATCCTAGAAGATAGTAATTGTACACTACTTCCATATTTTTTACCAAGAAAGGAGTATGGACGTGTCCGTGACATAATCAGGAAATGAGCTTGATTTGATAGTGAATTGGTTTTAAACATTATACAATAGCTGTAGTTTACTGATAATAATAATCAGATATTGGAAATAAACACAACATAAAGCAAAGGATTTTAAATGCATTGAACTAGTTATGAAGTAGCTGCTATTATAGTGCTAATATATATTCCTTTTATTTTCAAATGAAGAAGTTACATAGGGATGGAAGGAAGTACCATTTGTGCCTGCCTGCCTGTTTTTTTTTTAATTATTATTATTTTCAGAGAAATTTTGACTCTCTTCAGATTAAGAGATGGCTAACTAAAAAGATTAAAAAGGTTTGGCCTGCAACTTGTTGCTTTAATACTTCACTGGGGATAATTTTTTAAAAGAGGGGAGAATACTACAGCTTTTAAAAGAGGGGAGAATACTACAGTTTACAACACTTTGTTTAGTTACAATGGCAGTAAAAAGAAGTAACATACCTGTTTTTCATACCTATAACTGTGGTGGTATTCCCATGGTCATGTGACCAAAATTCAGATGATTGGCAACTGTTTCATATTTATGATGGCTGCAGTGACCTGAGGTAATGTGATCACCTTTTGTGACCTTCTGAAAAGCAAAGTCAATGGGGAATCCAGATTCACTTAACAACCGTGTTACTAACTTAACAACTGAGTGATTCACTTAACAACTGTGGCAAGAGAGGTGGTAAAACGGGGGAAAATCACTTAACAACTGTCTCATTTAGCAACAGAAATTTTGGGCTCAATAATGTTTGTAAGTCAAGTACTAGCTGTACACGTGACTTACTCTTGTGACTAAAACGAAAAGAAAGTACTTGGAAGCTGATTTTCTTTTGTTTGCTGTGTCTGGAATCTTCGAACAATTTTCAGTTTGCTAATAATTTTCATGCTAATTATTAGCATGGAAATAATTCCATGCTAATAAAACATGGAACATTCAAACCATTTCATGTTTTATTTTATTGGCACAAAGCCAATTCAAATGGTAACCATCCGAATGGTAACAAAAAACAAAAAATTACCCCCAATATGAAAAAGGATTAGGCACCCAAAGTCTCCCAATTCAAATATTCTGTACTGTACTCACAACTCATGACGTTGTTAATCCACAGGATCAGTTGTAAAATCATAGTTTAGGAAGAATATTTCTGTATTTTTCTGTCAATAAACTAAAATGTAAATGAAGTGGAAATTATAGCTTCACAGTACTAGCCTTGCTTTTTCCAATAAAGCTGAAGACGGACTCTATGCAAACAGAATGGAAAGAAGCTGAGAGTGTAGCAAAAAATTGATTTCATTAAGAAGTATCTATATTCAAATGGACCTTAGTATTGATGGTGACTGGCATATCTTTGCCCTAGAAAAAGAAGGAGGAAGAGGAGGAGGAGGAGGAGGAGGAGGAGGAACAGGAGGAGGAACAGGAGGAGGGAAGAAGAAGAAGAAGAAGGAGATGGAGAAGGAGGTGGTGGAGGAGGACAAGGACAAGGACAAGGACAAGGACAAAGAGGAGGAGGAGGAGAAGGAGAAGAGAAGGTGATCATCAGATTTTACATTTAAGGATTTGTGCTTTACAAGGCCTGATATATTAATGCTCCCCATGGGGCTCCTCTTCAAGACTGCAATGCACAGGTGGCCTCTGCAATTTATAGACAAGGTAAATGAACAGGAAAAATAAGAACCATGAGCCTTGACATCACATCTGATGCAGCTGGCTTGGTTGCCTAAGAGGTAGGCATAACTTTCATATGAAAAAGTCTATTTCTAAGAGCAACAGAATTTTTTGCGCTTACCAAAAACCCAGAAAGTCCTACTTTCTTTTAGTGGCTTTTCTAATGGAGATACCGAGGCATGTTCCTGGAATCACTTTGTCAAGCTCCAAAGCGAACAATATAGTCCATTGTAATTTATATGGCCATGGAATTCTTTTTTGTGAACATCTGTTGGATCCAGGTCTTGGTTTGAAAATTGTAAGAAACAAGCAATTGCTGAGAAATGGCCATTAAAAGACTAACAAAAACAAAAAAAATGTATACCTCTCCTTTTCAAATTTTTATGGGCTAATATCTACAAAGAATTTGTGGAAAGTTCTTTTTATGTCTGATGTTTGGAAGTAATATATGACTGGAGCCCTCTGTTCCTTAGTTTTTTATTCATCTTCCAATTTTAAGTAAAATGGCCATTTTAGGCTGGGGCATTTTGAATGTCATGGTTAAAAAAAATTGAATGTCATGGTTATTGTTTAATTCTAAAATATTATTAAGAATATTGTTTTGCAATTAAAGTTTGCATATACATAAAAACTGAACTAAATATCAGTTCTGATTAAACTGTTAGAAAGGGATTTTCACGCCTTTACTGTTGTTTTTTTAACATTTTAAATTTTTCTTCTCCTGCTGAAATGAGTGTAGAAAAGGGATGAGGAGAATGCTTCAGATAGAAACTATACATTTCTATCAAAAATGTTTTATTGAATAGGTTTCAACTACTCTGTCCTCTTATTCATTTGTATTACATTTCAAGCTCCAGACATTGGTCTTTAGAAAATACATATTACACATCGGATAGTACATTTATGTCTCTACCACAGGAGGTCACTCAATAGCAATGCATACATTTCTAAATTTGTGCACAATGGAAGACCATAGATTCTCTGGAAAAGATTTTGAAATCATATTGGGAGAGGAAAAAAAAGAATCTATTCAGACATACCCTAAACATGGCTCAAATATGCCCTGCCACGATCTAATTTTAGCACTGTTTTCCATGACATTAATATTGGACTAAAATAATGAGACAGCATCATGCCACAAACTCCATCCCTTTGATATTTCTGTGTATCATATTGTGACACATGTAAAAAAAAAAAAGGATGGAGCTTGTTTTGTACATAATGGCACTTTTATCAGTCTGTTCACCCTGGTTTTCTCCATTCCCTCATGGGCCAAGGTTTTGCCTCTCATAGAGTCTATCCATCCAGCCACCCAAAATGAAGGAGAACTTTCCTATTGTAGAACTTGATTTCTTCGGTTTACCTCTCAACATTTGAAGTTCTGATAGAAATTTCCAAGCTCATCAGGATAAACTCTCCTAAACCCAGCAATACTTTACATTTACTGTCACTGCCATATTTATTTATTTATTTATTAAATTTATTTATTTATTTATTAAATTTATATACCGCCCTATTCCTAAGGGACTCAGGGCGGTGAACAGCGAACGATAAAAATACATGTAATACAAACGTTAATAAAAAAAAAACCAATTAAAATATACTAAACACTCTGGTCCTAGATAATTCAAGACATCCCAGTTTAAAATAAAATCAAAAATCAATATAAAGGGAAAGTTAGGCCAGGCCGGCCTGCTGAAACAGGAATGTTTTGAGGGCATGGCGGAAAGTGCGCAGATCCGGAATCTTCTGTATCTCTGGGGGGAGCTCGTTCCAGATGGTGGGTGCCCTCACAGAAAAGGCTCTCCCCCTGGGGGCCGCCAGTCGACATTGTTTGGCTGACGGCACCCTGAGAAGCCCCTCTCTATGGGAGCGTACTGGGCGATGAGAGGCTATTGGTGGCAGAAGGCGGTCTCGTAAGTACCCCGGTCCTAAGCCATGGAGCACTCTAAAGGTGGTAACTAAGACCTTGAAGCGCACCCGGAAGACCACAGGGAGCCAGTGCAGCTCGCGCACGAGGGGAGCCACATGGGAGCGTCATGCTGCTCCCATAACTACGCACACGGCCGCATTCTGGACCAGCTGGAGCCTCCGGGTGCTCCTCAAGGGGAGCCCCATGTAGAGAGCATTACAGTAGTCCAGGCGTGAAGTGACGAGGGCATGAGTGACCATTTTTAACGAGTCCCGATCCAGAAAGGGACGCAACTGGCGAATCAGGCGAACCTGATAAAAAGACCTCCCGGCCACAGCCGTCAAGTGTTCTTCTAAAGACAGCCGTGAGTCCAAGAGGACGCCTAAGTTGCGAACCCTCTCCGTGGGGGGCAATGACTCATCCCCAATAGTCAGTGATGGCACCAATTGACTATATCGGGACGTCGGAAACCACAGCCACTCGGTCTTGGATGGGTTGAGCCTGAGTCTGTTCCTCCCCATCCAGATCCGTACAGCCTCCAGGCACTGGGACATCACTTTAAGGGCATCATTGGGGTGGTCCGGGGTGGAGATGTATAGCTGAGTATCATCAGCATACTGATGATACTTCACCCCAAAACCACGGATGATCTCACCCAGCGGCTTCACATAAATGTTGAACAGAAGGGGTGAGAGAACCGACCCCTGTGGCACCCCACATACAAGGGGCCTCGGGGTCGACCTCTGCCCCCCAGTCAACACAGACTGCGACCGATCAGAGAGAAAGGAGGAGAACCACTGCAACACGGTGCCCCCCACCCCTAACTCTTCCAACCGGTGCAGCATGATACCATGGTCGATGGTATCAAAAGCTGCTGAGAGGTCTAATAGGACCAGGATAGAGGAGCAACCCCTGTCCCGGGCCCTCCAGAGATCATCTACCAATGCGACCAATGCCGTTTCCGTGCTGTATCCAGGCCTGAAGCCCGACTGGAACGGATCTAGATAAGCCGATTCATCCAAGTACTGAGGAAGCTGTCGCGCTACCACACTCTCAACAACCTTCACAACGAAGCGAAGGTTGGAGACTGGACGGTAATTAGCCAACACTGCTGGGTTCAGGGAAGGCCTCTTGAGGAGAGGCCTCACCACCGCCTCCTTCAAGGCGGCAGGGAAGACACCCTCTCTCAAGGAAGCATTTATAATCCCCTGGAGCCAACCTCGTGTAACTTCCTGAGAGGCCAGCACCAGCCAGGAGGGACACGGGTCCAATAAACATGTGGCCGCGCTTAGTCTGCCCAGTATCTTGTCCATGTTTTCCGGAGTCACAGAATCAAACTCTTCCCAGGTAATATTCTCAAGACTTGCCTCCATCCTCCGTCCCGAATCTACCCAGTCAGAGTCCAAATTTTCCCGAATCTGAGCGATTTTGTCATACAGATATTGTACAAAGTCCTCGGCTCTACCCTCCAAGGGGTCCTCCCGTGCTTCCTGGTGGAGCAGGGAGCGGGTCACCCTAAACAGGGCGGCCGGGCGATTATCTGATGATGCAATAAGAGCGGAAAAATAGTTACACTTTGCCGCTTTTATTGCCACCAGGTAGGTCTTTTTTTTTTTTTTTAATTTGATTTATATGCCGCCCTTCTCCGGAGACTCAGGGCGGCTTACAATGCGTTAAGCAATAGCCTTCATTCTTTTGTATGTTTTATACAAAGTCAGCTTATTGCCCCCACAAACTGGGTCCTCATTTCACCTACCTTAGAAAGGATGGAAGGCTGAGTCAACCTTGAGCCTTGGAGAGATTCGAACCAGCAGAAATTGCAGGCAGCTGTGTTAATTACAGGGTGCACTAACCCCTGTACTATCAAGGCTCCTCTAGGAGCCTCTAGCTCCTCAAGGTCTTAATATGAGACCTTACCAGTGTTCGGTCAGATTCAGAATGGCTGGCCCTCCAACTGCTCTCCAGGCGTCTTTTCCGGCGTTTCATCTCCCTCAGCTCCTCGGTGAACCAGGGAGCCAGGTGAGATCGTCGCCGGGTCAGAGGCCGCAAAGGCACGACCCGGTCCAAAGCTCCAGCGGCCGCCCTATCCCAGACAGCCACTAGGTCTTCAGTCGAGCCGTGTGTCAAGAACAAGTGATTTCTTTTAAAGGACAAATTGGGCTTGTCATTTGCCTTCCTTTTATGCCTTTTCAATGTAATGTCCCACTTTCTGATTAAAGAAAAAAAGGTGAAAGGATGGTTTCAGGGACTTTCTCCTTTTTTCCTGGATATCATGCTTTTCTCCTCAGCTCTTCACATCTCCCGCAACTTCTTATGAATTTCTTATTTTGACCTATAGGGAGGTGGATATATATATACTTTGTATATATACACCCTTTTTTTTAAGATTCCTTTCTCATGGGGGGCATGGCTTAGCAGTTAAGATGCTAGGCTGATCAGCTAGAAAAGCTGGCAGCCCCTGAGACTCAGGCATCATGCAACAGGGTGAGCTCCCATTACTTTCCCCAGCTCCTGCCAACCTAGAAGTTCAAAAGCATGTAAATGAGAGTAGACAAATAAGTGCCACTTCAGTGGCAAGGTAACAGCTCTCTGTGATGTCATGCTGGCCACATGACTGCATAAACATCTTTGGACAGCGCTGGCTGAATGGCCTTGAAACAGAGATGAACACGGGCTTCTATAATTGGCAACAACTAGCAGAGTAAAATCTGTAGGGACTTCTTTCTCATAGATTCTGATGAGTTTTAAGATCTTCTGAATTGTTTGGCTTGATTGAAACTCCCCCCACATTCCTGACTTTGGCCCTTTTCTTCCCTGCCTACCACTCTAATATATTATTCCTATTATTTATAAAAACACCATGGGATTCTTATTATTCTTGGAAAAACCACTTTCTCAGTGGAATAAAATAATGAGAAATGTAGAGTTCTGGATTGAGGCATAGATGTTACTCTTTGGCTAATTTTTTTTCTGGGTATTTGAGAAAGTTGTGAGATTATTTCAGTTATGCACAAAATCATTAAGTAGTTGCACAAAACTACTATCAGGGCAACCCCACAGAAGGAAGAAGAATACAGATTGGCAATATGAACAATGAACTCATGGTGGCTTAGTATTTTGCTGACTCATAAATAGGAAGATAGCCCTTTAACTCAATAGTATGTATCAGCCCTTATGTCTTTATATTTGGTAGGTGAACCCTGGTTGCCTATTAACCATTCTGCTTTTAGTCTAGGGCAATGGTGCAACCAGAGGGCTAAAGTAGTACTTTTCCTGAAGAATCTAGGCTTTGCAGATGAAGAAAGAAAGGCTTAGTGTAGCTGAAAGCTTTGCCTCTTTAACTAAACTGCTATGGTAACATCAGAAGAATCCAACTCTTTCTTATTTCTTGGGCATGTTTATTTATTAATTGCTGTTGACCAATTCCTATGGACTCCAGGTGGCACACAAAATATAACATAACAAAACAAAATCTATAAAATCCAGACAAAATAAAAATGGGGGTCTGGCATTGAGCTGGTGTACTTATTTTTGCTTATTAAGATCTATTTATGAAGGAAAAATGAAAAGGAAGGAATATTGGCAAAGGATCAACCAAAGGCATCTCCATTTTGAATTCTGGCTGCATGAACTGACTCCTCTGGCTTCAAGTATTGACTGTGTCTTCTGCCATGGTCTGCCCTTTGCTGACTTGCACGATTGTCCTTCTGTTTTTTTTTAAAAAATAAAATGATATATTTGATTTTGGTGTTTTTCTCTACTCTGAGGAAGATTCTTAATTCTCTTTCATGAATGTGTTGAACATAATATGGCTCTTTGCTTCTTTGGCTAAGGTCAAATGTGTGCCTACCTCACAGAATTCTTGTGACAATAAATAAAAGCAAATATCAGAGAATGGAAAAAAACCATGTACATTACAGCATTTACATGGTTTTCCTTAAAACTTGCATAAACTCACAGCTCAGATGATCACAGAATGGGGTTGTGATAACACATTATACAATGTCTGTGGCAAAATAAATAAAATTGCTTCAAATTTCTGATTGGTTTGTTGATTTGCTTACACTGTCTTTGATGGCTTATTAAATGGATGGCCCAGCAATTTATTAGGTGTTTCTTCAACTTTTAACTGCACTCTGCCTTTGCAGGGAAGCACGCCATGTCTGTGGTGTGGAAGATGAGTCCGTGTGTGATGAGAGCCATGTGTGCTAAGTCGTCATTTTTCATAACAGCTGTCATTTACAGATGTATGACCCTCTTTGCCTGGTTATAGAGAAGGGGTGGGGAAATGGGAAAGCAGATAATGCACAGGGTTAAGTAGAAGGAACTCTGCTAGTAGGCAGATACACAAATCATGTCAAGCAAACCAGACGGGGCAAAAAGAACATTGCATCCCTCTTCAGAAGACAATAACAGATAGGACAGAGAAAGATGGAGTCTGAGCTGATTAGGAAAACAGGAATGGTTAATGGATAACAGCAATGTGGCGCCAAGTAGTTCATTCCATGTCATAAAGATATGAGAGGCAGCACGAATAGAGAGCAGGTAAAAGGTCTTTGAAACTCATCCAATGTTTGCAGATGATGCATTATATTCTCAGGGTTTCAAACTGAAGTAGATACAGATTATGAAAATTAAGGTATAGTTTTCTTTGGAAGTTATTGTTATTAATTTGTACTGGTCTCACAAACAAAGGTAGAGTGATCATTTGGCTTTTGATAAAACAGATACTTATAGCCACATTTGTCCCCAGTTAACAGTAGTTCTTCATTATATTGAAAAGTTGAAACCAAAATATTCAATATCTTTTTCTCCCCACACTGGAGGCAATCTTCAAATTCCCTGAGAATGATGAAAATTTACTCAAGATTCCTCCTTTTGATAAAGCCACTTAAAATGGATGGGAAACCCCAGGAATTCTACTTTAAGATGTGGGTGTGAGAGTAAATTCAAGATTTCAGTCAGTGGCATTCAGGGTGGAGATCAGTTTTCACAAGATAGAGGATTAAGAATCATGATGCAAGTTTCACTCCATTTATCACACAAACATAAAGTGCCCATTTATTTCTCTCTTCTTTGACTGCCATCTTGTCAATTTTGTTGCCTCTACAAATAATAGTGCTGAGAAAGATTCTCTAGATATACTTGCACCAAGGCTAGTCTATAAATGAACAAAATACACTATGAAAAAGAATATGTACTTAACTAGACTTTTCCCCCACTGTGCTATATCAGAATCTCCTAAGTAGACTTAGGCGTTCCAATATCCCTGGATATAGATCTTGAAGCCTTCCAGGGATATTGGAACTGCAACTTCCAGAATATCTAACTAGCATAGATATAAATCTGGAGAGGTGTAATTTCAACAGTTCTCTACCAGGTTAGAGAAAGCTGCTTTGGAAAACACCTTCTTTCTTTTGAACATTGGGATGAAGCAATTGGCTGCTTAGGACATTAGTACTTCCAGGTTGCCTTCTTGTGTGTATGGAACACCAAACTTTTTTGAAGAGCATGAATAGATGATATCAGCTTCCACTCACCTGCAACCCACCACAATGTAACTACTATCTGTGTTTTCCTAGTCTGTGTTGAAAGTAGTGTTTTACAGTTTGGGTCAACTCAAGCATTGATGTTAGATTTGTCTTCCATAAATTACCTTTTTCTAGGCAACTCTGCATTTTGATTGGTGAAATGTCCCACATTTGAGTCAACGGTTGCTGCTTTGCTCCTCTTTATCATACTAACATCTGCTGCAGCTATTGATGAGAAACAGAAATCTTAGGAGCAGAGTGGTTATAACTTTTGCCTGAAATATAAAAAATCACGGGTGTGAAACACATCAGAAATCTCTCTCTCTCCCTCCCTCTCTCCCTCCTTCCTCTCTTTCTCAAGACGATGGATTCAGTTTGGACTGCCAGGACAATCAATCCCTTGTTGCTGCACTGTCCCAACTTTCTGTTCCAAGCAAAGAATTACAAGTAAACTCTATATAACTTTATATCTATCTATCTACCTATCTATCTATCTATCTATCTATCTATCTATCTATCTATCCATCCATCCATCCATCCATTCAACATCTATCTATCTATCATCTATCTATCATCTATCTATCTATCTATCTATCTATCTATCTATCTATCTATCTATCTATCATCTATCTATCCATCCATTATCTGTCTATCTGTCTGTCTGTCTATCTATCTATCTATCTATCTATCTATCTATCTATCTATCTATCTATCTATCTATCTATCTATCCATTGACCCATCATTCAATCCATGTGAGTGGCTGAGTGTGTACATACATACCACCAGGGTGACATTCTTCTACTCAAGGACCATTCTGATTCAAACTGGAAAAATGTAATAGAGTGATGTTTATTTTTAAGTTGGTTGTTCTACCACCATACACATTTTGTTTTTGCTTTGCTCTGCATACATGTTTATACACATAAAGTAAAGGTTCCCGTCGCACCTATGTGCTAGTTTTTCCTGGCTCTAGGGGGCGGTGCTCATCTCCATTTCAAAGCCGAAGAGCTAGTGCTGTCCGAAGACATCTTCGTGGTCATGTGGCCGGCATGACTAAATGCCAAAGGCACACGGAACGCTGTTACCTTCCCACCAAAGGTGGTCCCTATTTTTCTACTTGCACTTTTTACATGCTTTCGAACTGCTAGGTTGGCAGAAGCTGGGACAAGTAATGGGAGCTCACCCCGTTATGCGGCACTAGGGATTCGAACCACTGAACTGCCGACCTTTCGATCAACAAGCTCAGCATCTTACCCACTAAGCCACCGTGTCCCTTTTTATACACATACATACATACAAATTTTGTACACATACAAATGACAAAATAAAAAATGTCAAATACATATCAATAAGCCACCCCCAGGAAGTAAATGACCGGTAACTTGGAAAGGGAAATTGGAAAGTCATAGCAGTAGAAAAATAGTCTAATGGGTGGCTGGGTGGCTATGGATAACTGAATCTCTTGCAAGTTGCTGCAAAATTGTTTGAAGCCAGATGGGTTTTTCTTAATCTAGCTGAAAGTTAAGTCAGTTTGTATTTCCCCAGACCATACCTGCAGATAGCAGTCCTAGAAAAAAATACAGTTGGTTGAAAAAGTTGTGAAAAAGTTTATTATTTAGCCCACAACAGTCCTGAAGCAGCTTTTTGGAATTAAACTCAATTGCTACACAGCCATACTATTTATACTGTTGATCCCTCCCAAGATTCCTGTCCCAACTACAGTCAGACTTTCGAGATAACTTCAGTATCTGATGAAGTTAAATACTGTATATAACTTTTAATTTAACTTTAGAAAAAAACCTACCCTCCTTCGTCCAAAAGTTTGTTTTCTTGACTTATTGTCCTATGAAAGAGGATTTTGTTCTTCTATCTCATTCTAAGAGTTTCTCACATTACTTCTGATGAAAGAAATGATTCTTGGATTGATAATGTGCTGTAGAGGAGGGTGCTATTTTCTTTTTCTTTCCAACATATCTATCACTCTGCAGCTTCCTGCTTGCCAATGTTTCCACTTCTGAAAAAGCATATTATATATTCTTTTTGGGTTGAAAGTGAAGAGTGAGAAGCCAAGGAGGCTGTGGACAATTAAAGAGAGGCACCTAGAATGACAGACAGGACACTCAGAAAAACTTTTGGCTAACCTATAGTGAGAGTTGAAGATACTATATTCTAATCATGACATGTCACCAGATTAATAAAAACTAAAAAGCAATTGTCTCCCCATCAGAATGAATGAAGTTGCTTTGGGGAAAAGTACAAAAAAGGCTTGGCAGAACTCCACTTGTTGCTGTACATCTCGTTTATTATCCTGCTTCCCCCAAAATAAGACATCCCCGATAATATGTCCAATTGGGCTTTTGAGTGCATGGCAATAAGGCCAAGTGCTTATTTCAGGGTTCAAATATATATATATATATATTTGCTCCTGGAAGCACGAAGCCGAGAACACCAGCCTGAAGATGACGAATGAGACTTCGTCGAAACGTCGCCAAGACACTTCCAATTTTACGTGGGAGAAGACCTGAATAACCAAAGACCTACATATATATATATATATATATATATATATATATATATATATATATATATATATATATATATGTGTGTGTGTGTGTGTGTGTGTGTGTGTATATATATATATATATGTATATATATATATATATATATATATATATATATATATATATATATATATATATATAAATAAAACACAGGGTCTTATTTTTGGGGAATCATGTAACATTGCTGTTACTATTTTCTTTATACAGCCTCCAGTCTGTGGTGCAGATGGGCTTGCCCCATATCTGAAATATGAGCCCCCCACCTCCCCAAAAGAGAGGTCCCAATCAATCAGCCAGAGAATGGGCTTCAGACTAATATCAATATCAGGGCTTAAAGTGAAGAGCTCATTAGAACTGATGCTCCTTGTTACTACTATTTTTTCTTTTATTTTAAAAGTATTTTATCCTGAAGACGCAGTTAGCTGGGCGTATTATTATTTTTAGTTTTTAAAAAATATTTATGGTTTTCTAAGGATGATCCCATAAAATTTGTTTTAATAAAACAAATTAAACTGATAGGTACCCAATGAATGTCAATCCAAATTTAGGTTTCTGCTGTGTTTATTCTCTATGGCAGTTCAGTAAAATATGAATGGATTCAAAGGTAGACTCCAAATTGATTCTACGAAACAAGACATAATGAGAAACATCAAGATATGAGTTTTCTGTCTCAAACATTTATCTAAATAAAAACAAAAAGAATCTCAATATTTTACGATTATGCATCAAAATTATTCTACCAGTATTTTCAGCAACTGACTCTATAGCTATATGATAAATGCTAAGTGAGTATGAGTTGCTTTGATCACTTCCATAGAAGGTAAACATGTAAATGCATAACATCTAACATAACATCTGAAATAATATCAATTTGTTAATTATTGCAAAATTCATACGGCACTTCAACAAACAATACCGCTTTTAAGATAACAAATGTAGGGAATCATGAAGATTACTCTCTGTATGCATTGATTACATTGCCTTTCATAGAACTATCCAAGATGCTATTGTGTATTTTAAAAATAAACATCCCAGTTAATAGATGATTATAGAGAAAAAGAATGCAGCTGAGAAAAGTACATGAACTATGGAAAGTATAAGGTAACTACTGAAATGACAGTAGGTTTTGGAGCACAACTCGTCAAGAAATAGTTGCAGTTTTTTCTGATCAATGGATTTCAAAAATCTGCTTTGTAGATATGGGAAGTACTTAGATCTTTGCTTAACAAACAGATAAGGGGCTATAAATTGAGTTAAGATACCACATTGCAAACAAAATATTTCAGATTGCAGATGCTCTTCATGTCCGTAAACACATCTCCCTCAGTGTAGATGGGAAAGCCTGCTCAGGTTATTGACTGCCATATACAATCATGGAAGATTTTAGCAGGAAATGTTTGGACTCTAAGCCAAGGTCGTCCAATCTCAGCAGAATCCTTGGTGTGATCCCACCCACAAGCAAACTAGAATCCATGGCAATAACACCATCTTTTCATGAAGGAGTTTAGCTGAAGAGAGTTCTTGGGATAAAGAATGGGGGGGTTGTAATGTCCTCTTCTGTTAATGGACAATGCCAATATTGCATGAAAACCCTCTGCCTCTCTGCACGGAATATATTTTTTTCCCATTTCCCTTCTATTTGTTTGAAGACAAATTTGGGGTGAAGGGCAGAACCTCCAAACTTGCAAACACAATATGTTTTGTGTCTTCCAGTGATCTGGCTTTGGGAATGAGTTTAAGGATACAAGCTGCGGTTCTCATGATTGTACAATTAGCACAGCCCCCCCTCCCCCCAAGGCTGTGTGCTCTCTCCACTTCTCTTCTCTCTATATACCAATGACTGCATCTCTAATGATCCATCGGTTAAACTACTGAAGTTTTCAAATGACATAACAGTGGTCGGTCTCATTTGAGACAATGATCAATCCGCATACAGACGGGAGGTTGAACAACTAACCTTGTGGTGTGACCGGAACAATCTGGAACTGAACACACTCAAAACCGTAGACATGGTGGTAGACTTTAGGAGGAACCCTTCCATTCTTCCACCTCCTACAATACTAGACAACACAGTAACAACAGTAGAGACCTTCAAATTTCTAGGTTCTACCATATTGCAAGATCTAAAATGGACACCTAACATCAAAAACGTCATCAAAAAGCACAACAAAGAATGTTCTTTCTGTGTCAACTCAGAAAGCTCAAACTGCTGATCCAGCTCTACAGAGGAATTATTGAGTCTGTCATCTGCACCTCTATAACTGTCTGGTTTGGTTCTGCAACCCAACAAGACAGACACAGACTTCAGAGGATAATTAGAACTGCAGAAAAAACAATTGCTACCAACCTGCCTTCCATTGAGGACCTGTATACTGCACAAGTCAAAAAGAGGGTTGTGAAAATATTTACAGACCCCCTCACCTCCTGGACATAAACTGTTTCAACTCCTACCCTCAAAATGATGCTATAGAGCACTGCACCCCAGAACAATTAGACACAAGAACAGTTTTTTCCCGAACGCCATCACTCTGCTAAACAAATCCCTCAACACTGTCAAACTATTCACTAAGTCTGCATTACTATTAATCTTCTCATCATTCCTATCACCCATCTCCTCCCACTTATGACTGTATGACTGTAACCTTGTTGCTGGTATCCTTACGATTTATATTGACTGTTTCCTAATATGATTTGATTGCTTATTTGTACCCTATGCTATCATTAAGTGTTGTACCTTATGATTCTTGACGAACATATTTTTTTCTTTTATGTACACTGAGAGTATGCACCAAGACAAATTCCTTGTGTGTCCAATCATACTTGGCCAATAAAATTCAGTTCAACTCAACTCTACTCTACTCTACTCTACTCTACTCTACTCTACTCTACTCTACTCTACTCTACTCTACTCTACTCTACTCTATTCTATTCTATTCTATTCTATTCTATTCTAAGACTTCACCTGCAATAATGCAGAGCCTCTTAAATATTTCTTGTCTCCTGATTGAATGATCAGTTGTGATGTTTTAGATCACAGCTTCCTTAGCAGATGTAATGGGAATAAGAGTGCTAGTGTGGCTAAACCCTAGTCCAATTAGATTAGTTCAACCATAAGGCAGAGGTGGCGGTATTGAAGAAATTTTAAAAAGGTGCTGGATCAAGGTGTTGGAGGAGAAAACAATTTGCCCCATGACTTACTTTATTTTTCCCCAAGTCTGCTGCCTACAACTGAGGAATGCTGACACATTGCCAATGTTAAAGAAAAATTCAGCTATCATGCACTCAGCTTTTAAACAAGGAATGCAGGAGTACTAATTAAGTCATTTCAGCCCAGTTCATGCAAACTGCTTGTTAAGATTTTCTAAGTTACACATTCTCTTTTGCTCTTTCACATTACATTGCTTAAAACATACTTTTTTTGAAACATTTTTTAAATAAAACGAATAATGGGCTGGATAACTGAGAGGAAGAGCAGGTTGGATGTGTTGGATTTATGCATCTCTAGTACTTGTTTAATTTAACAAGAACATCACTTTCATACTGTACATTGTAGTCTCAAACATGTAAATGGAGTCATATTGGCTTCAGCTGTTCCATAGTACGATCAATATCATTTACCGAAAGACAGATTCCTCTCTTGAAGAAATGTCAGTGTAAAAATTCAGTGAAGAGAAAGGCAAAGGGGGATAGTGGAGGAATATGTAATTATTTTAGTTCCTTGTTTGCTTATTGTTCCACTAGGGTATTTTACATTATAGTAGAATATGTAAATGAAAGGATAGTGCTAAAGGCTCTGAAAAACCTAATAAAATAAAGTAGGTTTCAAGGATTGAAGGAAGAGATGATTCATACAGTTCAACATGATATTAATCAGGTTAATCACATATATTGCATATGTGATTGGGTAGTTGCAAAATCAAATTATGCAGGCTCAGAAAAGGTGTCTGTTCTTGTAAGATCCACGGTAAAAAAGCACTCACCCACCGAAGGATTTCCTTGTTAGGTTTCAACATTTGCATGTAGTTATGTAAGAGCCAGGCAGTGCAGGGATACTGTACTTCCTCAACCCTTGAATCATGGAGTGATAAGGAAGGCTCTTGGGATTAACAGCCCTGTCAAGGAGAGTTCTCTGAAGTGCTTGTTTGCTTAGATGGAGAATTTCATTCATCATGGAGGAAGTGATAGAAATGGAAGTCCTCCCGACACAGAATCTCAAGCCTACCTGGATATATATTGAGAACTGGAAGATTAAAGGAAGGAGGGTCCTTTTTGTGGTCTGAATGCAGCATTAAAGATGAAACGCATGACTTGTGAGAAACATAGGAAAAGAAGAAACACGAACGTCTAAAAGTTGACATTCATGAAAACAGTGCAAATCCACTTGAGTCCAGAAGACAGCAAGTGAAATTAGGACCTCTCGTCTTAACTAAAAGAATGTCATACCATTTCTCTCTCTCTCTCTCTCCCTCTTTTTTTTTGTATTCCTAATGTTCAATACTTTTACTATTTTTTAAATTGGTAAAAAGATTTTCAAAAGTAGAATTTATACATCTGTTTTTCTCTCTCTGTATTTTTAAATTTACGTACAATCTGCTGCATGGACTAAATTGATGCATATACTGCACATTATTTTGGAAAAGTTAGATGGAGATTTATCATAATCACTTTTATATGGCTATAGACCATAGCACTCAAAACAACTCATGTTTAAAATATTATTCTAAAATAATAACGAAAATGAGCATGACTTCAATAATAAAGATGGAAATGGCAAATACAGAACTACAGAGACCTGGATCTATATTAAGGCAATCAGAAAAGGTGCATTATATAGCCAGAATTCTTGAGCTGGGAGTATCATGTAAAACATTTAACACTCTGAACTAAATTTAATTAAAACAATTGAGGTTTTATCCTGAGTAAATGTATTTGACCATTGGGATATAAATATTTTCAATGCTATGTTTGACAGCACATAAAACAGAATCTAATTTAACCAGATTTCACTTTTCAATTTACTCAAACACATGATATTATGTTAGTTTCAGGTTCAAATCAAGATGAAAGATGTAAAACAGCAGAGGAAAACAAATCATAAAGGGTATTGATTCTAAATAAATGTTGACCAATCAGTTAAGATTCATTCCAACCTTATAATTCTATGAAATTGAATGTAATTTCTTCTGTCTTGACAATAGCTGTTGGCACAAAACACTTACATGAGTTGGAAGAGAAAAGCTAGGTTTATCCTGAAAATGAACCTAAATGCAATTAGTTTTAGTCTGAAATAATCTCAGACTGTTTTTAATTAAGATAACTTTCCAAATCAGCTGTGTTTTGTGAATAAAATCATAGAGTTGAGGCTTGGTTTTCTCTTCTTACTTCTGAATCAGAAATAAAGTCTTAGAAATGTTGCAAATAATAGAGCACATTGTCTCCAGGAATTCTGTCTCTGTCTTCTTATTTTTCATTTTCAGTGGCCATACAAAACTGCTCAAAAGTGTGAGTGGGGAGGATAAGCTGCCATCTCTCTTTGAAGGGCTGCACTTCAATTTTTCCCAGCCACAAATTACCTCCTGATCCTAAAAAAAAAAAAAACCTAAAACAAAGTCTCCTTTGTGATAACTGGGAGAATCTAAAATGCCACTGTGTCATTGAATGAATATGTGCTGCTGGCAGTTGTGGGTTGCTCCCGGTTCTGTCCGGTTCTATAGAATTGGTAGTAAAACCAGTGGACGACTCCGCCCACTCGCCACGATGTCATCATGGGTGATCTGCGCATGCGCAGAAGCTTCTGTGCACGCATTCCCTCTGCGAACCGGTAGTAAAGGTAACTGGCTGCTAGCACATCGTTAATATCCTCAGGGAATATTGACTCTGTTATATTACTTAAATGGAGCTAGTGCGTAAATGGTAGCTTATGGAGAAGATCTTGCCTGTTTCTATGTGAAATAAAGAATCCTATCAATAAGTGAATCTATTGTTCACGTATATGTACCTTTTGATCTGAAATTTAAAAGCAGCATTAAAGCATTACATACGTTTTGACAATGGGCTTTAACAGACAGTCTGAAAAATAAATTATGTATTCAGACAAATATACATACATATCAATATAGCTGGAATTTATGGCATTAGCATCACAGGGAACATATAGTAGAATAATTTCAACAATTGGATTTAGTCATTATTGCATGATGTCTTTTTGCAATTACTGGTTTTATGTATCTCCCAAAATTGTGAATTCCCAAGCAAATTCAGAGGACTTCAATGTCTGGATTTTCGTTATGGTGTATATATTCATTAATTCACACAATATAGTTGATCCAATTTTCTGCTATCACAATTATCTAAGGCGAACAACAAGGGTTCTTCATCTCTTTGAGATGAACACCATCATCCCTGTGGTGAAAAGTGCCTTCCCAAAGTAAATTGTAGCCTCTGAGAATATATCCAGAAAGCGAAAACAATTCATAAGAACACTGTATAACATGACAGTGGAGAACATAAATTAGAGTAAGTGTTAAATCTTGCAATAATTTTGCTTCTTTTAATTTCCACCTGCATTATTTCTAACTGCTCATCACCCAGCTCCCTTAGAAAGTGCTAATTAAAACACTAGAGAGGCTCATCTAATATTTATAGTAGTGGTGGTGTTGCACCCAGATCATTTTGCAGTGCATGGAGAGCGTCATGAAAAAGGAATTAGACGCAGCATTGCTCTGAGCCCTAGCTAATCCTTCCCTGATTAGCGAGATTCTCGTTGCCACCTATTCTGAATGCACTCCTCTCAGGATGTTGATAAAGCCTTTCAGTATTACTAGATGGACTTCCAAGCACAGCGCCAGCTTTTCTATCCAATCAAAGTGAAGCCCTCGGTTCACCTGGTTAAGCTATCCTAATCCTAAATCAGCTTTTAGATTGTCACTTAACAACTCTGAGGTACTCCAGAAGGATCCAGCACAAATCCAGTAGTAAATGAGGCCTAGTCTGAGTGAAAATGAACAAACAAAAAAAGCTGGGGGTGTGGTGCAAAGATTATATTTCTATATATATCTTTATCTCTTTACTTAAAACTTAGAAAAAACATTTGCCCTGAGAATGTCCTCAGCCTTCAAGTGCTTGTATACTGAAATCACATGCTATACGAAATAGTAGATTTTCTTTTTTCTTTTTGGTTGTCTGAGGAACAGCTGGCAGTACTAAACAGTACTAAAACCCTGAAAACTATGGTTCATCTGTATGTATTTGCTGACAGTAGCATACGTCTGGACTGTTTGTCCTATTGATTGATTCAGCCCATGAGTTTTTCTACTTCTGATTAACCTTTATTCCAATAGTGTTATTTTGTATGGAGAAAAACTGGATATTGTGTCTATTAGGTACCCAGAGCCCTGCAAATCTCATCCTTCTTTGTTGCCTATTTCAATAAGGGCAAGTTTGAGCATGGCTGTTGGACAATTTCTCTTTTGTAATTAAAGATGCAGAAAACGAGCCAAGCTGAGCAGAGAATGCTTCATGCAGACATGCAATAGCATTGTCATGGTTGCTTGGTAACGATTAGACTTCAAGAGATTCTTGCATGGATGAAGAGAAATGCTGGCAGTAGTTTCAAGTGTTCCAAGTTGGGCTTACTATTATTTGACACATCTGTTTGAAGTGTAAGGCAAAAGAAGAAGAAGAAGCTTATCTGCACCTACAAAGCTTTGAAATCTCATGCCTTAGTGGATAAAATTAAGATATCCTGTTCAGGATCTCTGAAAGCTTTGATTCAAATGGAAAAATATCTTTACGAATCTTATGGATGACATGGATTTAAAATAAAATAACATAAAATACTTCTTGGGTTGTATATAGACATTTGGCATTAAAAAAAGCAAGAAATAATAATCATGTTATGGCCCCAGCACCTACTTTCCAATATGAAGAATATAGATAATAAATAGTATCGGCACAGTTTTGTCAAATTAAATGCTTTTTGGTTGCAAGAATGTATTAACGCTCTGTCTCTCTGAAATGAATAAATAGAATTGTATCTTAAAATTTCATTGATTTCAGTGAGATTTAAAGATATGCATATGCTAAAAAAAATCTAATGAAAGAAAAACAGATACTATGCCCATTTTGGATCATTCTCAGCAAATAATAGACTGTTGTAACTGAATTGTACTTTGCCAAAATTAAAAGTTATAAAACCAATTTTCTGATCCATAACACCTCTCATTGCATTTTTTATTCAGAGATAAGCCCTTTATTTTGGCATTTTATTACCAATCCTTTTCTTTTTCTAATTTAATGTTATTATTACAAAAAATATGCTTCTAAGTAAAATAGGGATGTATATGGTTGATTTCAGATTCTTACTGTACGTTTGGGTCTTAAAATAATACTTTGTGTTATTCTCCCAGAACTCAGGTCATAACAACTTGCAAAAATAATTCTCAGAGTTATACAGTATTTATTATACATTTTTTCCAAATAACTTGAAAAAAAATCCTCAGTGTTGTACAGTATTTATTATAAATACTGCACAATCTGAGGATAGTTTTTGCATGTTATTTGGAAAAAAGTTCTAAAAAATTCACACAGATGCCACATGAAATTAAAACTACTGAACAAATTCAAATCTTCACTCTATTATGGAGTTGCCTGAGAGATAGTCTGGGGCTTAAATTTAACTCTCTTAAATTGTGAAAATGACATGAGGGAAAAGACCAAATACATCACTTTCAAAATTAAGTAAATGAATACATTGATCTCCCAAAATTTAATCCAAAGAGATAAAGACATTGTCCTCCCTGTGTTATTTTTAGAAAACCTTCTTCCAAAACAAAAATAAACATTGATAATATAATTTATTTAAAAGCAAAATTTAAGTTCACTGAGGCACTGAACTGAAACTATTTTGACCTTGTTTAAAATAGAATCAAGACAAAAATATAAGTGACAAACGATGATCAAGAATTAGGCATTTAAAGTAGATAAACTAAGTACCAGTGTAAATTGATGTGTGATACTTCTCATTCCTCATTTTCACTGAGATCTAAGTTTATTATTCTTTATCAATAAATTGTTTAGAAATAGTAAATTGAATACACAAACTCTGTTCTGTAATGGTTTATTATGTTTTGTGAGAAGTTCGAGCAGATCAAGGATTAGCCAGCCTTCCCCTACGATGAAGGGTCTGATGTAAATCCATGTACCAAGAGCTTAAAGTCTTAATGCTGTTAGAAACTTCCATTAGTCAACCAGTATGTTAATGAATAAAAAAGTCACTTGCTGATCTGACCTGTTTGTTGCTCTTTGGACCAATGCCGAAGAGGTGCTGTCTAACCGCGGAAAGCTCTTTCAAGAGCAAAACGGAGACCAACTAGTGGTGACAGCAGCAGCAATAGTAATAAATCAATAATAACAAAAACAAGACCTTGTACAAAAGGCTTCCACATACTGGTTTGAAATAACAAAACAAAGAAATGACTGGCATTATTTAGTATTCAAGGCTTATTAGCTCTCTGGTGAGAAAAAAAAGGTTAAACATGTTTGCTCGTATATTCAAGTTTTATATGACCTATGTAATGGAGCAAGATAGATTACAATTAAATAGAATAAAGTAGAGTAGAGTAGAGTAGAGTAAGTAGAGTAGAGTAGAGTAGAGTAGAGTAGAGTAGAATAGAATAGAATAGAATAGAATAGAATAGAATAGAATAGAATAGAATAGAATAGAATAAAATAGAATAGAATTCCTTATTGGCCAAGTGTGGCCAAGGAATTTGTTTTTGGTGTATACGCTCTCAGGAGAATAAAATACATTCATCAAGAATAAAAAGATACAACACTTAGTGATAGTCAAGGTTACTAATAATCTATCAAGTCGTACTAGGAAACAAATAAAAACAATATAAATGGAAAGATACAAGCAACATGGTTATAGTAATAAGTGGGAAGAGATAGATACTAGTAAGGAAGAGAAGAATAATAGTAATAGTCTTAGTAAATTATTTGACAGTGTTGTGCGAATGTTGTTAAGCAGTGTTGTTAAGCAGAGTGATGGCATTCGGGAAAAAATAAAATACAAAATATCAATTCAATGAGTAGTTAAATCCAATGGAAATCTTAATTATTATATTTAAAGTTTGACCAAAGAGACACATGATGACCACTCTTCTAAAGCAAGGTAGAATGGGGACAGAAATCCCAACACCATGCATTTCTGTTTGTCAGGTAAACAAACCTCAAACAGAAAGGGCATCTTTAGAAAAAGCATCTCCTAGAGTTCTTAATGGCCCCAGAGGTTCATTGAAGGAGAGGAAACACCAAAGTAGTTTTCATGCATGTCCTTCCTCAACTGAGGTTTGATTTCCCAACTATCCATTGCAGAGGGAGATAGTCATGGGGAAAATATTCACAAACCTTTAGAAAAACAAAAGAGCAGAAAAAGAGCTTTGGAAAGGAGGAAGTATTAGGAACAGACTCAACTAGCTTATACCTGACTCACTGGGATAGAAAAGGGAAAGTGAGATGAACACAATCGGACTTGCAAATTCTGTTAATGTAGCCTAATATAGATGCTGTTTTTTTCTCCTGCATTATTCAAGTAAATTTTATAGCCATCCTTGCTACTAGATTTGCTTGCTTAGAAGGAAGACCTGACATTGCCACATTTTCTGCTACCTAATGCCAACATTTCACCCCTTGTCCCATATTACTACATGATAACAGATGATGAAATAACCATAACCTTTTAAAGAGATAGGCTTATTCAGTTATCTTATGTATATGTTTAAATATTTACTTATTCAATTTCTATACTGACTGCTTCTAGAACTGAGATAAACATTTTACTCTGAAGCATTTAGAAGATGTCTGTACAATAGTATCACAATAAAACAGTATTTAGAACCAATCATAGTTTGCACTTTAAGTTGTTATTGTGGCTCCATTATTATTTTATGCGAATGGATGTCCACATAGAAAGGATGGACAGATTCTCTAAAGCACATGTGGAAGAACATATGATCAGTCAGAACAATGATCCATCTCATCTCTTATTGTGAGTTGTCTGGCAACATCTGCCAAGATTCCAACTCTACCTTAGTATGCCAAGGATTGGATCTGGGAATTGTTGTAAGTAAAGCTATTGGACTAATACCGAGCCACTATTTCTGTTGTTTTATTCATTTCTATTACTTTCCTTTCCAGGAGGGAGAGTGGGGGGAACAAACCACATGCTGTGTATTGAGCATGTGCTACACATTTTGTTTTTAGCTGATGCTTATCCTGAAGGGTGATGAAGGCTACAGTGTTCCCAAAGAATAGCGATTTTCCCCTTGATTGGATGCAATCCTATCCCTGCCAAGAGGCATTTCATAAAAGATCAGTCAATCATACACCCACACACCCACACACCCACATACACACACACAAGAGTGATTCACAAAGCAATTCTACTAGACATCAGTACTGACTTATGTTTACATGGTCACATGATGGAAATCACTGACAAAAGGGGTCAGGTCAAGGGTGTATCTTGTCCCATTGCATTTGTACCTGAAAAAAACAAGCTAATAAAAGTTATCTTAGTTAATTTTTATAGCTCTATTAGTAAAATTCAGGTTGAGGAGGAAGGCAGAATTGTGATAGATTTAAAAAACAAATAGTATAACCGGACTGCACAAACACAAGAATATATAGGTCACTGGCTAATCAAAGCTGACAGGGACAACAATGGGTTGGGAGTGATTGAAGGGCAGAGTTCAAGATATGAGATTAAAACTAAGAGCTTAAGTCCAAACATTTCAAATCAGTTTGGTTGGGAATCCTCCTGGAATGAATGAGTTAGATCTATCTGCTAATAATGGCTTAATTGCCCTCAATACATCCTGGTTCTTTTTAATTAAATAGCAACAAAAAAGAGTGTTGGTCAGGATCAGGGCAAATGGAGAAATAATTGTAAACTTTTCCCCCCTATTCCATCGCCCATAATAGCAATAAGAAATGTGAATTGCTAAATGTTGTTTGGGTTGCAGTGGCATAGAAATATTTTTAATAAAGCATTTTAATAAATCCACTCTGTTCTGAAGCTATTATTGATTGCAGAAGGGATGCTTTTATTGGTGTTGTAAGGATCTGTGCTGAACTTCGAAGCAACTTCCAAGGTGATGGAGATTTTATTCAACTTACAGTGTGGAAGAAAAGTGCTAAAGTACTTAATATCAAATTCCAGTTTCCCATTTTTTCTTTCTCCAACAGTTGTTTAAAAATTAGAACATACCTCATAACTTATATAAAGTATAAATATAGAATATAGAATACAACTCATAATTTATTTCCTTGACTATCATATGGATCAGAGGTGGGTTTCAACAGGTTCTGACCAGAACCAGTAGTGGAAAGTTTGAGTAGTTCGGAGAACCGGAAGTAAAAATTCTGACTGGCCCCACCCACATCTATTCTCTACCTCCCGAGTCCCAGCTGATAGGGAGGAAATGGGGATTTTGCAGTAACCTTCCCCTGGAGTGGGAAGGGAATAGAGATTTTACAGTATCCTTCCCCTGCGACGCCCACCAAGCCATGCCACGCCCATCAAGCCACACTCACAGAACCGGTAATAAAAAATTTTGAAACCCACCACTGATATGGATGGATTCCGAAAATCTTCAACTATGTTTATAAAAGTCATTTTATAGTACATTCAAGTACATTTATCCTTGTGCCTATCATCTCAATATAATGAAAAGAAATGTGTCCATAACACTTTGGTCTAAAGTTGGGTTTTGTAAACCATGTGAGAGTTGGTTGGTTTCATTATAACTCTATATACCTCCCTATCTTGGAGTGTTCCATCTTTTGTAATTTTGTAATGTTATATATTTCTAAAGATTTTAAATTTTACATTCTGTTTTTAATGCTCAATTTTACTGATCAAATTGCATACCGGTCAGAGCCTCTCTCTAAGGGAGATGGGTGGTTAAGAAGTGTGAAATACAAATAAATCAATAAATAAATATTACAAAGAAGCAAGGTTTGTTTGCTATACAGGAGTATGTAAAAATACATAAGTAGCATTCAGTCAATTGCTGAATGATATAACTTAGTGTACATTAATGATTTCATAGACAGGTTCTACATTCAAGGCATTTCAACATTATATTTCAGTATAGACTCCATACTAATTCTCAGCAATTTATTACACACAAGAACATAAATTAATTCTCCAGTTTATGCACATAACATACTTTTTGTTTAGAAACTCTACTGAAAATGTGGACCGGGTGTCGATCAGCAGGGGCAAGATTTTCTGCCTACTCATGCTTTGTCAACATAAATATCTACTCTGCCAAAAGTTATCTTCTGATAGCAGGCACCTTTTTTGTGGCTGAGGTCACACTTTTAAAAATTATATTTTCAATTTTTGAGGAGTGTTGGAGATATAGCACTAAGAGTCAGGGCTGTCTTAACAGTATTATGGGCTCCAGGCAAAGCAGTGTTCCGGAACCCCTATGACAACTACTCACAGGAATAAAAATGTAAATGGTCAATAAAATTAAACGTATATTTATTTTATTTGCACTACCAACAAAATTGGTCCTGAAACATTAAAAGCATGCTGTGTAGCAACAACTAATCAATATGCTAAACGTTTGAACAATACACGAAGCAGTTTCTGCATTTATATTATACAAGGTGCATTGAATATACAGATTAGTATGGAGTCCCTATGCTCTTGGGGCCCACAGGCAAGTGCCCATCAGGCCCATGAACTAAGACAGCCCTGCTAAGGGGTTGACAACTCTGGAAGGAGATGTTTACCAAGAGTCATCTAGGCAGATGTGCCAAAGTCTGGGTCAGTAATCAGGTTATCTGGATGATGGATGGGCAGAAGGCATGTGAAAAGATTTTCAAATCAATTATTCATTATTTATTGAATAAATACCTGATACATTGTATGGTTCCTTCAAATTATGACTCTATGAATCTAAAAGTCATAATCCACAAACCTGAGAATTTTGCTAGCCAAAGGTTAGCTAACCAAAGGTAAAAAAAAAAAATCCTTTATTTCACTTATTAAATGCTACTGTGTTTTTCTATGAATATGCAATTGGCATCCAATTCCTCCATATTTTCAGTGATGTATGCTGTAACCTTTACAACTGCTATTGTGTCAACATAGTCTCTGAAATGAGATTATGGGAGAGCCATGTAGTATTTAAGGCTTCAGGCTAGAAACTGGGAGATCATGAGTTTTCGTTCTGCCTTAGCACAAAGCCAGCAGGGTCACCTTTGGCCAGTCATTCTTCCTTAGCCCTAGGAAGAAGGCAATGGCAAACCATTTCTCAGAACTTGCCGAACAAATTGCAGCAAGAAAACTATTTTGTAGTAAAATTAAAGCTGAAGCAAAGTAGCTTTTGTCTTTGCTAAATCAGTACTCTCTACATTTTCCTTTCACTGTTCATCTCACTAGGTTGCAACTTTTAAGGGCATTGAAAACCCATATCTGTTAATCTCTAAAGACACAGGTGACTTTGCTGACATCCTGAATGTTTGTAAAGATGCATGGACGTAGAATTATTTGCTGACACAGGAAGTAAATGATAAACTACACAGAATTCAATCGCTCAGAACAAATTATGCTGGCTGTGCTCCAGGATTTGTTGCTGGTCGTAAGAGTTTGGGAGACAGCTATCTGAAAGTAGATTCTTTTTACCGTTTCGAATGCGTGTTTTTCCTTTGAACAGAGTGGGCTGTTTATTTATCTGTATGTCTGCATAATAGCCTGAGACAAGGTAAATCCTCACTTTTCTTTCTTGTCTCTCAGGTATTTTTCCATGCTTTCTTTGTGCAGCCCTGCCTGTTTGATTTTAGTAGGCCCTTTCTTTCCAAACCAATTGGGGAGTAAACAAAGCACATTTGTGTTATGGAAAAAGAGGCAGCTGAACAATGAGCCCAGCAAATAACGCTAATTCCTTTTGGCACTTCTTCTTTTAAACCCTGTGAATTAGAGTAAATGCTTCTTTGAGTCTCAAAACAAACTCCCCCAAACTGCATCATCCTGTTCCCCCCAAAAGAGACAAAAAGAAAAGCCCAGCCCCCAAACAATAAAGAAAAGTCTACCCAAATGCAGACCACAAATATTCAAACTATTTGTCTGTACAGGGATGGTGGTAGAGGGCGCGATTATGATAATTGGGAAACTGAGGAAACTGATATTAAACCTTTCATTGATTGTGCGGTTTGTGATAATAATAGTAATTTCTCAAAATGAGACTTTAACTTTTGGGTGTTATTTCAGGGTTCTTGTGAATTCTTTTCAAATTTCTCTCGATGGGATTTTTTGAAGTTACTTTATTTTTAGACCTTGATGCTGTTTTGCCTTATGCCTCTTTCCTTCTACTGTAGCCTCCCTGACTGCCCAAATTTTCCATCCATTGTGAGGAATTTGCTTACAATGTTCTTCAATGAGATTGAATGGAAGTGAGGAAATCAAGAAGGCTGCAGGCCACTGAAGAGAAGATCACCTTGGAGAGATTTCTACTGTGGAGGACACATCAGTCATTCTGTCATTCTTCTTTTCTGCTCTTGTAATAAACAAGTTCAAGAATACTTCACTTATGAAAAATTTACAGTTCTTTTTTCCTTTTGAAATATATTTCAAAGGAAAACTGGAAAAAAATCCCCACAATAGCAACTACCTGTGTTAATTTCTGGTGATGTTTGTTAACATAAAAATTAATTACAAAGTGAAATGAGAAACATCTTGCTGTTTTTCTCTAGATGGCAGCATCTACCTTGTGGTCAGTCTTGCAACAGAACACAAATGAGCACTCAAGAGATAAAAACAAAGGATAAATAGAACTGCTTTGAATGCACAATTCATTCAATTGTGTGAAAATATTTGCAGTGCAATCCTACGTAAACATATTGAATAGAATGTCTACTGGATTCAATGGACTGATAAATATACAGAAGCCAGTGTGATATAGTAGCTAATATGCTATACATGAATGTGGGAAACTGATGGTCAGATCCCTATTCAAGCATGAAGTTCATTAGGCTATTTTGGACTGGTTACTCAGCCCAACCTACCACATACAACTACCATGGAAATAAAAACAGAGAATGCTTCCATGAGCTCTAGGAAAAAAGTGAAATATAATTGCAATAAAATAATAAGATTACATAGTCTTAACTATCAAGGTTTTATACGAGGAATGGCAATTACAATCTGTCAGTGCTTTGCATCTCTGAAACAGACTCAGGAAGGTTACATAACTACATTAACTATAGTGTATTGGGAAGCTAACATCATCCAAGAATACTACCAGTAGTTTTAAGATTGAATCCTATGTCTCTTTTAGTCTTTTTGAATCAACAACTTTATAACAACTTATTTTTCAGCCTTGAAGAGTTCTTCCATCTGCCTTTATACAATAGAGAGAGAAAGGGGTTCAAAATCTCCGTGTCACCAGTTTCAAAACTTATACTACTTTCCTTTCAATCTTTACCTTCACTTTCACCTATGGATCTGGAGATGCTAGTCTTCCTTCCTCCTCCAGTCATGGTAGATTGAAAGACTTTCTACTCCTTCTACTTCTGTTTCATAACTAGATGTGACAAAATTTTCCCTCTTAATTCTCTCAATTCTCCCATTTCTTTTGATTATGGATATCAGTAATAAGAAAATTTCCATTTCTTCTACAGCTGGAAATGGAACGGATTCTCTCCCATCCCATCCCAAAATATATTGCACCTTGGTAGGCTTTATAACACTTTTGAGAAGAGGTTGCCAGTGTTGAAAAGTATCTTTGATGGCATAAAGCTGTCAGTTGTAATTGAAAAAAAAAAAGCTCAATGAATGAACTGTTGTCAAACAATAGAGGAGATTGTGAAATTACTTTGCCCAATATAAAACCAAAAGCATCAGCCTGAACCAGAAAGACGAATGTGGGATTTAAATGAGACTGAGACTCTTAAATTTCAGAATCTCATTTTTCTTGAAGAGATGAGCATGAGATGCAGCAAAATTAAATTAGGGTTGCCAGGTGTCCACTATTTGAGCGGACAGTCCACTTTTTTCACATTGTGTTCACTATTTTTTTTCACAAAATAGTGGACATTTTTTTTATTCAAAAGCTTTATGATGAAATGGTACGTAATCTAAAGCTGTACAGTCTAAGAGAATAAGGATAGGAGAATCGCGTTTTGTCTTTTTTTTTCATAAGTTAGAATGAGACAAAGATCGAATGCTCATTGCAATAATCACATTTTACACAACAGCGCAAAAAATGCATTAAAGCAGTTATCTTTTGATATCGAAAATGTAGTGCTGAAGGTTTTTGCTGAATTTTCGAATTCTGCGAAGAAACGAGAAGAGTTGAAATCATTTTTTGAGTTTTGTGAGTCAGCATTCCATGAAGTTTTGCGCCCTGTTCCAACACGTTGGTTAAGTTTGTTTAAAGCAGTCGAAAGACTTCTTTTAAACTGGATACCTCTAAAATCGTATTTTATTTCTCTTGGATCTGATGAGTGCCATAAGGTTATCTGGAACCTTATTTCGGATCAGGAAAATGAACTCGCAAAGGAAAATGAACCAACAATTTCAGAATTGTATTTATATTTCATGCACTTCTTCATGTCAATAATGCAAGACACCCTACTGAAGCTGGAAAGCAAGAAAATTCTTGCATGTGATCTTCACATTATCATGTGTAAGCTACGTGATTCTTTGCAAAAAAAATACGATGAGCAGTTTTTTGGAATGAAAGTTTTATTTGCCTTACGTAAAAAACATTTGCCTGAGAATGCTGTGCAAAAGTTCAAGAAAGAAGCCATCAACGTGTATCAAAGAGCCATTGCGTACCTAGAAAAGTGGTATAATTTCACCAATTCAGTATATGAGACGCTAAGTTGTTTCAATCTAATTGATCGCAATAATCCTCCAACTTTAGAAGAAATGACGAACATCTGGTTATTATCACCATGGCGAGAAGAACTTCCACCCAACACTCTCTTCGATGAAATTTCTGCCTTAGAAGAAGTTTATGTTCATCTGCAGGGCGATTCATCCCTTCATAAGTGGATGTACTTTTTCAAGAAAGAGCCAGCTCCGAGTTTACTGAAACTGTTCCAGTATTGTGCATCAATTCCGGTATCAAATGCAAACATTGAACGAATTTTCAGCGTCATGGGAAATTTGTGGATTTACGAACGTAACCGACTGCTTGTATCAGTTCGAAGTGAACTTTGTATATTTTTTAATATTTCTCAATGTTGTACTGAAATTAAAGAATTATTCCTTAAACACAAAGAATTAATCAAAGCTACACATGACAGCAAAGTAATGTAATTTAATATTTTACATATTATTATAATATATTTGATGTTTTGAATTTTAAGTAAAGTTTTGAAGTGATTATTTTAATACGTGTTAAAATGTTTGTAAGAAAACATATAATTTAATTGTAAATTTTTTTTTCTTTTTTTACTACTTAACAACCCCCCCCACTTGTCCGCTATTTTTTGGAAGCAGACCTGGCAACCCTAAAAATTATGAATAAATTTATATTAAAACTGGCAAAGCCCATAACTTTAGTTGAGTCCATCACAGGGCCAATAGAAAAGAGGGGACCAAGACACAATACATTCAGATTTAGCTGAATTAATTTGAATTCCTTCTGAAGACATTAGTAGTTTAAAAAGATGCCAGTAGACCAAAGGAGTGGATTTATAGCTTAGAATATAGGCTGCATAAAAGTGCTGAAAGAATGCCCAAACCTGTGTGGAGAGTCTCAGATTTGATAAGCAAATCTATTATTTATTCTTCAAATAAATAATAAAAATGATCTAAGATATTAATTTTTTTTCATGAAGACTACGAGGCTTGATGCCAATCTGAATGGTGTAACCATATAAAGTCCTTATAACACATATCAAAGCAAATTATTATTATTTAAAGTTATGGTGATAATAGTAAATCATTCACAAACGGTACAGATAATACATTCCCCCCTAAATTCTCAGTAATTGTACACCCACTATTTTCTCAAGAACCTTTCCAAAGGACAGAAGATCAGAGACTGGAGGAGTTGTAAATGATGTGCCTCTTCAATGTAAATGAAAGCTGAAGCTAAATAATATTGCGGGCATGTCAATTAATGTTGATGATGTTTAGGACAGGTTTACTATGCTTAGAAATGGATTATAAACATAAGAGTTGACCATCAATACATTGAATGTAAAGTGAGGGATCAGAAGGGTTGTTTAAGCAAAGATTAAGGATGGAGGATCCTGTGAAGTTACAAATGACACCAGAATCTATTCAAACCTGGAGATGTATTTCTGAGACTTTTGTGTCTGTAGTAAATATACAGTAATTGCCACAATTGCAAATACAGTATTTGAATAAATACAAGTGAAAAATATCATATGTTTGTCTTGCATGTAATTTCTGAGCTTTCCATTCTCCTTTGGAGATTGGGCCACACACATGTTTGATAGTTTAGAGCATTTGCTTGCCATGTCCTGCCTTTTGCTTTCAGATGTGACAGTTAACTAAATATCCTTAGCAAGACACTCACATGCAAAATGACCAAGTTCTCCACAATATAAATATAGACATTGCATGCCCTGGTAGTTTTTTTTGCTTTGCTTGTCCTATCTAGTGTAGGGAAAGAGAGGAACAATAGAAAATACTGTTGTCTTCTTCCATTCATACTTTGCTATACTCCTTTGAGTTTTCCATGAACATCCAAGCAATGATGGCCAATCACTCACCTGCTGAGAGAATTCATCCTTCACTGATGATACTGACATTGGCCAGTTAAGCTATTTGCATTCTAGCACAAATGCTGAGCTATCAACTGAAATTCAGATGTATACTTTGTCTCAAAATTTATACATTGTCATAGATGTTGCTGTTATTAGTCATTTATTTAATAGAATCAGGGGTGGGCTGCTGGGGGTTTGCAAGGGTTTGGGAGAACCTCTAGCTAAGATTCTGTGCAGTTCGGAGAACCCCCAAATCCCACTCCTGGCTGGCCCTGCCTATCCCACCCCGCCTCTCCCAGGAGTCCCCACACAACCCGTTTTGGATGCAGGTAACTGCAGGGTGCGCGGGAAGGCTCAGGGAGGGTGAAAAACAGGCCTACCGGAAGTTCAGAAGGCCAGCCTCCAGAAGGCCTCCAGAGCCTGGGGAGGCTGTTTTTGCCCTCCCGGAGGCTGAAGAAAAACCTCTGGAGCCCAGGAAGGGCAAAAACGCCCTCCCTGCCATGGTGCAGGAGACTGACTAGGGCATGCCCCACGCCCACCCAGCAACCGGGCAGAGAACCCCTTGCTAAAATTTTTGAAACCCATCCCTGAATAGAATCATTGACTATAGTCCTCAGGAATACTAGAAAGCTGCTGATAAAGTCTGATTTGCTCTCTGTATCAGAAAAGGGAGCTATCTACTTTGCATATTCCAATCTCATCAGGCTGATGATGAAGTCTACTTGAGAACAGTTGATGACCAAACCCTTTGGTTTTGGGGAAATATATAATTCTCATTGAATGATAATCCAATCCAATCCAATCCAATCCAATCCAATCCAATCCAATCCAATCCAATCCAATCCAATCCAATCCAATCCAATCCAATCCAATCAAACTTTTATTGTCAATGCACAACATGTGTACAATGACATTGAATGAGCCTCCCTTGGCGCAGTCCAGGGGTGGGTTCTAAATTTTTTTACTATCGGTTCTGTGGGCGTGGCTTATTTTGTGGGCATGGCTTGATGGTCATGTTACAGTTCTTTAGGATTTAGCAGAGGTACTGGTCTACCAGGCTTTTAACTGCTTGCAGAGCTGTACCGGTCTACCCATTTATTCTTGCAGGCACTGGTCTACCCATTTATTTTTGCAGGCACCGGTCTACCCATTTATTTTTGGAGGCACCAGTCTACCACCAAACTGCCTTTTACCACTGATCAACTGCAAGGCGGCCCTTGGAAGCCCCGCGGCAAGAATTTAAACAGTTTTTTTCTTTATAGCCCATCAGCTGGGACTCAGGAGGCAGCAATAGATTGGGGGTTGGGCCAAATAAAAGGTAAAAATAACGGGGGGGGCAGGGGGGTCAGAACCGGTTCGGTGATGTCATATTGTCACCACTACTGGCTCGGCGGAACTGGGCGGAACCGGGAGAAACCCACCACTGGCGCAGCCGCCCCTGAACACAGAATACATATCAATAACTCAATAAATAAAAGAAAAAGAAATCCCTAAACCCAAATAAGTAATACCTAGCTCACATTCCTATATACATATATGTATATAACATTATGTTATATTACACTGGAATCAGCATGTTACACAATTAAACCTAATTGTGGTGTTATGTTGCATTCAGAAGTCTGATGGCCCACGGATAAAGGCTATTTCTCAGCGTATTCATTCGGCTGGCTATGCTTCTATATCTCCTGCCCAATGGTAGGTGAGTAAAGAAGTGCTGACCAGGGTGTTAATCATCCCTGAGTATTTTCCTCACTCTACTAAGGCAGCAAGTCCTGGCGATTTTGTCCAGTGAGGTCAGGGGGCAGCCCATGATTTTTTGTGCTGTGCTCATCACCCTCTGTAATGCCTTTTTGTCCGTGGCTGTCAAGCCAGCATACCATACCATAACACAATATGTGAAGACACTTTCTATCGTAGACCAGTAAAAGGAAGTTATCTGTCGTAGTTCCACTTGATTTTTCCGCAAGACCCTAAGGAAATGGAGTCTCTGTTGAGCCTTCCTGACCACCTGGAACATTTTAGTTTTCCAGGTGAGATCTTGGCTAAGGTGGACTCCTAGGAATTTGAAAGAGGAAACCCTCTCCACAAAGCCCCCCTTGATATAGAGTGGGGCAGGTTCCTCTCTTTGCTTCCGGAAGTCTAGCACCATCTCCTTTGTCTTGCTGGTGTTTAGATGCAAGTTGTTTACTGAGCACCATGTGGATGATACATTGACTAGATTATTATCATACTAGTTGGGTTGAGAAAGGGATATTAGAGGATTGCTGCTATTGTGGCTGAAGCTTCTTGAGCAGAAGGGTAGCGGAGCTTCTGGTTATTAAGGAACAATTCTGTTTCACCTTTTGGGATAACTAATAATTTAGATTAAGTGGTTGGTCTGCTCCTGGAAAAAAACTCTGGCAACCCGATCAATAGTCAGGAGGGTTGCCAGAACTCTATAACCATTGCTTAGTCTCAAGAGTTGGAGCCTACATTGATGAGAAAACCAGGTACAGTGATTAGATTCTCTCCCTGCTCTACATTTTTTAACCATATACAAGATTAGATAGATTTATTGCAAAGAATTCTGCAATAGATATAAGATTCTCTTTCACACAACAATCAAGAATAAAAATGTATAACAATATTTTATATATAAGATTTGAATGATGGCATCTCCTCATTTTTGGACTATTTTGAAGGTTTCTATATCTGTTATTCATTTACAAAATAGTATTCGTAATATGAGGATCAGATATTCCTGCTTCACCAGTTACAACTCTTAGCTTAATTCAGTGCTGAATGCTTCTGACTGCATGGCCAAGGGTGTTTGAGAATTCCAAGAGTTGTAGTTCCAAAACTTGAACAGGAATACAGATTAGGGGAGGATACATTAGAACAACATGAACCACAAAGTCTGTGTATTGCTTTCTCTTCCTTCCTTTCTTCATAGCAAATTGTTCAAATCTTGAATCCCAAAGAATTTCTGCAAGACAAAATAAGTTTGGATAGGAAGTAGAAAAACAGTTTTCCTGAATTCCTGTGCATTTTTGTGTCTTTTGCCTTGACATGATTCCTATGTTGGAATTAAAATTCCTTGTTATAGACAACTGTAGCATTGACGGGCAAATCTGTAGTAACGATGGGTTATTTGCTCTCAGATTTCTGTGAAATAATACTGCTGACTTAAGTTCAGAATTTTGGATTTAGCAAAGAAGGGTTAATACTGTAGAATATTTGGAAAAATAATCCATATAAACCAGTTGTTGAAAATTTGTTTCATGAGACAGGGCTATTGTAAAACATTTGACCTAAGAGAACAGATATAAAACATTTATAAAAGAAGAGGGACTTCCCAGTCAAGAATGATATCCTCTGTATGCATTTTGAAAAGATGAAGAATAAAGGACAAATTTTAGTGTCAGGCCTGGACACGATGAGTGTCCTTATGAGTGAGCTAGGGAAGACAAGTTGCAAGAACTGATAGCTTATACATTAGAATTTGCAGGAGTATATCTTAAGACATCCTACACAGAGGTGGGTTTCAGTAGGTTCTGACCAGTTCTGGAGAATCGGTAGCGGAACTTTTGAGTAGTTTGGAGAACTGGTAGTAAAAATTCTGACTGGCCCTGCCCCCATCTATTCTCTGCCTCCCAAGTCCCAGCTGATCGGGACGAAATGGGAATTTTGCAGTAACCTTCCCCTGGAGTGGGGTGGGACTGGAGATTTTACAGTATCCTTCCCCTGCCACGGCCACCAAGCCATGCCATGCCCACCAAGCCACACCCACAGAAACGGTAGTAAAATTTTTTGAAACCCACCACTGATCCTACAGACCTGTCAAGAGTTGATATCTGTTATACATTCTTATATTTTAAAAATACACTAGCATACTATTAGACACCATACATTTCAACTGATTTCCTTCCAATGTATTGTGGTTATTTCATTTAACCATGTTTTTTGCCTAACCCTAATAAGGGAGGTTAAACCTAATTTGGAGATTAACTCTAAAATGAGAGTTCTTCTTAACAGGAAGGAAGTACTTCCAAGTACATTTTGTCAATCCCTCAAACTTTATTTCTGAATTGTTTTCTGTCAGATATAGCCATCTAAATTGGCACTATGATTGGAGAGAAACATAATCCTATCTAGCCCACTTTTAAAAACAGAACGCCTAACAGCCATAAATATTGTGCAAGATCCATAGGCCTTTCTAAAGAACTAAAGCAGATTGCAATTACAGCAAGAAAGGAACAGAGATCGAGTGAGTGAGAAAGACAAAATGGTCCCAGGACTCAAAGACAGGAAATTGTTCTGAAGCACCCCGCTCCTTCGAAATAACAAATACCTGTATAAATGAGTTGTGTGACTCAACTTGGTCATGCTGTTCATAATGTCAGAAGAGAAGCAAACCATTCTCAAACCAAGACGAACAGAAGGGTCATGTTTAATATAACAATAAAGTAATCCATAGGCATTAAAACAAATGGCATGCTCCAGATACACTTTCAAAGAGCAGCAGAGTTATCATATTAAAATCAGATGCCATATACACCATACATAATTTCTTTGTACTCTCTTTTTTCTAGCTTTGGAGATACATCTGTTTCTTTTCCCTCTGTTGATATGATCCAGTTAAATTCAAGCTTTGGAGACACTTGCATGAAACGTTCAAGATTACTTGATTTTTCAAAGCATAAATCTCACGACTAGCCTAGCTATGTAGGTTTATGCTATGAGGTAATTTTTCCAATGAAGCATTATTTCTGCATTTGCAGCTATCTTGAGACTGTGGGCAAACATTATACTGTCAAAATTGATCTCCATAAAACAAAACAAACAATTGTTTCTCCAGAACACTGATGAGAGGCAGAAACAAAGTAAAAAAAATAAAATAAAAAATCTGCCCATTATTGAACATTCAACTTTTGCTACTAAAATTACATTTAAATTAACGAAATAAAATTTATTATTTATTTATTTATTTATTTATTTATTTATTTATTTATTTATTTAATCTAATTTTTATACCGCCCTTCTCCCGAAGGACTCAGGGCGCTGCACAGCCGAAGATAAAACAAGTACCCATATAAAATTTTAAAAACAAAAATAATCGCAAACTCATGAGAAATGCATTTCTTAAAAACCTTATATAGGATGTGTTTGTTTATTCAATTCATATGGCTGTCCAACTGAAATACATGACTTTTTTTTTTTTAATTTGATTTATATGCCGCCCTTCTCCGGAGACTCAGGGCGGCTTACAATGCGTTAAGCAATAGCCTTCATACTTTTGTATATTTTATACAAAGTCAGCTACTTTGGGTAGCTAACAACAATTGTAAGATTATATTTAAAAAAAACAAAAAAAAAACAAAATAAAAATTCTTGTCAATGGATAAATTAAATTTTCAGAGATAATCCATTGTACTAGATTATATGATGACATCTGAGCCAAATCCTGGTTGTTGTTGTTCAGTCACTAAGTTGTGTCCAACTCTTTGTGACTCTATGGACCAGTGATGGGTTCCTCCCGGTTCAGCCCGGTAGCAGTGATGATATGACATCACCGAACTGGTTCTCTTTGGGAGCTGGGCCCTTCCATCCCGCCCGTGTTATTCTTACCTTTTATTTGGCCCGTCCCCCAATCTATTCGCTTCCTCCCGAGTCCCAGCTGATAGCTAGAAGGAAAAAAACTGTTTAAACTCTTGCTGTGGGCTTCAAAGGGCCACCCTACAGCTGATCAGTTTTAAAAGGCAGTGTGGTGGTAGACAGTGCCCTCCAAAAACAAATGAGTAGACCGGTGCCTCAAAAAACAAATGGGTAGACCAGGATGCTCCAAGAACAAATGGGTAGACCGGTAAAGCTCTGCAAGCAGTTAAAAGCAAGGTAGTCCAGTACCTCTGCTAAATCCTAAACAATTGTCACATGACCATCAAACCACACCCACAAAATAAGCCACACCCACAGAACTGGTAGTAAAAGATTTTAGAACCCACTCCTGCTATGGACCATAACATGTCCGCTCCCCTGTCCTCCACTGTCTCTCAGAGTTTGCCCAAATTCATATCCATTGCATCTATGACACTATCAAACCATTTCATCCTGATTATCAGTCCCTAATTTGATTCTTCCAAATTAAGCATCATTGGGTTTTGTGAACTGCATAAGAGTCAAAGGACTTTTACTCAATTTCCAGTAAAGAACTACTCATTTCAAATCTTCTATTTAATTGAATGGTCTTTGTTCGTTGACTCTCAGTTGATTTCTGAATACAATTCAAGTGCTAGTTGTTATCTAGGAAGCCCTTTGTGGCATAAGATCTAGTTATTTAAGGGAACTGACTGTGTTTAATCATTTCTGCCCTTCCACTACATTTGGGAAGAGTTGATATGCACAAAGTGCCCTAAATTAAACATAGTCTTGTGGTACCAAGGAAGCATGATTTCTTTGTTGCTTTCCTCACTCTTTGGAACTGCACTTCACCCCCTTATCTCTGAGATATATATGGTGCCCAGTCTGCAAGGGTTCTGGATGTCCTTAAAAAAATCCTGGGAATAATGTATTTGTGAGACCCCTGTTGTGTTTTGCATAGCCTTTAATTGCATGGTAGTTTTTAATACAGGATGCCATCTTTCTTTCATGTATGTAACTACGTTTAATTTTTATTTGATTTTGCCTAGAGTCTTTAAGACCCGGTAGCCATAATAAATTTGATAAAACAAATAAGTAATTAGAAAATATAGCACTGTTTTAGAAGTAGATAAAATGATTACTTTGGCTCCCTACGTTATGTGTACAATGTAGGAATGTTGGAAAAATGGTAGCAAACTACTGTAATTTCCAGTTTATTTTTCAGCCTGCACATTCCTATATCCAGATCACACAGAATTAATACCATGCAGCTAACTAAATATAGCTTGATCTTTACCTATTAGAGATCAGGCAACATAAACTGTTAACTGGCAAAAAGTAAGGCAAAACAAGAAGAGAGAATGATTTGAACAAAAGGTAAGCGTTTTCTCTATGTCTAATGAATGGCACAAAGCTTTCCAGAGCTACTAGTAACAATATTGTGGTTATTAGCATGGACAATCTATCAGAGAGAGGCCTTTGGTTATTCCAGCTTTAAGCCTTTTGTGTACATAATGATAATAGAGCTGGAAAGTAGGAAACCAGGTAATCCCTCATCTATTTTGTATCATGAAAAAAAAATGATTTGGTAGATTGGAATGATGCATGCACCACTTTCCCTGTAAATGTCTGAGAGAAAGCAGCCTTCTCAAATAAGAGACAGTTAGTGTAATAAAGATACAGTACTGTTACTTCTCATGGTTGGAACTTCTTGTCTGGAGTGTCTCAAGGGGCTCACATAAATAGATTGGTTTTTAAAATCATATTTATGTACTATACACTTCTGTATATTAGTACACAGCCTGTGGTCTAGTCAACACCAACCATTAAAACAAATAAAAAGTATGAATACCAAATCTAATAAAACATTAAAAACAATACATTATTTTAAAAAGCTGAAACAAATACTGGATTATAATCAGTGGTGAAATCCAAATTCTTTTACTACTGGTTCTGTGGGCGTGGCTTGGTGGGCGTGGCTTGGTAAGCATGGCAGGAGAAGGATACTGCAAAATCTCCATTCCCACCCCACTCCAGGGGAAGGGTACTGCAAAATCCCCATTCTCTCTGCACTCCTAGGGGAAGGATATTGCAAAATCTCCATTCCCACCCCACTCTGGGGCCAGCCAGAAGTCGCATTTGCGGGTCTCTGAACTACTCAAAATTTCTGCTACTGGTTCTCCAGAACCTGTCAGAACCTGCTGGTTCTGATTTCACCCCTGATTATAATATAAAAAATATTCAGAAGATAGATTTAGAACCCAAAATTTCTTCTATATGAGGAAAAGTCTAGAGTAAAACTTTGTAAAGCTACTTGAAGCAGCCCTGAAATGAGGTGAATTGAATTTTTCTCTCTCTCTCCCTCTCTCTCTCTCCCTCCCTCCCTCCCTCCCTCCCTTCCCCCCCCCACTAAGAATATCCAGTTTAGTGAATTCCAGGCAACTCTCCTTCCATTCCAATTACACATATAGTAATTGTTTAGCTTGAAACTGGAATGCTGTATATGAATTGAAGCCATTCTTCTATGACCATTCAGGATTAAAATTAAAATAAGCTGTTAAAATAAGCTATTACCTGTTGACCTGTTGATTGAAATTATAAGGTCATCATTTACTTTTCTTCTCCCTTTCTCTGTCTCTTAATAGTCCATCACACCTCAAAAGATGCCTCTTTGAAAAGTCTCTAATCCCCCGGGAGAGCTTTTAGTATGAGTAGAACTGTAGAGAACAGGTGGCTGAAAAGATCCAGCCCTCACTTTGGAACTCAGTTTATTTTTACATTCCCTGCTTCTTTTAAGTAGTTGAGATTTTTCACTGACAAAATGAATTATGGTGATTTATAAGCTTACACATCATTTTTTTAAAAAATAAAAACAATATCTGAAGGGTAACACTTCCGAGACGCTTAGTTTTACTAATGAAAATAAAATTGACTTTAGTTGTACATTGTTGTCTGCATTTTTATAGATATATTTATGGTGTATGGAGAAAGTTACTGAGAATCTTCTCAGAAAAAAAGGTCTTGGGAAAAACACACACCAGCAAGTTAGGTCATCAGCAGAAGGGAAGGATCTACTGCAACCTGAGACAACAAGGAACCAGATTTGATGTGAGGGACTAAGAAAGCAGGAACTCACTGGCTAGAGAGTAGGCCAGAGATAAAAGAATCTCTTTGAAATGATGCAATTCAAAATTTTCCAACAGCTGTTTTAAATTTTTATTCTTTTGAACAGTAGGTAAATAAAGGCTTCTTTTAAACAAACATAATCTAATAAAAAAAGCAAATAAGGATAAACAATATATAAATAAGAGCAAGCATTAAGATTTTGTTCAAAACAATAATACTTGCCTTAAAAATGTTACAGGTGGAGGAAAAGGACATATGTTCAATTCTTACCCCATCTGACCATTTCAAGAACAGAAAGAAATCATAGGGCAACTGTATCACAGTGTAGTTTAGTCCACTTTAGTTGAGGCAGCTCTGCATCACGTTCAGCTGTGTTTAGGTTGAACAGTGAACTCAAGTCACTTTGCTTTCTTTAGAGTCCTGCACCATCGTTAATTCCTATAGCCCAAGAAGATTGTTAAATGTTCATAATGTTCATAAGCTATGGAGGGAATAAGCATTTGATGTGTCTCTTTCTCCATCTAGGCTGGGAACACTTTTTCAGCAATTACAAGAAAGATAAATGTAACATAAAATGAATTAGCAAAGTATTGATGAACTGTTCATCAAATTTTGAGGTGATACAAAATTGGGAGACTTGGCAATACTGAGTATGGCATATACATTGAAAAACTGGGCTAATAAGATTAAGTCATCCTTTAACAGGAAGAAATATAAGGTATTACATTTTGAGAAAAAAAATGTTGGACATAACATACATGGTGGTGGATTCAGAAACTGGAAACACTGTGTGTGTGTTTGTGTATGTGTATATATATATATGTATTATTTATTTATTTATTTATTAATTTAATTTGTATACCGCCCCCAAAAGGGACTCAGGGCGGTGAACAGCCAAAATTAAAAAACATACAAATGCAAAAGTTAAGATAATTAAAAGAATTAAATCATTGGCTACCCAATTTAAAACCCCAAATCCATAAAATTTAAAATCCCAATTAAAAACCATTTAGGCTAGGCCGGCTTGATGAAATAAAAACGTCTTCAGGGCTTTACGTATATATATGTGTGTGTATGTATATATATATATAATAATAAAATAATTCAGCTTCATGTTTAATGCATAAAAGAGATAATAATAATAATAATAATAATAATAATAATAATAATAATAATAATAATAAACAACTCAAGATCTTGTGGGACTTCAGGCTGACAGGCACTTGGTCCACAACACACCGGACATAACAATAGTTGAAAAGAAAAAAGGATGGTTCATTGACATTGCAATACCTGGTGATGCACGGATTGAAGATAAGCAGCAAGAAAAAATCACAAAGTACCGGGACTTGCAAATTGAAGTTGAGCGACTGTGGAAAAAGGAAATCGTGTGTTGTCCCGGTTGTAATTGGAGCCCTTGGGGCAATACCCAAAGGGCTACCCTGCTATTTAGAAATTCTAAATTTACCGGACTTGAACATTTTGACTCTACAAAAAACCACCCTACTCAGAACAGCTTACATCCGCTGACGATACCTTAACAATTCCTAGGTCCTTGGTTAGGACTCGAGCTGCTAGAGTCGAAGAAAAAGAACTGGAAAAAATCTAGTACGGGTCTCCTGCGTGAGCAGGGGGTTGGACTAGATTACCCCCAGGGTCCTTCCAACTCTGTTACTGTTACTGTAATGGTCATATGATCAAAATTCAGATGCTTGGAAACTGACTCATATACATGATGATTGCAGTGTTGCAGGGTCATGTGATCACCTTTTGTGATCATCTGACAACTAAAGTCAATGGGGAAGCCAGATTCACTTAACAACTATGTTACTAATGTAACAATTGTGGTGATTTGCTTAACAATTGTGGTAAGAAAGGTCATAAAATGGGGCAAAACTCACTTAACAACTGTCTCACTTAGCACCAGAAATTGTGGAAGTGTATTGACAAAAAAGAAATATGATTATTTAAACTGCCAAGATTATGTCCTATACTCTATTTTTCCATCAAGAAATTTCTTGCTAATTTCTTGCTCTCAATCAAAAGAATTTGATTGTTTTAAAAGCCTTGTTGAATCTCATGCCTACCACAAATAAAGTTCATGCTAATAATGTGGAGTGGGTTGGAAAGGCTCTTTAATTTGTTTGCACAGACAAGTAAGCAATTGTAGAACAAAAAAAAGTTGCTGAAGATTTTTTTGTGATGAAATGTCTGCTAAATTTTGTGACACTGTCTGCTAAATCCCTATAATTAGCATGCCCCTTCCTAGGCAAATGTCATGGGGGTATTTGATGAAACAGGGCATGAACTCTCAAGTAACACTCAGGGGGTCTGTAATGCTATGCTGTGTGACTTTTGGAATTCAACTATTAGATAGGCTTCCCTTATCTAGAAAACACAAGGGAGAAAGGCATTTGTCCAGTCTAATGATCCTTGTTAACAGAATTGTGTCCTTTCATTTTAGATGCTGTTCCTCGCTCACCAAAGAAAAGCATTATTGAGATAGCTAAATATTATATCACTATTGTTCAGCTACATCCTATTTCAGGTTTGATGTTTTTTTATATGTGCAAAGAAAATACTAAAAAGTCTACCTAGACATATTTAAGTGGTTACAGCAAAATTCAGAGATCAGATTCTGTCTTAGGGAAATCCATCAGAGTAGATTTTGTATATTTTTATTAGTTGGAGTATCAAGTAGGGGCGAACATGTAAGATGTACACACTTCGTTGAAGTACAAAAATGCAGGTCCAGAATAAGGACGTCAACTTCAGGCAAGCACCCACAGCCCTAAAACCCCAAATGCTTAATATTGATTTCCTTTTATTTTGTTAATTTTGGAGTGTGGTGTGGTGATACTAAAAGCTATGGAGCTGCTGCATCTTCTTTCAGGATGAAAGAAATATTTTTTATGCCACTACATTTATCACTTCCTGGGCTTCACTCTTCTTTGCAAACTGGAGGCAACATTTGAAAGGGAGTGTAGCGAATACATGCTTGAAGTGCTGACTCAAGAAAGTGATTGCAGGGTAAACCAGGTTAACAAGTTGCTAGTCAGAAGAACATTCAGATGCATCAACCCATCAGATGAACAAAGACAAATAACTTGAGAGCAGCGAATGACCTTGGACACATGGTAGAGAAGAGTCAAACCAATGCAAACTGTTTTTCAAATAAGTTAGTAAAATCTATGCATTTTTTATTATCCCAATAATGAAATAAAATAAATATAATAATAAATAAACAAAATAAAAATTAGTAGTTACATTTTCCTAAGGCACTACTGCTGATTAAACATATGGTTAAATACAAAGAGAAAAAGAAGAGGTTTACAATAAATTACCCTTTGTAGTTTTCTTCTAGCAGGGGATTTCAATATTTGTGATCTTTGTGGATGATTGTGGCATAATTGTGGATCGGTGATGAATTTTCCTAAAATAACCTGATAAACAGAACTTGCCCAAAAGTTTATATGGGAATGTGTCATGTATTGGAGTGAAAGTTTGACATAAATACTTGGGCAAGTGATAGTCAAGAAAAATGTTGAACAATACTGGTTTTACAGTAAACTCAAAACAAATAAATACTCTGGATTTATGTTATCTTCATGCCCAATCTTCCAGACATGTTGGATAGTTTGGGATTAAAATAATACAAAGTAACATTTTAATTGGAAAGGCATTGCATGTCTCATATCAACACAGCAGTGACAGAACTTAATTGATAGCCCTTTTGATTCCATATACTTGAAATTGCTAGTTGAGTAGAGTAAAGCAATCGAATAATGCATATATGCTAAACATCTTCTGCTAAAAAAGCTGACAGCTAACAGCTTGTAAAGGCAAAAATTTAAATCCTTTGGGGTTTATATGTCTTAGATTTTCAGGGTAATTTCCTCACCCTTAAAAGTGCTTAGAGACAAATGACATGTTAATTAGTTAGTGATGCACTATTGTTTCTTCCTTTCTTATTAAGGTTGGATAGGAACCTGAGCAATCAAAGAGGAGTTTAATTTCTTCCTCTGGTCATATTTCATTCCTACCAATTATTCTATGGAATTCAATCCGAGAAGACCGTCTTTTATATAGCTGAATCCCAAACTGTTTAAGATTATGTTGGTTTACAATAAATCAACCACAAATGCTTGTTTTTTTCGGAGCTACCAAAACATTTGGTATAAATCATGCATTAAGTCATTTCCTCATAAGCCAGATGTTCAAATGGATTGATGTTACACACTTCTTTTCAGTGAAGCGATGGGATCAACAGATAATTTATTGCTTAGGTTACATCTTTGAATTACTGCTTAACCTCCTTTATATTAAAAAAATATTGGGACGGTGTATTGGAGGGAAAATGGAAATTACTGATGGCCAAAAGAAGGACACAAGCATGCTTTATTATATTATATCATTTCTGAAAAAGGAAATTTAATGAATATTCCTACTTGAATCACATAATTTAGTAAAATCATGGTTCTGGATACTGAGAAACAGAATTAATAATTGTAATGTTTATTTTATTCTTCTGGACGAATGACTTGTGGTCATTAAATTGTGGTGCTCATATGTTTTTAAAAGAGAAGCAGCACAGGCATGAAGCTTTTTACTAATGGAAACCTTGAGTTCTTTAGGACCGAATGTCAGCAATTTAATATCAGATGCTCTTTGCAAGTGAAATACCATAGACTGACTCTCTTCCCTGGGGAAGAGATAACAGTCTTGTGCGTACAGTCAAGATTGGATAAACTGTCTACTACTTCAGCCAGAACATATTTTTGTTTCAGATATGTTTGTGCATGATTAACAAAGATTATAACATGGATAGATAAATTTTAATAGATATGAATATTGGTAAATGTGCAGTTTGTTGAGAGCTAAAACAGCAGTGTACAAGAATGTGCTTATTCTTTTTATTATTTGGACGTGAATGTTGGATACAAACATAAAAATACACTGAAATACAGGGAATAGGGTACTTAACAAATGTCTGCCATAAAACCTGAAGAAATAGTCAAGGATGAATAGGGCAATAGATAAAGGACTAGAAAAGTGACCAGCCAGGAGGAAATAAGAATGTTGAAGCAGTTTGATCATATAGAGAGAATGAATAAGGACTGAATAATGTTGTGGTCCACCAGCAGCCTGCGGAGCTGGCAGCGGAGTCAGACAGTGAGGAGGCTGGGGAGGAACATGGGCCAGTCCTGGAGTCTGGGGAAGGCCTGGACAAAGACTCTGCATCGGAGGCAGAGATGGGCCAGGGCCATCTGGGAGTGATGTGCAGACTCCAGAGCCCCCAGAGTCGGACAACAGAGAGGCAGAGGAACAGGAAGAGTCTGTTCCTAGTGCACGCATGCGCAGAGCTGCCAGAAGACAAGAGCAGCTAAAGCAAAAGGGATGACTTGGGAGTAAAGCCAGGAGATGATTGGGCCCTCCTATAAGGCTTAAAAGAGAAACAAAGGCACTTGGGCCTTTTTCAGGAAAGCAACGTTGCTAACTCTGTTTCCAGTTGGCATCTCTTGTTTGTTTCTGAACTCCATGGGGCTTTGCCAAGTAAGGCCTTTGGCAGGGTGTCAAAGAAGATAAAGGTTGGTGATTATTCCGAAGGACTTCTTTCGAAGGACTTGTTTTGCAGCTAATTGGGACTCAGCTAGGAATGAATGTAATTCTCAGCTGTTACAATAAAATAGGTTGTTTGGGATTAATTGTGTATTGTAATGACTCAGTAAGCCTAGGTCGCAACAATAACAAACAATTATAAAAAAGAATGCACGAACTGAGAGAAGGAAAAGTATCTAAGAGGTAGCTGGATGGAATTCAGGAGATCTCTCAAAAGAAACAAGTGACAGATTTGAAGGAAAAAAAAGGCAGCATTGAAAACAAACTATGTCTGTAATGGAAACAAAGATGTTTTTCAGAAACAGAAAGTTATGAAGAAGTATAGTAAGCAATGTTGGTGTAAGGTCTATTTAACTATATTTCTTTTTCTTATAGCATGTCTTATATTACTTTTATTTACTGTTTCTTATTATTTCTATGTACCAGTACTTTATATAATGCTACTTTTCTTGAAGGACATAATATGATGGCTATTTATGTAGCTTTAGGTCCTATGGAATCCAGAGTCTTCCTGGATTTTAAGGCTGAAGTGTGTATACTTCTGACGGTGTCAAAATTCCTTGGCACACTTTTAAAAACACATCTCTCCTTCTCTCTTTCTCCCGCTGGAAATATGACAGTTGCACTAACAAGGAATGTATATTTGTACTTGTGTAGGATGGGTATGAACTTGGGAAAAAAGAATACTGCAGATAACGCATGTTAAAATAAAGTTGTCACCCAACAGTCAATTTATTTTCTGTGCCTCTCAAGGATTTATTTATTCTAGAATTCCGCCTCATTTTTTTTTCATTGACCTTTTTTTCACCTGGTATTCAAGTAAGAGTTTTAGGAGGAAGAAGATTCTATGAAATTGTCTCTTTACCTTTTTACTGGGCTATTTCACAGTCAAGCGTTTGTGGAAATGTATCTTGTGAGATTTTTGGAAGTCAGTTGGCAAGCTCCTTTAGTTTTTATCCAAAAAACTCAATGCTTGCATATTAACAAATTAACCTACTCTGGTGTGATTTTATGAAAATCCAGCTGAAGAAAGAAATATGATTATTGCCACTCATATATTTATTCCAACGTTTATTTGCATTATGTCTATAAATATTTACTTAGAAGTAATTCTTCCTAAAACCTATGGATTTTTTATTTGCCAATAACTGCCACTGAACACTATGAAATTTATCTTTTGAATAGTTATATTTCTTATAATTCATGATTCTTTTGCAAGAATTGCAATAGCATTTCTAATTGTTTTGTTTTATTTCCTATAATCTTTGGGATTTCAGATTTCTACCTTAAAAGAATGATTGACTCTTGGGCTTGAGAGGAACTCACATCATTAATTGCTTAATATCTTTTAGATCAATAAGGGGAAAAAGTCTTTAGGAACTATTTAGAACTTCTTAAATAAAGAATATTTGATACAATTCACCAAAATTTTTTTCATTCCATTGAAGAGCAGGAATAAAAAATTTAATTTGTATTTTTTACACTTACCATAGGCTGCCAGGATAATACATTATTTTCCCTTCCTCTTTCTCCGCTAAATGGTGAGCATTTAGCCAGTCATCAGTACTGTAGTACATTTTGAGTTATTAATATTCCTCTTATTTGTATTTATTTTGAAAATTCTCATAAACTATTGCAAAGTTTAAAAGTGTGCCTGGAGCAATTCATGTTAAAAACATTATTTTTCTGTAGTGTTTATCATTGATATTGGCTGAAATGGCATTTTCTAAGTACAAAAAGCAGTCATCAAGGGAAAAAAAGAGAAATTATCAGTTATTAACATTTGACAGCTGCAGCATTTTTTTAAAAATTGGTAAAACTAAAATTTAGTTAGCAGCCAGATTTCAAGAGCCTACACCATAGATCTGGGGAACTGACTTCAATCTAGGAGCTACCTTCAATCTTATAATACCTATGGCAAAACATATGTTTCAAAGGCCAATCTTTAAACCAGGGGTGAATCCAGCAGGTTCTGACAGGTTCTAGAGAACTGGTAGCTGGTAGCGGAAATTTTGAGTAGTTCGGAGAACTGTCAAATACCACCTCTGGCTGGCCCCAGAGTGGGGTGGAAATGAAGATTTTGCAGTATCCTTCTCCTGCCATGCCCACCAAGCCACACCACGCCCACCAAGCCACGTCCACAGAACCGGTAGTAAAAAAAAAATTGGATTTCACCACTGCTTTAAACTCATACCTGCTTAAAGACATGTCTCACCTTTAGATACCATCCATTTCTTTCTTCAGGAGGACACGACAAACCATAATTCTCCATCTCATTTTGCATTTAAAAGAGCCCTCTGCCAAATTAGGATAAAGCAGGGACCCCTTACTCTGCACCTGGACGCATTTCACCATTATATATACATTATATTGTACACATTCTCTCAATTCACCAAACCAGTAGGAAAGTAATAAAAGATTATATTTGTATTTCAGAGTTGAACTGCAGGATCCTTGGTGCTCTCTAAGCTTGGTTGTTTTCTTGCAGACATGTCATTACCAAGCTAGGTAACATCATGAGCGCTAGTAGGAGTGAAGTTTAATGAAACATCTGCAACAAAACAACCATTCTTAAAGAGCATAAGCTAAACCTTTCTTCTTCCTTTAATCACTTTGACTGCACCTTGTGCTTGAGAAAGCATACCAAGATTCAACTTATCAGAAGTTACTTGTTTAACTCTTTGCTCATTTCTCATGATCAGAAAGGTATGCAATAATCATTCTTAAGTTATTCTGCATTTTGAGAGCTTAAAATTGGGTACCAACACTAGGGTTAGGGAATGGGCTTGAAGAAAGAGGAAGACGTTATATTCAAGGCTGCACAAGTCAGGCTAATTAGCCTGGCAAGCCCCAGAGAAAGCATTTTGCATCCTTGCTGTAAAATATCATGTATATGAGCCTCAGTGGTGGGTTTCAAAATTTTTTATTACCGGTTCTGTGGGTGTGGCTTGGTGGGCGTGACATGGCTTGGTGGCGTGGCTTGGTGGGTATGGCAGGGGAAGGATACTGTAAAATCTCTATTCCCTCCCCACTCCAGGGGAAGGTTACTGCAAAATGCCCATTTCCTCCCTATTAGCTGGGACTCAGGAGGCAGAGAATAGATGTGGGCGGGGCCAGTCAGAATTTTTACTACTGGTTCTCCAAACTACTCAAACTTTCTGCTATTGGTTCTCCAGAACTGGTCAGAACCTGCTGAAACCCACCTCTGATGAGCCTCATATATGAAATTCAGCTTATTTTAATATTAAGGTTTTTGATAACCTTGATAATCCAATCCCCTCACCCAGTTTATGTCACAATTTTCCATTTTAAATCTTGGACCATCAGTTCACTGGTATTTTTAGTCTATTTTTCAAATTTCTGTGGCATTTGCAAACATTTGCAAACAGTTTAAATATGTAATATTTATCCTTAAATATTCAAATGTATACATCAGTGGTGGGATTCAAAAAAAAATTACTACAGGTTCTGTGGACATGGCATGGCTTGGTGGGCGTGGCAGGGGAAGGATTCTGTAAAATCTCTCATTCCTTCCCCACTCGAGGGGAAGGTTATTGCAAAATCCCCATTTCCTCCTGATCAACTGGGACTCGGGAGACAGAGAATAGATGGGGGCGGGGCCAGTCAGAGGTGGCATTTACCGGTTCTCCGAACTACTCAAAATTTCTGCTACCGGTTCTCTCAAAACCTGTTGAATACCATCTCTGGTATACACGATGAATCAATATAAATTATATAAATTTATATAAAAGCCAAAAATGTAAATGTATAAATTACAGCCAATTTGGTCTAGTAGTTAAGACATAAGGCTAGAAATCAAGAGACTCATTTTGTTTGATCTACCAAAGATGTTGCCCAAGTGCGAACTATGAAATATCAAGCTATTTAATTTCCAAGTACCGCCAGTTAATGTGAGTATAGACATATAGATAATTCCAATAATAGCTCTCTATTCATCCAATCATGCCTTTACTTTTTTCCACAGGAGTAGGTGCGTAGTTTATCTGTGAATTTTGCTATGAAAATCTCCTACCCATCTTGGCCAGAATATTGCAATACATATAGTACTTTTTCTGTTGTGCCTCCAAAGATTCAAATATTGACATAATAAGAAGGCAGGCAGGCAGGCAGGCAGGCAGGCAGGCAGGCAGGCAGGCAGGAAGGAAGGAAGGAAGGAAGGGTATATATGTATGTATGTATTTACTGTACATGATTGGGATGGGTAGATGACAACAAATTCTAATATAGTTTGAATTCTAATATAATTTTAATTCTTTTGTCTGCATGTTGTTTTGTGCACATTAAATTTAATTTTTTATTTAATTTAAATTTTAAATTTTATTAAATTTAATTTTTTATTTTCATTGTTCAAGTATTTAGATCAGAGAATGAGAAATCCAAGGGCTAGTGACAATTTTAATCCAATGTTTTAAAATGTACGTTTCATATTATTATACTATTAAAAAGAAATAACAAACACAATGTTAGAAAGACAACAATTTCAAATGATTAAAATTAGTAGAACTGCTCAGTTAACCAAATAAAATTTGACTTTGTCCAATTTGTGGGCAAAATGAGGTAGCAGCTTTATCAATATTTTTATTTTTACTGTTTCTGTCTGTCAGTTCAAATGACCTGGATGATCATGTTTACCAGGAAGAATGGAATAACATTAACTATTAGAAGACTATGCACAATTTTAATGAAAAATGATAACAGTATTTCATGAAATCAGACATAGGATCTTTCTGTAAATTTTTTACACTTGACGCATAAAACCATTGTGAGTCAGATTTCCATAATAAGTAATGAATGGACTTTCAATTGGTTATTTCTAGAAAGGATGCCTCAGGAAAATGCAAAGTGTCATAAAAGAAGAGTCACCAATTTTCTCAAGGGCAATCACAGGTGTTAAAATTGAAGCTTCAGAAATCCCCCCACCCCCGCGGTGTGTTTGTGTGTGTGTCTTCTTGCTATCCCTCACTAAGAAGAGACCAAATAGAACAGTGACAAACTCACGTTCATGGGATAACAAAGGAAAAAGCTAATGGACACAGATTTACAAATTATTAATGATTTCTCTTGCCATTTTTTGAAAAATGAATGCTGTGCACAGTGTCCCTCTCCCCAAACAGATTGCATTTTATTTCTCTGCAGTTTGTCCATCAGGCTTCACTCTGACAACATAATCCAAAACTAATCCACAGCATTCAGTTTTCCTTGTTGGCTCTCATGCACACTGCTTACACAAATCCTTCTACCTGTCAGCCCTCCTGTGTGTGCCAGACAGCCTGCCAGGTTAACCCCTGGGGAAACAAAAGACCTAGTGACTTAACCCCTACTTCCCTTTTAATAATCCACTGTAAATACATAGTGTTAATGGGCTAACTGTGGTAATCAGAGTTGGATCCCTTAAAATCTGTTTCATACACACTTGTTAAGCAGTAGGGATTGGAGCATTACTGTTAGAAAAAAGGAAGACAGTGCATCCAAGAATACTAGACTAAAGCAGCAGATGGAGGGGGACACATTGTAAGGTTTTAATCCATTAAACAGTATGTGAAAACACATGCATCTAGGCCACCGAGTTGCCTATAAACCCACCAAAGCTGTCAGCTGAAAGAAACGGTATCAATAAACTGATATTTTGGGGAAAACATATCTATGGTCAATCATGCAAGTGTTCTTCCAGATTTTTCTTTTTATACTCTACTACATTTCTCTACCAACATCCCTCCCTAGACAATTCTAATTCTTAGTTTGGAAATCTTTGTGTAAAATTTAAGAATGAAAGGCCTTTGCTATTGTCTTAATATTTCATAAAGTTCTGAGGCATAATTGTTCTTTATCAAAGACTTTTCAATTGAAAGGCCTCCTACAATAGGAAACATATAGTACAGCTTGAACAACAAAGTTTCTCAAAGTACTCACTTTTTATGGGGAAGAGAAAACCCCCTCAAAGCAAAGCACCACTGATCTTCATTGGAATTCAAGGCACATCACTCTGTCATTCTGTGGCAGCATCAACAATCTGCAGCAGAAGTATGGCATACTCAGAGCACTTAAAAGCCTCTCTAAGCTCAGCCACAGAGATCTGTAATAAAACATTGCTCAGCTCATTTAATGATTGGGAGGCATGATGTCCAGAACTCTAGGTTAATATCTGAAGGGGGGGGGGGAAGGTAAAATAGCCCATGTGGAGGTGGTCCCGAGCTCTATCATAAAAAGCAGTAGGAAGGAAAGGCATTTATTTTAACTCCATTTAAGTTTCTGGCAGCCTCTTGAGAGGAAGAAAGGGTATTGATTTAATTTCTCTTTCCAGTTATTTATCTATGCACATTTTCTTAAATAATAACTTTGCATCTTAAATTAGGAGGATATTTAGGACTGCAAAGCCATAGGAGTTTCAGACGCCTATCTTGATTTAAGCATCTTTAAAATTGGAAGACACTTATCAAATATCAAGTTAGTAGTAATATATTTTCAGTTTCTATTAAATAAATGTTAAGAACCTTTGGCAGTTTTAAAAATTCCAAATTAAAAAAATTAAAATTTAAAACTCTAAGAAAATTTCTAGTTTATGCAAGTGTGTGCTTGTTTTTTTAACCAATTATGTTTTCTTTAAATAGTTCATTTATTGCTTCTCTTCTCTTTTGTTCCTTTTTTCTTTAACGTATTTTTATTTTGTTTTAAAATCATTACTATCCAGTATATAAACCTATATAATTATTTTAAACAATCCATGTACATTAGTTTTTAACTAATTTAACAGTTTTATTATAAAGCAAGGATCCTGAACCAGAATGAATGGAAAAGTTTTATACTTATTTTTGTAAAAGGATGTTTAACTCAGTTTCAATCGTCATATAAAAGTTCAATACTAGTTTGTAAAAAAAAAAAAAAGTTCAATACTTGATAAATTCTAGAAATAAAGCATGCAATTGAGAAAAATATGAGTACTTCATGATCATGTATTAAAAACTTTATTTGAGCATTATATAAACACTATTCTTGTGCTGATTTCTAAATCGTCTAATAATCTTTTAATAAATGTGGATTTTTAAAGATACCCTTTTAAAAAACACTTTTGGCAGAGAGTAACAGATGGCCAGTTTGCTAATGAAAAAAAAATTACACATTTTATGGAAGTCTGCAAACTGTAGCCACAAAATCGTCTTGATCTTTGCTGCCAAACATTATTTAGTCTTCAGGGATGCAAAAGAAATTTGAAATAGCCCCATGCTGTAGTTATTTAGGAAATGGCTCAATTTACAATTAATTTTAAGTGTATTTTGTGCATACTCTTTTGAACTAGATTAGCAACATCTATTAACTAATTGGTAAAAGCATTTCATAAATATGCAAAAATATGTTTTACTAGGTGTGATTTTACATCAATAAGCTCTGATGATTTAGTTATGTGAAGGCTGTTAAAATGAGGCTCAAAGTTATTTTTAAATCTAAAAACAATACTAACTGACCATATTTTCAAACAATTTAATTGGAAGAAATCAGCTCTTTCAAAGTCCTCTTTCCCTTTGCACAGCATACAAGTTTTTATATTTAAAACTGGAATCATAGATATTATAAAATTGCTTTGTGTCTGCATGAGGATATTACACAAACTCTTCTTCCTCTACCCTTAAATCTTGTAGTTTGAACACGAAGAAACATTGTTATTAGCTTATTTAGCTATTGTTGAAAAGCACGAGGATATATATCTATATAAACAGATAGTGATGATATGGACAGATTTGCCCGCCCTTCCATGTTTTCATGCTGTTCACTCCTTTTACTGATTTTACAGATTCTGGGAAAATCTGCAAGGATTGGGAGGAGGAGTATATAAAAAAGTCAAGATGGCAGCTACAGCTGTGATCAAAAAGTTATGTCCTTTTTATGTATGTCTTTCGCTTGATGCATGTGAAAGAGGGGTCGGCTTTCTGCAACCACAGTTCCCATCCTTTCTCCAACCTCATTTCTGAGCTTCTTATGGACATCACTTTCTTGATCTCGGCTAGGAGTTCTGACAGGGAACTTTGGCTTCATTATTTTTGAAGAGAGCACAACTGTTCACATGACATGGATCCAGAATGCATAGATTGTTGTACTCATATTGAGATGACAACATTTGTTCCTCCTACTTGGTCCTCCTCACTCAGTATGTGGAGATGAAGGAGATCAAAGATTGAGATGGCAATGACGGTTTCATCTGTTTTACAAACAAACAAATGGGCATTTATTTATCCATGGAATAAATTGCTCTGTTTTGGATTCTAAATTTAACTCGACTTGACTGTCTTGGGGAGAGATATTTTAATTTTTGCAGCATTGGATTTCATGTCATTTTAATTAAAAATAATTATTATAGTTACTGATCTTTTTCCCTGATATGGCATAGGTAAGGCCCTAAAGGCCTGGGTTGTCAGTGTGTGAAGGGTCTCATCTTTTGGCTCTGCTTGTGATTGGTGATTCTGAAACCTCCCTTGGCTACTGAATAATTTATATTTATAGCTGGAATTGTTTTCAACTTATTTTAAGATTGTTTACTACCCAGAATCACTGGTGGAGATGGGCAATGATACAAAGTGAAACATTCTACCACATGTGGTGGACCTGCCCCAAGGCTAGAAAGTATTGGTGTAAGATAAGAAAGTGGCTGGAAGAGATAATTGAACAGAGGATAGAGTTGAAGCTGGAGTTGTTCCTCTTGGGTATTTTTGATGGGAAAATGGGAAAAAAATTACAATACATAATGTTACATATATTAACGGCAAGTAGAATTGCTTTAGCACAGAATTGGAAACAGACTGATACTTCTCCAGACCACATGATAATAAGGAAAATTTACGAATGTGCAGAAATGGATAGACTGTCTATGGAAATTAAGGAGAGGGAAGAATCCGAGTACTATCAAATTTGAAATAGATGGTATTCCTGGCTTGAGAGTAAACGTAAAACTTAAGGCATAAGGTGTAAAAAGTATAATATATAGAATGTAAAGTTTACAAGAAATATATATTGATTTGTGAGTAGATATTATTATAATTTAAAGAAGGATACAACATAGAATAGTGATGTATATAAATAGAATTTTTGTAAATATGATTGTTACAAAAGATATTGATACCGATATGGAAAAGCTGTTATAAGTGTAAATATGTGTTTTGTGTTTTAAATGTTGGAAAATTCAATAAATATACTATTTAAAAAAAGAATTAAAAAAAACCCCACCAAATAAATAAGCTTGGTCATGAAAGATAGTCCAGAAATATTTAAATATTATCATTTTAGACATTTTAGGGAATTAAATATAAGAGCTAATATCTTGAACTCCAGAAATGGAGTTGAATTAGTACTTCTAATACTAATAATTCATTTCTTTTAAACCTGCTTGTTATCAGGTCTTGGTGACTTCCATTACCTCCCCACCCTGTGATTCTGCTATGGGGACATGTTCCTAAGATGATTGCATCCACATCAGGGAAAATATATTTTCTCCAATAAACTGCATAACTAAATTCATTATCTTTTAAAAGAACAACAAACAAAAAAAGTTATAACTTAAAAAAAAGTCTGAAGTAATCTGTTTACACTGAATAGCATATACATAAAGTTAAATTTGAAAATGTTACCTTGTTCTATAAAACTTACCAGTATTTATACTGTTTGTAGCCTGTAAATACTGTTTATAGTATTTGTAGCTTATTTTTAAAAATAGAAATATTTGCTAGCATTTTGGAAGTATTGGTGCATCCCTAAAAGCTAAAGCTAACTTGAATGTAAGTTTCGCCATCTTTTCAAGACAAAAAAAATATTACACCGTGCAGCTATTAGTAACTTGTGGAATGTGAGCCTATTTAAATCTCAAGACAGAATAAACAATAGATACTATCCATCAGTCTCACTAATCATTTTGGAATGTTTTTTTTTAAAGACTTCATTTATTTTAGACTCTTCTCTTTCAGTGAAGGGAGGTACTAAAAATTCATGTATGTAACGAATGATAAAGAAGTGACCAAAAAAAAAAAGAGAGAGAGAGAGAGAGAACAACATTCTTAGGAATAATTTTGCATGAAATGAAATATGACTTTTGCATATTTAGCTTTTGCTTTTGTAATGGTTCTAATATCAGTCTGAGGCCAGATAAATACTTGAAGAGAATTATACGTAGTTTCTGAGATGTCAACCATCTCCAAGTTCGTAGAGTAATCATTGAACTATTCTTTGTGTGACCTGACAAGTTGCTCCTGAAATCTGAGTGATGTTTGAAGTCTCTGCTGCAATGGGAAAACATGGCAAAACTTTTGTTCAGACATACTTTTGCACAATGATGAAGTTGTTCTTGTCCCTCTTCCTCTGATATGTTATAGAACACATAAAATGCACATTTTCTAGAAAACATAACATAATTTTTGTTCAAATGAATTTATTTCATTCTTGGCACTTATAAAAATGGACATATATTTAAAGGAATGGAGAACTCTTTTACACCCAACCCAATGTTATTAGCAAAGTCAAAGGAAGATGAAAAATGACAATCTTCAAACATGTTCATATGAGTTCTGCTTTCCTAGCCCATAAGATAATTGTGCAATGTTATTTTCTCCACACAGAATTGTAGAACAAACCAAACTCTTGCACAAGATACAAAGAAAGTTTCATTGCTCTCAATTTCCAGAGATAGAGCGTCTTTGAAGATCTCTTTGTGATCCTCCTTTATTCTAAAATATTCTAAATATCTCTTCTTACTTAATCCTATAATTATATGCTCCCTAAGATAAGATTTGTCTTGTATTTTAAAAAATAGCAGTATATTTCCAGTAAGCAATAAATGTGACCGGTAGTGAGGCAATAAATGTGTACTTAGCTGCCGGTTATGACATTTGATTCTTAACTTCTTTGCTTTCCTCCATTTAATTCATTCAAGCAAATAATCCGATATATCTGTTACTCAGAAGGGAAAAAATTGGCAGCTGCAGGATTCTACAGGTCAAGCTGTGGAATGCAATTTTGTTTTCATGAAATACAGTAGTGGGTACACTACTGCATGATTTTTGACTAATTGAAGCAATGTGTAGTTGCAATTTCATGTTAGCAAATTTACTTTGCCATTTCATGTTAGTCAGATCTGGAAGACCAAATTAACATTTTAAGGTGTCTTCAACAGCCGATGGTCACAGTGCAATTTTCTAAAGTTCCACTGAGGAAGACAAATATTTTGACCCAGGATTTGCTCTTCAAGTCTAACTATTATATATTCATATATTTCTTATCTTTATCCTTTTATGTTTTAGACAATCTAAAAATTTATGTTTTAGACAAACTAGCATTTTCTTAGGATTTCTGCTGACTCCTATAGCTGCAACACCAGTACTCAGCACATATTTATGGAACTGACAAGGCAATAAGTTAATCCTGAAAGCTACTAACAATATTTATAGAACATTGCTACCACAGATTACTGAGCATTGTGGTGGAATAGGACAATGCAGCATGGAATATTATCAGGTTGCCAATATTTCAAACTATCTTTTCACATATCATCTGTTTTATCACACATATGTCAAAAAAGCATATTCCATGTACTGACCATATCCCATATAATGACTTAATGATTCCCAGTGAACAATTTAGTTACACCTGAGGCTGAAAAAATGGAATCTGGATCATTTTGTATTTGGCACATATACTCTATTAAGATAAAAAGTTCTGAAGAGCTAAAAAGGAAAGGAAGTAATAGTCCCAGCTTCTACCTTTTGAAAGGTTGCATTCTCTCGATGATAAGAACTTGAGAACCTTTTTTGGGAACTATAAAATGGTGCATTATAACTTTTCAAAGAATGCAATTAAGCATGTTTCCAATTTTTCAGGAATTCTGACAGCCGCCGCATTGTGTCGAGCAGAAAGTGGGCTATCCAATGATCGATCAGAGCCAAGAAAATGAAAATGAAATAAAAATGCAAATGCAAATGAAAACAGAAAGAAAACATATGACCATTGAGAATCAGGTTGAAACTACAGTTTGGTTTCAGAATATAGACATCCCACCCTGGCCCCTCCCCCTTCAAGTGACTGTAGTGGTCAGGATATAAGCAACCCTGCTTAATGTAAAGGGAGGCAGCAGTGTCTTAAAATAGCACTTATGTCGGCTTTTGTCGCATTAACTGTGGGAACTCTGATGGAAATACATTTAGGCACTTGAAGACTATACGTTCTGAGATAAGCCTAGCTGATAACTGTGAACAGCTTGCCTGAGAGGTAAATTGCATGCAGAAACTAAACATGACAGCCAGAGATAAAGCACTTATTATGATTAATGCCAGAAGATGTAGCAGGCATTACTTATTGCAGCCTCGGGAAACCTCATTTTTCTCTTTTACTAATTCATTTGTATTTCTAAAGCAGATTTTGTTTTATTTGTCAGAGACCAGCTTATTTGGCAATTTCTCCAGCAAATTTCAAAGTTGGCATTTTTTGATTATTATTTAACAGTTTGCAAGACTTAAATTTCTTGCACCTAATAGAATCCATTTTAGGTTGACTAAATAGCCATTGCTGATGGGAAGAAACGGGGAACTATACTTTAACTCCGTGAAAAGTATACAATCCTTCATATTTCTAATTAAAATTGAAACAAATAAAAAACAACCTAGACTAACATGAAATTGCAAATAATAGCCAAGAATGAAAGTTCATACATGCATAGCCATGGAGAGAAGAGGAGGAGGAGGAGGAAGATAGCTGAGGGACACTGAGAGGTGGAAAGGCAGAGTGGAGGAGAGGGAAGGAGAAAGAAGTTCAGAACAAGAGAAATTGACAAATTCCTTCTTATTAAGTTATTATTCTTGAAAATCTGAAATCATCTTCAGCTACCCAATAATGAAGTTTACAGTTTGCCACATAGTTCTTTACCAGTGTTCTGCAGAGGACAGATTCCCCCCTCCTTATAAGTGTTTTGAAAAAGAAAAAAAGAAGAAAAAGAAAAGAAATATATAAATAAGATTAACGTCAAGCACGAAAGATCAGGTCTACATGCAAAGGTCTAATTAAACTGATTTATTGCTAAATCTTCTCAACTAACAGTTAGCACCTGCTTGAAGTTAAATAAGGGTCCACAGAATTCAAGAGGGATTGGATTTAGTTCACACCTGGCTATGTAGTAATTGTAATCTGATCCTTCTTTTAACAAAGTTAAGTTTAAATAAATTCTGCCACTTATTCTCCTACAAAATCTCCTTTCATATTTCTGATGTTACAATGTTTTATGTTATTTTGAGCATCAAAGAATTGAGGCCTTTGAATTATGGTGCTGGAGAAGACTCCTGTGAGTCCCTTGGACTGCAAGGTGATCAAACTGGTCAGTCCTAGACGAGATCAACCCTGACTGCTCTTTAGAAGGCCAGATCCTGAAGATGCTTTGGCCACCTAATGAGAAGGAAGGACTCACTGGAGAAGAGCCTAATGTTGGGAACGATGGAGGGTAAAAGAAGAAAGAGATGACAGAGAATGAGGTGACTGGATGGAATCACTGAAGCAGTCGGCGTGAGCTTAAATGGACTCCGGGGGATGGTAGAGGACATGAAGGCCTGGAGAAACATTGTCCATGGGGTCATAATGGGTCAGATACGACTTCGCAACTAACAACAGCAACAACAACAAAATCCCAGTATTAATTGGCATCAAGAACAGGCTTGGATTTTTTCTTCTGTTCAGAATCTTTAGTCCAGTTTCTAAAATCATCACTTATCTTCATTATGACTTACAGTAGCCAGGATAGCCTTAAGTTTGTTTCCCATGAAAAGTTGTTTATATTTCATAATTAGTTCCACAATCTTATAGTGAAACTCAATATTCCAAATTGATCTGATCTGTTTATAAGTTTCTTAGATCAAAATCTTATTTAGCTTTTTTACTGTTTATTTCATTTTTAAAAAAAGAATGTTTATTGAAGTTTAAAAATGCAAAGATAGAAAAAAGCAATTCAGCAAACTAAAAGAAAATTAATAAAAATGTAAAAAACTAAATGTAAATATATAAAAAGGGAAAAATTAATATTTTTATATATTTACACTTAATTAATAATTTTCCACTTTCAGCGAGACAAGTACAAATAATTTCAGTAATTTATCATCTTCTCTAACTTCAGCTAAAAATCTCTTCATCCCTTATTGCATGTTTTATCTATTAGCAAAAAATAAAATCTTAAGAACTATCAGAAATAAATATATATATATTAATCTTCAAAAAGCAAATTAATTTCATATTTCTTTACATTACATAGTAATTTATCATTTTTTTCCAAAAAGACAAAAAAAAATCCCTTCTTCCCATGTCTTATATCTATAAACAAATCTTTAAAGCCACATCATTGAAACAAGGGGAAAAAAACCCCATTGAATTACCAGAAACAACAACATATTGAAAAATGTAATCTTTAATTGTTTCAAATAATGTACCACAAATTAATTTAAATTATTTAAGTTCTTATGCTTGTAATTTTTCTTTTGTTCTGACTGAAAATAAACGCATCCAATGAACATTTTTCAAACTTGTCACTCTGAAAGTCTCTAATAGTTTTAAGATGGTAAATAGGCACCTCCAAAAGTGGTTAGAAAGTCGGGATAGTGTTTTTTAAAAGGTTCTGCTTGGTTGCAATCAAGATTGTTGATAACATCATTTTCCAGCACTCAGACCTGCAGAAAACCACTGACTTGTGGTCTCCTCATGAAGAGCAGCACAAATCTGGAGCACAAATAAGCAATATCTCATCCTCTCCAATGAACTGGCCCACACACCAATTCCTTGGTCTGTGCCATAGTTGTCAGTTCTGTGTTTACCAAGTTTACCATAGTTCCCCTCAAGTCCCAATTCATAATAATTAAAAAGTTATTTGGAGATGAAATTGTGATTAGTTTTAATCATGGTGCATAAGGAGTTTCATAAACTATCATTTTGTTGTTCTACTATTTACAGTTTTCACTGTGTCTGGATTTGGATGACATGAAAAATATCAATTCATCAAAAATGGATGTCAAAACTTCAAAATACTTTGCTACTATGATGAATTTGTGGAAGCTGTGGAAGTTCATAGGCTGGTTACCATTAAAAACACATATCTCTTTGCAGCACTAAACCAAATTTAGTGAATATTTTTGAGAAAATGGACACACAAGGAATTTTGAAAGCTTTAAAATAGTTGTCACAGGGGATGGGCTTGTCTAGTTGCAAAATAAGTGTCATGGTACATAATTTAGCGCCGTTATGACACAGTGGTTAGAATGCAGTATTGCAGGCTAATTCTGCTGACTGCCAGCAATTCAATCCTGACTGGCTCAAGGTTGACTCAAGCTTTCATCCTTCCGAGGTCCTTCTGAGGTCATCTAAAATGATATATTGTTGGAGCAATATGTTGACCTTGTTATCCACTTAGAGAGGGCTGTAAAGCTCTATGAAGTGGTATATGAGTCTAACTGCTATTGCTATAGCTATATACCCCCAGTTTTTAGAAGGTAAACAAATATATTGTCATATATTGTTAAATCTGAATGGCCCAGTGATATTCTCATAAATGCAGTTGGTTTTTTAAACTGACTTTTGTTTTCTGGCATATCACTGCTTTGATTCTATTTTTAAAACTGAAAATAATTTTAGAAAACTAAGTAAATTTAGGTACGGAAGAAAGACTAGTGGATAGGAATATAGTGCTCCCCATAGCAATACATTATTTTTCTAAGTAATTAAATAAATATCATGTTTGAAGCAGTCACTGTCTGGCAAAAACTGTTCCAAAGAGTGGAAGAAATGCTTATCAAATAAGCCTTCCTTTTTTTACAAAAAGAAAAATGGGAATATTATTTAAATTTATCTTTTTCTGATTACCTCTTGTATGATTTCCTAGTAGTAGCTAAAGTCATGGAAACCTTTCCCTTATTTAAATTACACATGAAAGCAGTAGTATAGCTTCATTTTGCTATTTATATTTTTGTATTAATTAGTTTTGTACCATCTGTCTTTGTTTATCTCTTACTCAACCCTTTAATCTGTTGTTTTATGTTTATATGTTAAACACATATTGGTTTTCATAAGGGTTTGGAGCTACTACCTTATGGTAGCAAAAACACTCCAGTTTTCATCCTGGCAAAACACATTGGAAAAGAAAAATTGAGAATGTCATATAAGTATTTAAGAGATAACAGAGAGGTTCACCAAAGCCTGAGAGGTGGTGGCTGAACTAATATTGCCAATATAGCTCATACAGGTCTTTTGAAGCTCTTAGGTAAACAGTGGATTTGGCATTAAAGCTTGGATGCATTAGTCTTCTGGACACCTCAATCTCTGATCAGATCAAAATAATTTTGTAGCAGAGTAGATGCTACTTAGCATAGAATTAAGACTAAACATGATGGGAGCTTTCTTCAACCTGGTGCCCTCCAGATGTAATAGAGAATGCTCATCATTTAAAGTCTGACAGAAGTTGGGAAAACACACCTAAGAAACTGGATTGAATGTTCAAAGACCAGTACTTCTCCTGGTACTATATTAAGAAAAAGAAGGAAAATCTTCAGCTCAGTTAGGATTTGGGTTGGAAATCAATATTCATAAAGATGGCATTAATTAGCTTCCCATACTTTTTGGAAAAGGGGGCATGTGGCTCAGCAGTTAAAGATGCTGAGTTTGTCAGCTGGAAAGCTGACAGCCTGAGATCAAGACCTAAATGACACATGATGAAGTGAGCTCCTGTTACTCACCTCGGCTCCTGCCCAGCTAGCAGTTTGAGAGCATGCAACTGTGAATAGATTAATAGGTACCATTAATCATTCGGTGGAAAGATAACAGTGATGGTGTGCTTTTGTCTTATAGCCATTCTGGTCACATGACCATGGAAAAAATCTTTGGACAATGCTGGCTTCCTTGTGTAAGAAATGGAGATCAGCACCACTCCCTAGAGTTAGAAACAACTTGACAGGCGAAACCTTTAGTTGAAATAGGTATTTTGGAATGATCTTTTTTCTTTGTATCTGTAATTCAGTAAGCATTTGCTAGTTTTAAACATGGATCTAACCATATTTATAAGTGTATGTTGATTATTACATTATATATTATTTATATAATAACGCTATAGAGCACTGCACACCAGAACACCTAGACACAAGAACAGTTTTTCCCCGAACATCATCACTCTGCTAAACAAATAATTCCCTCAACACTGTCAAACTACTTACTAAGTCTGCATTACTATTAATCTTCTCATTGTTCCTATCACCCATCTCCTCCCACTTATGACTGTATGACTGTAACGTTGTTGCTGGTATCCTTAAGATTTATATTGACTGTTTCCCTATGACTATCATTAAGTGTTGACCTTATGATTCTTGATGAATGTATCTTTTCTTTTATGTACTCCAAGAGCGTATGCACCAGGACAAATTCCTTGTGTGTCCAATTACACTTGTCCAATAAAGAATTCTATTCTATTCTATTCTATATGAATGCTTAAGTATGAGAAGTTTCTGCAGATGGCTGCACATTCACTTTCATACTATTACCAAGAGGAGATCTTCATATACCGATAGTTCCCAAGAGTCATGATTAATTTGAGGTCATCTTTAGCCTTTATCATTTAATCAACATATTCAATCACGTTTTATATCTAATTTTGTTCTATACATTCCTTATTTTTAATTTCTATCCATTAATACCAATTATTCCAAGTTAAATAATATTCCGAGTCTTCCTTATTATTTAATTCTAAAGTAAGTTTGTCCATTTCTGCACATTTGAAAATTTTCCGGATTATTACACAGTCTGTTGGAATAGTGGACATTTTCCAAGCTTGCGCGAGTACGATTCTAGTTGCTGTGGTTATATGAATAATTAAATATTTTATCCTTTTAGGATAATTTTTTTTTAATAATCCCCAGAAGAAACAGTTCAGGTTTAAATTCTATTTTATAGTGTGTAATTTCTTTTAGCCATTTTTGTATTTTAAGGCAGAATTTTTTAACTTCTGGGCAGAGCCACCATACGTGGAAATAGGTGTCTTGTATTTGATTGCATTTCCAGCAATTAGGCTTTAAGTTGGGGTACATTTTTGCGAGTCTTGTTGGGGCTAGATGCCACCGGTAGAACATTTTATATTGGTTCTCTTTAAATGCAATGGATTTTGTTAATGTATAGTTTTTCTCCCATATTTTCAAACAGATCTCTTTTGAATATTGCTTGAAAGACTACAATTTGTTAAAGATATAGTTCTATATAACTGCTGCAAATGAATGATTTATCTTAGTATAGTTCAAGTAATATAACTAATACAGATTACAGTTTCTGAAAAATATTGCAATTTAACTGTAATGGAAACAAAAGATGTTTAGCAGTTAGATAATAGTTCTGAAGAAAGAAAAAGCTAAGATTATTGGAGGCCAAGTTGGTGCTGATGGATATAAGGCATATAATGGGTGTGTGTGAGTGAGAGTGTGAAAGAGAGTGAGAGAGAAAGCAATTGATTCCTTATCTTTGGTCAGTATAAGTGAAACAAAGCTTTTTGTTCTATCAGAAGAAAGTGTTGGGAGACATTTTTCACCTTTGTAAAATCCTAATGAATTCAATTGACATTGTTGCCTGTGGCAAAAGTTGAAATATAACTATCCCAGAGCTAAAAAACAGATTTCTGTAGGCATTTATTTTTCATGTATTAAAGCTGGAAGTATAATGCTTCATAACTTAACAGACACTTCAGGGAATGGGTTGTGGCCCACCTTGATTTCAAACTGAATCAGTGGTGGGTTGCCCCCGGCTCGGACTGGTTCTATAGAACTGGTAGTAAAACCGGTGGGAGGCTCCGCCCACTGACCCTGACATCATGAGAAGTGATCTGCGCATGTGCAGAAGTGAGCGCACGCACGTGATCCTGTTGTGAACCGATAGTAAAGGTAAGTAGAACCCACCCCTGAACTGAATCCAATTTTCTCAGAAGTGACTGAAGATGTCAGTTAAACAAGGGGGAAACAATTTGGAAACAACATAGTCCATACACAAGACCTAAGAAGAATTTCTGCTTGTACAATTTCCATATAAGTTGGGCTGCTAAGTACATTCTGTAATGATGTTTATAATTTCATGGAAGTGGTGGGATTCAGCTGGTTCTCTCCGTATTGCATGAACCGGTAGCGGTGACTGTGGGAGGCTCCGCCCACCCACCCAGACGTAATGTGTGACTACTGTGCATGTACAGAAGGCCATGCGCATATGCAGAAGTGACGCTTGCAAGCGAAGCTCGTGCGCGCACACGCTCGTTGTTGCAAACTGGTAGGGAAGATAAGTGAATCCCACCTCTGAAGTGTCCCTAGGTGTGATAAAATCAGATTGTTCAGTGGAGTAATTCAGCAAGGCACACAGGGAACATCCAAGAATTAAATGGCTAATTTTCACTAGAGCAAATGGGTACTCAGTTCTGAAATACATCTTGTCTCCCACCATTTTCATTGCTCTCCCGTGTATGCAGAAGAACAACACCTTTGTTTCTTTAACACTTTATTTAATCATTAGACTAATAATCTTTTAGGCCCCTTTCATGTTTCTCTGGAACAAAAAATGTTTCCTCATGGTCAAGTCTATGGCTTCTTGAGGAGGGGCTGGACAACCAGCTTCTTGTGCAGTGAGAGGATTGCAGGATCCAATCTGAATCGGTCACCAGGACCAGAGGTTTAGTCTTCCAAGTTTTTGGATTTGTGCTGGAGCCCATCCCCAGGGAACTTCTCTCTTTCTCTCCCCATATTCTGGAGAGACGTTCCTTGAGGATGAGCTCCAGCACAAATTCAAAAACTTTCCTCCCAAATTTTATAATATATTTTATAATAAATGTTTGAATTAAGTGAAAAAATGCAGATAATTCCTCAAATTTCACCATCTGAATCTGTAGGCTTATCTTTAAATGATTTCATTAAAATCTACTAAATTAATCCAGCTTGATAGAATATCTAAAAAAAATTAGACTGTAGGTGATTGCCATTAGCCTACTTTTATTATTAAAAAACCTCTAGCCTAGCCAAATTATAAAAATCTATGTGATGAAGTCAGCTTCCTCACAAGTAACTAATTTAAAATCTGAAGCTTTGGAATTTTTACCTTACAAATTTACCTTTAATGAGGTCAAAAATGAACATCAGTTCAAACCTGTGTGTGTTTTGATGTATGAAAAATCATCATAGCTCTGGTGGTTTTTAAAAAAAGATCCAAACTCCATTGTTGGGAAAACTATTATAAGGCCATAGTGCTAATATTAGGAACATTATCCAGTTATTGATGTTTGACTTTGTTTTGGTAGCATTCATTCTATTTTGCATCTTCAAAGACTGCAGGAGATGGGGTACATTTGGAAATATGTATTTGTTGCTGATTTCAATATGAAATCATTTAATGCACAGCAAACCAATGTGAAATCATTCAATGCACAGAATTTTAATTAATGCCCACCCATAATTTGTGGGACTAAAAGGAGAAAGAAAAGGGGAATAGATAGAAATGAGTTCTAGCTGATAGACAAATCTAAATATTGTTGTTTATGTCATGTTCATATAAAAGTTAATGTCAGATGTAAATGCCTTATTCTCTAACCTGTAAATAATGTATATATGGGATATCAGGGGTTAACTTATTCTTTGTTTCCTAATGTATTCATAATTCACCACTCCCATCCTTGACTCCGCCCTTTGTATATATAAGGAGCCACCCTCACCATTTCCCTCGCTTCTATCTGTAAATATTCAGTGAATATAGAATGCCTGTTAAGATTAAAGAGAGATATATTTAAACCTCTAATCTTTATTATCATTATTGAGTCTGATCCTAAAAATATTGCAACAAACTGGTAGCAGAGGATGGTTAATTGACTCAATAAATAATTAAAAATGTCTAAGAAAGATAGGCCCAACACCAGGGCCTACAGCAAAGAAATAGAAACTGAACAAGAAATAATCAACGAATCCACAAACGCGATTTCGAGAGAATCCGAAGAGTACACCACAGAAGAAGAAGAACTAATAAATGAAAATAATGACCAGGAGGAAATCGAAATAGAAAATAACGAACTCAGGTCAGAAATATTAAAGATATTAAAAAGTCAGAAGAATGATGAAAGTCTCATCGCGAATCTCCAAGAAATGCTGAAGAACAGCGGAGCAGCGAGAGAGAAAAACATCGCTAAAGAGAAACCCAAAGACCAAAAAACTGTGAGTGATATGACTACAGAGAAAGTCGTTATGAAAAAGAAAAGATGTGATGCCGCGCGAAATTTTGAATGGCAGCCATCTTGGTTTCAACAAGCCTCCAAAGGGAGCGAAGCAGAGCCAATCAAAATGCTCAGTTCAAAATTTCCGGCGCGAAAAACGTTATCTGACAACGAAAGTGAAAAGGAAGATTCGAAATCTCCAGAAGAACCCGAATCAGATAGCAAAGACGATTTTACCAAATCCCAAATAAAATCAGCAATGAAGACGCTTTTTGCTGCATTTGGGCCAAAATTAAAAATCTCCAAAGCGCCAACGAAGAAGCAAAAGAACAAGCCGATACCTCAAGACCTACACGCTCCCATCCTGACTTCGAGAGCGACGACGCCCGAGCCCAGAGAGCCATGCCGATTCCGCCCCACACCGCAGACCGGATCAAATATCAACGCACACAGGAGAAAGAGAAGAACAGCCGCCGCCATCAGAACTCCTAAAACCGAGCCAGAGACCGACTCGTCTGAAGAGGAGCAGAGCGAACGAGCTGAAATGGAAAGAACCTTCCACGACGATGCCAAAGGAGAAATGAGCAACGCGCATGTGCGAAACCACGTAGACGGTCCGGAAAGACTTGAACTGGCCAGAGAACCGCGCAGACTCGTTGCGAGCATCCCTATGCCGTTTTGCAATTTCCTGCACTTGCGAGATCACGGACTACCTCAGGTTGTAAGTAATGGACAAAATAATGTGGGAAACTTACCCAGTGACTTCCCAAAACTTAGAGTTGATGGCATTAATTTGCAAGAGTGGTATCAACAGCTCCAGGTTGTCTTTATGAAAGAAAATTTACTATTCTTTATCACTAGTCCTCCAAGAAGACCTTGGACTTTAAAAATAGATTGTTTGCATCATAGAGCATTCTTCTTAATAATATCTAGCGTATGTCCTGCAATGTATCATAGTATCAAACCAAACCTAACTGTCTCAGAAATAATTCAATGCATGTTTAATTTATTCCACAGCGACAGTGTAGCTACCACTACGAGAATGTCTAAGGATTTCTTTTCTTCTAGAGTAAAACCAGGGGTTTCCATAAGTGAGCATTTGATATCTCTAAACAAAATAAGAGCTGAGCTGCATCTGAGGGGGGAAGTGATTTCAGATCAAACAATGAAAAGTGTTATTATCAATTCACTTGATTCATCATGGGATAGTTTTATGTCACACTTAGACACCATCAATCTAGGATATTTATCCATAGAGAGTCTATCTAACAAATTGATAGCTGAAGACAATTCAAGAAAAAATCGTTCTAGCAATCACACAGAACACAAACCCTTTAGGAAGGTAGCTTTCCATGAAAAATACAATGAAACTTTTAAATGCCACAATTGTGGGTCCAGGGAACACAATAGAAGAAACTGTCCCAAAATATCAAAGGAGAGACATAGGCCAGAATATAGAAGCAGATACAATTATAGACAGTCTTCCACAGATAGATATAAATATAGAAGCCCACCAAATTACAGAGAGAATAGAGGGGGTAGAGAAAATTCAAAAGAGAGAAAATCTGGTTCACTGAATGGACTAAATAAACAAGACAGCACTAAAACACAACAAAATGAGAACAATAATTGGCTTATCGATTCTGGGGCAACCAATCACACCACTAATAACAAAAATATTCTATCTTCATTTACAGAAGATAAGTTTGTAATAAAGGTGGCTAATCAAGAAAAGGTTCAAGTATTAGGCAGAGGAAACATAACATTGCCTGGTCTAGGAAAAATAGAGGGGGTATTGTTAATCCCTGAAATACCTCATAACATACTAAGTGTCATAAAACTAAGTAGAGATTCTGACATCAATATAGTTTTCTCAAAGGGGAAAGCATCCTTAGAGAAGGACAAAACAAATGTTGGCACTGTGATGATTAAAGGAGGCCTACCCTATCTAGTAACAAAAGAAAGATGGTTACATAACATTGACTCAAATATGGAGGATTGTATTGAGGCAGATGATGAAAATGTTAGTAACAGTGACAATGATGAATGTGAAATATCTCATGATCACACAAATACACACAAAGAGAAGAGACCAAGAATAGGTAAACCAATTCATGATGAGTGTGCTCACATCTTACATAGGAAGTTAGGACATGCAAGTTTCCCTGTAGTACAAAAAATGACTGAACACGCAGAAGGTGTCAAAATAAAAAATTGTGAAAATTATTTGGAATGCTCAGTATGTAAATCAACTAAACTAAAAACTAGTCCCAGACCAAAAAAATCCAACAGATCGACTAACAAAATTTTTGATTTAGTACATATGGACTTAGTTGGTCCATTAACTCCTTCAATCACTTATAGAAAGCGTTACTTCCTAACAATAGTAGATGACTATAGTCGCTATGGTTTTGTTTACACATTAAAACACAAGGATGAAACCTTTCAGAAATTTAAGGAATTCTACAAACGCATAGAAACACAACATAATATCAGAATAAAACAAATTATGACAGATAGGGGATGTGAATTCATGTCTAAAGAATTCTCCCAATGGTTAAAGGATAGAGGAATGCTACATTTCACGTCTAGTCCATTTTCTGCGTTCCAAAATGGGGTTGTAGAGAGAAAGAATTCCACACTGCAAACCATGATTAGATGCACATTAGAGGATGCTGGTTTAGGCAAACAATTTTGGTCAGAGGCCTTACATTATTCAAATTACACTCAAAATAGAACCTGGTCCAGTATTGTGAATAAAACACCATATGAGGTGATGTATAATAGGAAACCCAAATTAGCACACATGCACATATTTGGAGTCACTGCAGACGTACATATACCTAAGCAGTTGAGAAGGAAGGGAGAAAACGTATCCAGAAGATTAAGATTTATGGGATATGAAACAGGCACCAAAGGATACAGATTCATTGATAATAATAACAAATTTATAGTCTCCAGAACAGCTGTGTTCCATGAACAAGCAAATTGGTCTAAATTACATCTTAATGAAATATTTCCAGATAAATACAAAGATACAAAATCTTGTGAGGAAGGAACAATAGAAAATCAAAATATCAACAAAAATACAAACAAAACCAAAACTTGGACAAATAGTCAGCACAAAATAAAGACAGACACATTAACAAAAAAGGAAGCAAGATATTTGCATGACAACCATAGCAAACCTGAAAGAGCTATTAGAAACAATAGAAATCAAATACCAGGTAAATACAGAGATTATATAATGCATATGGATGGTGAACAAATAACACCTAATACATATGAGGAAGTATTAAAACTCCCTTATGAAGAAAAGGAAAAATGGGAACTAGCTATGAAAAAAGAGATGGAAAGTTTGCAAGGATTAAATGTATTCACACCTGCGACCGCACCTAAAGATAAAACAATCATAGGTACTAGGTGGATCTATAAAATTAAGAATCTAGAAGGAGGCAATACTCTATACAAAGCCAGATTAGTTGCACAAGGTTATGCACAAAAATATCCGGAGGACTATACTGACACATACTCTCCCACAGTGAGAACAGAGAGTGTTAAAACAGCTCTGGTAGTGGCATCTGCACTCAATCTTGATGTATTCCAATATGACATACAGACTGCGTACTTACACGCGAAACTAGATAAGGAAATATATGTAAGGGCACCACACAGTCAATACACTAATAAGAATGAAATCTGGCTATTGAACAAAAGTCTATATGGGTTAAAACAATCTGGCAAAAGATGGTATGATTGTTTGGTAAAAGTACTTAAGACCATGGATTTTAACGCTACCACCGCTGACAACTGTTTCTTTGTAAAAAAAGGTGATGATCACATTGAATTCGTGTTAATTTATGTAGATGATATTTTATATATAGGAAAAAACAAGGAGAGAAGAGAAACCTTTGTAAATAAGCTAAACGAACATTTTTCGTTGAAATCTCTAGGTAAAGTAAACAAATACCTTGGTGTACAAATTAACAAAACTAGAAGGGGATTCAAACTCACTCAGAAAGATAAAATTATTGAACTTATAAACAAATGCAATTTAAACAATGCTAAACCATGTGACACTCCCATGCAAACTGATTTCCTTAGAAACAATGATGAGTCTTCCCCTGAATTTAAAGATAATACATTCTATAGATCAGTCATAGGTTCACTTCTTTATATATCTAATTGGACCAGACCAGATATTGCATTACCTCTCAATCTATTGTCAAGACATGTTAGTAAACCAACTATGTATCATTGGGAAGCTGTCAAAAGAATCCTAAGGTATCTAAAAAGTACATTAGATTTTTGTTTAGTATTAGAACCTAGTAATGACAAAGAGCCAAAACTTACTTGTTACGCAGATGCGGATTGGGCTGGAGATATATCATGCAGAAAGAGCACTTCTGGTTATATTTTTCTGTTAAATAACTGTCCAGTTTACTGGTACACTGGTAAACAAGAACTGGTAGCCACTTCAACCACAGAAGCGGAATATGTTTGTTTATCCAAAGCTGCAAATAACCTTGTATGGTTTAATGATTTGATTTCAGATGTCTGGAAAAAACCTGCTTTACCTTTTGTTATGCATGAAGATAATAAAGCAGCCATTGAAATATCCAGATCCGATGCCATTGGACAAAGATCCAGGCATATAGATATAAAGTTTAAACATGTGAGACAATTGTCTCAAGATGGATTTATCAAAGCAGTGCATTGTGATACCTCTGAACAATTAGCTGACATATTAACGAAGCCTTTACCTTCTAAGCAGCACAAATATTTAACTTCAAAATTATACGTCTTATATTGTCCTGAATCTGAATGTAATTAGTGTTGTATAGCGAACCGGCATTTAGAGGGGGATTTGTCAGATGTAAATGCCTTATTCTCTAACCTGTAAATAATGTATATATGGGATATCAGGGGTTAACTTATTCTTTGTTTCCTAATGTATTCATAATTCACCACTCCCATCCTTGACTCCGCCCTTTGTATATATAAGGAGCCACCCTCACCATTTCCCTCGCTTCTATCTGTAAATATTCAGTGAATATAGAATGCCTGTTAAGATTAAAGAGAGATATATTTAAACCTCTAATCTTTATTATCATTATTGAGTCTGATCCTAAAAATATTGCAACAGTTAAGTTTTAGATTATTTATATATTCTTTAACAGGGAATTCCAGCAAGATGATATGGCTTCCTTGTCTAGATTGGTATTCCATTACAAGCTTCTGCTCTCAGATAACATGAAATATTGTGTAGCCACTATTTCCTGATTCTGTACAGGTAAAGATGGATGGAGACTGAGAACAGCTGGGAACCATGGCTGATTTAAATTACACTTGGCACAAATAGTTCTGCTGAGATTTCAGGATGATAAACAATAAAACAAATACAGATCTGTGCTATAAAAGCTGTAAATATTGGCCTTCGTGTTACTCCTCAAATAATCTAGCGAAAGGTGCCAATGTATAATATGAAGCATCTGTTATTGAAAATTAGAACTTTTCTGAAAATAAATTGAGCTAACAAGCCAACTGCACTTGTTATGGTTTAATGTTCAGAGCAGAAATTGCACTAGGTTGTGATGCCTTTTATTGCACACACAAACAAACACAACAAAATTGCCAGATTTTAACAATGAACTATAATTCATTCATCTTGTTGGGTTCCTTGTCTGATTTATGTTGGAGGTTGATCGTACCATTCTGATCTTAATGGAGAAACTATTCCATGGCATCAGCACTAATTTTGTAAATGTCTGTAGGATATGTGTTAAATGTCCTACAAATGTACTTCTGTCTGTAGGACCCCAGTTCTTGAAGTAATTCTCCACTCTTGATGTTGATCATCATCATTTGGGAATAGTATGAATAGTCTCATGCAATTTCTAGATGGCGATTTAGTCTATTTTACTGCTGATACACGAAGGTCTAGGTCTAAAATACAAATAATGGCATTGTTCTTCAATTCCTAAAGTGTGTTAACTGAAAAATGAACAAGCAGAAACAAGAACTCTGAATTCAACAAACACCTAACACCTTAAGTTGTGGGATATTACATAATAAAGATTATCATCAATGTTTTTTAATGTTGACCTTGCTAAGGGCATTGATTACTTTTCTGTTGCACTATTTTTTCCCTAATATTAGAAGTGTTGATAATGAAAATGATTAAATTATAATCATTTGACCAATTATCATCACTTTCATCCAAAGCCTCCAAATCTCCCAATCTCAAGGCATAGGTTATATATTTCATAGTTTGTAACTTGAAGGATGGAGTATTTTCTTGTCCTCGAGGGACTTCCACTCCTGAATACCAGATGAATGCTCTATAGTGGAGCAGAGAGATGGGTATATTACCCATGGCTTGCAAACTTACAAGGCTTCATTTCAAAGGGCAAACATTATTTAAACACACTTTCTTTATAAGCAAAATGTGAATTATGAATTGTCTCCATTCATAAAGAGGCCAGAACAGCTGCATTCTATTATCATCAGTCAAAAATCTGGACCTTTGCCCATTGGATGTGTTCCATTACTTTTGCCATGATGTAAACAAACTTCAGCATCGTATATCAGAAAGTGTCTGTTTAAAACATAATCGTGAGACAATTTTTCTAGGTTCGTTTTGGTTTGAAGATATAAACAACTATTGTTGGGATTTATAGATTCTGAATTTGATAATACAGTACAGCAAGATTATATACATGCAAAATTTAATATATATATTAAATGGTAAAATAAGAGCAACATTATTTATATGTATTAGTTGTATATGTATTCTTTGAGCCAAAGCCTTGTTATGTTGTACCTATTCTGTTCTTTTTTGTTCTTGTTTTGTCTTGTATTTGATTTTCCCAATTCCATATCTTTTCAATCTAAACCCTCAATCTATTTGGTTCTAATATAGGCTTTATAGTAGTCATTTCTATAAAGCTAGCCATTACTTCCAATATGTCTGCAATGGTTCCATCTCTTTGTTTTTCTGTTTATCCTCCACATTCCTACATGTTGCCATGCATCCTCTGGTGAAGGACCGAACTTCAGGAAGTAACATCTTTCTGCAGCAGCGGAATGATAAGCCGATCAAGTCTGTCCACATACTTCAGGATCATCATCAGGGATGGAAAGGTGGCAATTCACCAGGCGGCAGTACTACTAACAAATTCTCTTCAGCTGGAATTCCCATGAATAGCTGCAGCCAAGAAAAGTCTCCACTACAATTATAAACCTGCAAAAAGAGAAACCTGTTCAAGTTAACGAGAAAATGAAAAAATATAGAGGTACCCATTGCTGAGAATAAACCGTATTTGCTGTGATTTCTTGCAATACTGAAGAATTCAAAACCAGATACAGCTACAGTTGCCTGAATTCTCAGACTAACCATCAATGCATCAATGCATCAATGATGCAGAGAGGATTCAATTGGTAGATGATTTTAACATTCTATTATGCTTATGAACCTGAAATAGTTAAACAACTAGAGTTCCTTAGGGTTAATCTCTTCTTCTAAAGTGGTCAAAGCTGGATGTTCGTAGAGATTATTTTACTTTCCTGATATTCAGCTTCATCATTAAGCAACAAGACATTTTTTAAAAAATAGAATCATTAGAAAGCCTTCTATCACGATAGGTACCTGTGGCTCCATTTTTAGTAATAGTTTTGTTGCATTTCCTGCACTAGAATAGAATAGAATAACAGAGCTGGAAGAGACCTTGGAGGTCTTCTAGTCCAGCCCCCTGCTCAGACAAGAAATCCTATACCATTTCAGACAAATGGATATCCAATCTCTTCTTAAAAACTTCCAGTATTGGAACATCACAACTTCTGGAGGCAAATTGCTCCTCTGATTAATTGTTCTGTCAGGAAATTTACCTGCCTCTGGCTAGATTATCAAAGATGTTCCCAGGAACCTCTCCGGTTTGTTGGAAATGCAACGCCACTATGGGAACTTATTTTCATAGCTGGTGGACCTGTCCCCAAGCAAAAGAATATTGGGCTAGAATTCAAAAATGGATTTTAGAAATCATAGGATGTAGGATAGAATTGAACCCGGAAACGTTTTTACTAGGCATGAAACCAGAGAACTTAAACAAAACTAATTGGTATCTCGCTCTCCACATCATCACTGCAGCCAGGATCTCGTTTGCGCAAGAATGGAAATCCAAAAATATTCCATCGGAGGCTACGTTAACTGCAAAGTTCATGGACTGTGCAGAAGCAGAGAAGCTTACTGGCCTTTTGCGAGATAGACAAGTATCGGGATTATATAGGAGCTGGGACAGGTGGTACGCTTGGCTGCAAAAAAAGAAATCTTAAAAAGAATGTAAAATATTAATCTTAGTGTGAATGTGGGTAAATATTTATAGGAGCATTGCATGGCAGTTGAGAATTTTTTCTTCTGGATAATCTTTTCTTTTTTTGATGAGTTGGTTTAATGGAGGTTTGTACTATCTCTAGGCGAAAATTGATGCTTTAAAACTCTATATGTATTATATTACTCTCTGAAATTCTATCCATATTGCTATATTTTATTCTGTAATTTTTAATAATTTTCAATAAAAAATTTATAACAAAAAAAAAGGAAATTTATTCTTAGTTCTAGGTTGCTTCTCTCCTTTATTAGTTTCCATCCATTGCTTCTTGTCCTGCCCTCAGGTGCTTTGGAGAATAGCTTGACTCCCTTTTCTTTGTGGCAACCTCTTAGATATTGGAACACTGCTGTCACCTCTACTCCTTCTTTTCATTAAGTTAGACATACTCAATTCCAGCAACCATTCTTTATATGTATTAGCCTCCAGTCCCGTAATCATCTTTGTTGCTCTTCTCGTCACTCTAGACCAAAAGTTGTAAGATATGTATATTTTGAAAATTACAGATTAATCCCTCTGGGTAGGGAATGATGGCAAACCTGGGGGGAGGGGAGATGTAATTAATTATTTACTTAATTATCGGTACTTTTATAACACTTCAGTCATTTGATCGTAAGTGAAAAAATTGAAATATTGAAAAATATATTAAAACAAAATGATACTCTTTAAAGTTATTTATTATTAAATAAGTATTGTTTATTATTAAATAATATAGTTAATATGGTTGTAATTAATCAGGTTTTTAAACCATCTGATATTTATTTTTGTGATAAATTATTATTGTTATTGGTGAACTCAAGGTTTGCTATTGAGTTCTTTGGCAAACTTTGGCTACATTTGGCCTGTAGATTTACTGTTTTTTGATCAGTATGAACCAACAGTTCAGCCAAGTAATCAATTCATTCAAAATACCAATTATGTATAACTTAGCTAATATTATGAAATATCAAGGCAATAAAAAGTCAAATAACAACATTCCAGAAAATCACATGCATTTTATGTAGAAGTATGAAGAAGGGAAGATCCATATAAATTTATACAGAGGGATCACTGCCAGAAAACAAATTCCTCTGCACAGGCCAGACACAGACCTTTCTGTATCAGTGATATTAGCATAGCAATTCCTGCACAAAAGTCTACCTAAGTGAGGCTGTAAAAGCAAAAGTTGATAAGGCAGAGTGCTCACAACTTAGCAACAGCTTTGAAAGTATTGTCAATAAATGCTACAATTTGAAAAGAGGCCAAGTGATAGGATGCGATAATGCTGCATAACTGAAACAGCACTTCAGTATCTAATCTGGGGATTAGAGCAGATCGGGAGGTTCACACTATGAAACGTGTCGGTACTGAATTTATAGCTTTGGTCCGTTGATATAAATATATTACAGATTAGAAGAAACAAAGTGCATCACAACTGATCCAGAAATATTGGCTCTTGTGAAGGAAGCCCATTTCAGGTGCAAGAGATGCCAAAAATATGCCTGTAGCATTTAGTTTGCTTTTTACATTTTCTTTATCCCATCTTCTGTCAACACACTCCTACAGATAGCTAATGCATCCTATAAAGACCAACCTTAATAAACAAAATAAAAGTTAGCAACCAATCAAAGAAGCAACAAAAAGTATAAAATTCATGCATCAATGAAAACACAGAAATAAGCCAATGAAATCAAGTAGTCATAAAAAGAGAGAAATAAACTAATACAATAAACAGAAGAGCAAATAAAAACCCAGATTATTATTAATTTATGAATGTGAGCATGGAGTCAGAAGTCCACAGAAAATTCATACTACCGTACTTCTATTCTGGTAGATTTTGGGTGCAAAAGTTTGAAGAAGGTAGGAAAAATGGGGAAATATTTAATTATTGCTGAAGTGCTATGCATGGTTGATAGTTTTAGCACATAAATGCTTATTATTGCATATTGGGCCCTTTGATTGGGCCCTTAGTGTTGGCTCAGAATTGGGGACCTACAATCCCAACAATTCTGAACTAGGCTTGCCTGTTATAAATTGATGGAATTTATGTGACTATCATGGCTAATGGATTCTGGATTTCAATGTGGAGCAGGGACAGTAAACGAGATTTACTGCATTTTTCAGAAATATCTTTAAAGTGTCTAGCAAAAAATGCACGTTTGCTTTTAAGAACCATACTGTATGATTCATCAATAAATGGCAAGTAAATCATATTTTTATCTTGCGTGCACCATCAGTTGCAAAGATATTTACTTGGTTCTTGTTGCTGTTGTTGTAAATATAATTTACCAACCTCAACAAACTCAGCCAATATAACTCACAGAGTTAATTTAAAAAATGACATGAAGTTTATAATTTAATTAATTGCTTTTGCTATGTGTATTAGCAAAAATTACTTCAAAATTTTCTGGAGTTGTGATAATTATATCCCAACTGTAAATAACCACACTTTTTTCCAGTTGGAAATTTGTGCCATTCTTTTTTTCTTGCTAACAACTTAGAATCTTAAATTTTGACTTCAGACAGTAGCTGCATTAACCACTGGGAAATGACTGAAAAAGAACAAAATAGCAATATAGCAATAATAATAGCATATAGATTTATATACCACTCCACAGTGCTTTACAGCACTCTCTGAGAGGTTTACAAATTTCACCATATTGCCTTTAACAATCTGGATCTTCATTTTACTGACCTCCAAAGGATGCAAGGCTGAGTCAACCTTGAGCTGTCAGAATCAAATTCCTGGCAGTGAGCAGAGTCAGCTTTCAATACTGCATTGTAACCATTGACCACCACAGCTCTTCAAATAAAACCTTCCTCTGGTTTTTGCTTGTACACTACATGCTGAAATAATGTTAAGCTGATTTATCCAATTAACGCCTTCCACCACAGGCAGGTGACAAGCTCAGCTGAGCCATCGTGCTCCTTCATACATATACCTCTGGAAAATACTGCCCCAAAGAAATAATATTAACTCATATATTTCTGTGCCAAGCTCAGTACCAAGCAAATCTGTGCCTGGACCTGAGAAATAGTTTTTGCTTGAAAAAGTGCATCCCTTTCTCATTAAAGTTGTTTCTTAATTCACCCCTACCAGTGGTGGGTTCCTCCCGGTATGGTCCGGTTCGGCCGAACCAGTAGCGGTGATGATATGATGTCACCGAACCAGTTCTCCCCCCCGCCCTCCCACCCCCCACCCACGTTATTCTTACCTTTTATTTGGTCCCACCCCCAATCTATTGCTGCCTCCTGAGTCCCAGCTGATGACTAGAGGGAAAAAAACTGTTTAAACTCTTGCCGTGGGGCTTCAAAGGGCCGTCCTACAGCTGATCAGTGTTAAAAGCAAACAAATGAGTCGGGTCCTAAGTGCGACGACCAGAAATGACTCTGACCAGCTAGCCACGCCCACCTAGTCACATGACCTCCAAGCCACACCCACAAAATAAGCCACACCCACAGAACCGGTAGTAAAAAAAATTAGAACCTACCCCTGAGCCTACCACACAATTTCTCCTTGTTTTGTTCTCCAAGGCATGTCTTCACAAAAAACAAACAAACCCAGTGTTATTTTTAATACTGTGTTGGCAGACCACAGGAGCTATTATTGTGTATAAATAGGTTGAAATAAAAAGCTGTATTGTAGAATGTGGAAAGGAAACAAAGTGTGATAAGAACTTGCCTTTTTTCCCCCTTTGGGAAGTTCAAAGTTTTTGTGCCATTCCAAACCAACCTGAAAGTTGGTCTGTTTTTAGAGCGTTCTGGTGTTTGCCTCCAATGTTGCAGCTTGAACTTAAATGGAGTCTAAAGCTCCTGAGGCCAACTTCCATCCAAACATAGTTAAAAGGCTTGTTCAGTGACACCTTAATTTTTCACAACTGCAGCCCAACTTTTTTTTTGGGGGGGGGGTGTCTTAAATAACACATTCCTCAGCTCCAATAGTGGATTCACACTCAGATGACCCTTTGACATTTTCCAGTCACTGCAAAGAAGACGGCTCCCTTTCTGGAATTAATCTAAACATTGGTCCACCAAACTGACAGAAAAGAACCAGAGATAAGGGGAAACTGTCTATAGACACTTACAGGTTCAGCCATCCTGCTTAACCGGAGAAGTGATGGATGCACTTTGCCTTCCAGGGGAAAAAAAATTGTAACTGAAAGACTTGGTCCCAGACTTAAATGGAAAAAAAAAATCTAGTAAGTGAGAAAACAGCTTGCAATAGAACAATAGATGGACTGTACCAGCAGTTTAAAATTTTCAGTCTTTTTGGAAGGAGAAAACTTGTACAGCTACTTTCCTACTGTTTCTTATCTCCAACCTATATATGTTCTGTGAGACTGGAAACTTTACACAAAACTGCAATGCTATCTCCTGATATACTTGTCCATTGGTTCACATATTGTCGTTTCGCTGTGAAACAGAATTTGGATTTCTGTTGTTCTTTCATATATTTTATGCCCAGAGGTGGGCTTTACATAATTTAACAACCGGTTCACCCAGAATTGAAAATGTGAGAGTGCACGCATGCATGCTGTGTCAAAAACACCATGATTGTATAGGACAGGATAGCTTCGTTCATGCGCATGCCTTGTGCACATACGCGCTGTGTCAAAAACATGGCGATTGTATTAGACGGAATAGCATTGGGGTAGGTGGGTGAGCCTAGCCGCTGGCCGTAACTACCGAACTGGTCTGAACCCACCCCTGCTTATGCCTCTATAACATCCAGTATGAGACTTCTTGAAGTGCCAACAGTTTCTTCTGCATTTTTAATCAGGTTGCACAGTTCTGGAAATACCAAGCTTTGAGGGGCCCTGTATTTCATTGAGTAATTCTGTCTGAGTTTGTACTAGTTTCCCTTGCTTCAATTAAATCCCAAGCATAGACATCACGATGGTACTCCTTCCATGGGTCTTTACAGCTCCAGAAGCATAACAGACAACAAAAATGCAGAAGAATGGAGTGATATCTAATAGAAATTGAACAAAAACAGAAAACTAGTAGCCTCTGTTGCTGGACAAAAAAACAGATGTCCTTAAAATGCAAGGCTCATAAAAAAAGCAAAATATTTTAAAATGTCCCCCAAAGTGGTAGAAAAATAGAAGCTTCAACAGAAGGAAACTTACATAAAATTGGAATATGACATATTACTAATAAGAATATCAAGCATTTTTTAAGCAGCAGAACATCATTTTTGTGGATGATCCAAATTTGCTATAAACACTAAGGTTCTAATGTTCAAATTACAAATAAAGAAAAAAGCACCCAACATATGTAGCCATTGTAGTCTAGGTTCATCTCAGTGGTGGGTTGCCCCCGGTTTTAATACTGGTTCTATAGAACCGGTAGTAAAACCAGCGGGAGGCTCCGCCCACTGACCCCAATGTCATCAAAATGCTTTTGTGCATGCACAGAAGAGCATGCGCAGCCCCGCTGCGAACCGGTAGTAAAGGTAAGTAGAACCCACCCCTGGTTCATCTATTGGTATATCTACTTTGTTTACATCAAAGAGCCATGACCAAGGTGTCAGGAACAGGAATCTTCCTAATTTGAGATGTTAAGGACTGAAATTGGAAGGCATTATATGCAAAATCTATGTGGTCATACTTGTTGGAAGCAGGTGTATGGACAAGTCACATCATAATATCGGTGTCACCACTACAGCTTGTACTAGAAGTTTATGCATTTATACTTTAATGCTTAGCTACCATTTATCAAGAAGATAGTTGGCAACCAAGTTGGAAGGTCCATAATAATTTCTTTAAAAAACAACAGGTAGATTATTTTTTAAAGGAAAGAAATTTTGCACCTGCAGTGGAATGCTTCTTCACAATTCCTGTTTGTACAGCTGAAGAGACAAAAAGAGAGACAGATCTTCCTCATCTCTGCCTAAAAAGTTTTTTTATTCCACCAAGAAGAAAATGATTTCAAAGTATATTATTTGCTAAGATATGAACTATGGATGAAGGATTATCAAGTTACAAATATGACATTTCTCCTAACCCGATGATATTAATTTTTTCCATCTGGTTTCTTAAAAAGAGTTGTCACTTAAAAGTTAAAGAACTATCAGTCAGTCTGGGAAATGTCTGTCTGAAGACATCTTGCTGTCTTTGAATTCTTGTTGATTGCTGTCATCAGTTAAATAGTTTTATATCTTGTTTTCAGAAATTACAGTCTTGTTAGCAGTACTGTTAAAGCCAATCTGAAAGCTCTCGGAGTGCCATGTATCAATACTTTGCTTGAGAAATGTTTAAATGCAAAACATTTGCTTCATATCAATGAATCCCAATGCAACAGTTACAAAATATTCAGAATATACAAAATATATGTTCTTGAAATGAAATGAAGACCAAATGGAGATAGTGAAACAAATTAGATAAAAAAGTAAAATACATTTACATTTCAGAATGGTTATTTGCACCAGCAGTATTTAACCTATCAGTGGGTGTACACATGTATGTATGTCCATGGGTGTGGAGTTTTGTGTAAGATACGCTGAAACAACAATTTAAAGAGAAATAGAGTGGAAGGGATTGCCACTCTTGAATTGGCCTTTTTAGTCACATCAGATGCTGTTTTAGGACCTCTTTCCAGAGCACGATACCATAGTCTTTTGAGACTGAAGGTTGCCAATGCCAATGAGTTTGGGACAATTTTATTCTGAAATAGTTTTGCATAACAGATTCTTTAAAATTTAATTTAGTCAAGGGATAGACAAGGGCTGGATTGGAAAAAATGATTGTGGTATTAAAATTGGAGAAAGAAAAATCAGTAAGCCATACTATGCTAATGTCATTACCCAGACCCTCAAAGAACAGAAAACTCTAGTAAGAAAGTGAAGGAGCACAGTGAGAAAATAGGACTAAAATTAAATATGAAGAATACCAGATTAATTACTGCAGATAATGACCCCAGCCTTAAAATGTAACAATGAAGATATTGGATTGGTGGATAGCTTCTGCGTGTTAAAATCAACCATTAACTGTAAACAAAAAGCAGTCAATAAATATTCCACAGAGTAGCTTGCTTCCTTGGTAGAATAGCTATATAGGCCTTAGAAAAGATATTCAAATCCCACGATCTGTCTATATTATATCTACAAATATCAGAACTGTGCAAATCAAGGTATTCCCTGTGATAACTATGGAAGCAAAAGTCATAATTTGAAGAAGCAGGATAGCAATAGCACATAGACTTATATACCGCTTCACAGTACATTACAGTCCTCTCTAAGCAGTTTACAGAGTCAGCATATGCCCTCAACAATCTGGGCCCTCATTTTACCAACCTTGGCAGGATGGAAGGCTGAGTCAACCTTGAGCCAATGAGACTCAAAGTGCCAAACTGCAGGCAGCTAGCAGTCAGCAGAAGTAGCCTACAGTACTGCATTCTAACCACTGTGCCACCACGGATAAGAAAAGTATTGATGCTTTTGTACTTTAGTGTTGGAGAAGATTCCCAAGAATATCATGGACAGCCAAGGAAATGAAGTGGATCATTGGACAAAATCAGAATTCTCACTTAAGGCACAAATAATGTGAAGACCTAGTTCTCTGAAGAAGGTGGAAGGAAAGAGAAGAAGAGGATGAGGAGCAGTAAGGTGGTTGGACTTATGTTATGATGGCAATGAATTGGGGTGAAATTCAGCAGGTTCTGACAGGTTCTGGAGAACCTGTAGTGGAAATTTTGAGTAGTTTGGAGAACCGGCAAATGCTGCCTCTTGCTGGCCCCAGAGTGGGGTGGGAATGGAGATTTTGCAATATCATTCCCCAGGAGTGGGGAGGGAATGGAGATTTTGCAGTATCCTTCCCCTGCCATGCCCACCAAGCCACACCACGCCCACCAAGCCACGCCCACAGAACCGGTAGTTAAAAAAATGGATTTCACCACTGCAATGAATGCTTCATTTAAAGATCTGAAAGACCAGATTAGAGACAGATTACAATGAAAATCATCTATCTGCACTATGTGCTCACTAAGAGTCAACAATAACTTGATGGTACATATTCAATCACACATGGGATGACTTTTAAACAATCAGAAAATTTTGGAAATAAGATAGCTCTGGGTTTTAGAGGCTGTTCATATTTTTAAGAAAAAAAGAAAATATCCAAAGGTTTAGAAAAACAGTTTCCCCACTATTTTAGGATTTCTTAAAGGGTGACTTCATTTTTTGCCTTTCAAATGAAATAAGCTGTTGGTGGATAAATCGGCATTCAGTAAAACTATGTGCTACTCTGTAGATCTTTTCTACAGATAATCAGGGACGTTTCAAGAAGGCTATGTGCTTTAAAGCAACAACGACATCTTGAATTTTCCCCAGTAAAAACAAATCGGAAGAGAGATGAAAGAAATTCTGGTCACTACTTTGACTCTCTCCCTCTCTCCAAGAATATTGCTCTAGCTTAAACATATAGATGCATTTTAAAGGTTAATTACAAAAAAAAAGAGAGCTGTTATCAATTTAAAGCAGAAGCGAATCGACAGAAAGAGGGCAAAATATTTTTATACTTCCGTACAATTTCATTACAGTGGGTCTTGTCCCGAGATATGTTTACACATGAATATATTAGGACTCTTCATACATTTCAATGGGACTTCATAGAAGGACTTCAGAAATTATGCTTTAAATTAAAAATAACTTTCTGGTTGTCACAATCTAGTGTGGAAAACATTAAAGAAAGATAATAACATGAACGATTCTTTCAGCGGCTAAGGTTTTTTGTTTGTTTGTTAAACCCATCTATTTGGTGAGAAACAGGCAGCTGATGCACATTGATGCTTAAAGGTAAAACTGCTCACCCATAAGTGGCGTTTTGCATGAGTGGAAAGAATTGGCGGTATATACTCTTTCTGTAAAAATGATTTTGATTTAGTGACAATGGTCTCTCTGGTAGTGTTTACCGGTTTAAAGGATTATAGAGCCCTTTTCATTTTAAAACAACAGAGGATCCAGAAGGATTTTATTTTTAACTTGTGTTTATTTCCTAAATCATGCATTAATGTGATTTGAGGCTATAAAATACACAGTGCTAAGTGCTTGGCTGCTCAATTGGTATAATCTAGAAAGGGAGCTTTGACAGTGGAAACAGTGTGATTAATCTTTCCTTCTTCTTTTTTTTTATCTTGTGCTGTTACAGTTTTCCTTTGGGAACTGTTTAAGACTTTGGTTTTTACCTGTGTAATTTCTTTCTGAAACTCAGAATAAACCCACTATTGCATTTATTCTGGTGCTACATTTATGCAGCAGTTCTATAATCATTTCTTAGATACAAACAGGTGTACAAAGACCTGAGTTGAAAAATTACTATCTATGTGCAGATACTTAAAAATCCACTTTGTTCCATTGCTTACTTAATCCCATGGATTAAAAAAATTCTGAAGAAGTATTGGCCAGACTGGAGGCAATAGCAGTCTTTCTGTAAAGCATTTGAGCTGAATGACAATTCTATCCAATTTGTAAAAAAGTGTAACCTTTTTTAAAAAAAACTACTACTGTCCTATTACGATGCCAAATTCTCAGGATAAAAATTTCTTCCATTCTATCACACTTCCTGGATTGATCAAAGAAGGTTGTTTCAGTACATGGGCATTCCAAGAAGCACAAGAAATACATATATTCTAAATACTCAATTATAAAAGCTGAACCAAAGTTCAAAAAGTCTCTAATGGACTTTTAGCAGACTGTACATTTTAAAAAGTAAGTGTATTATTTATACATTGTTTATAATTTTATTTGAGAGAATAATTAATACTAGTGAGTCTTAAATAACAATAGCACTTAGACTTATATATTGCTTTATAGTGTTTTTACAGCCCTCTCTAAACAGTTTACAGAGTCAGCATCATCTCTGAGGATCATCCTCATTTTACTCACCTCGGAAGGATGGAAGGCTGAGTCAACCTTGAACCGGTGAGATTTGAACTGCTGAACTGCAACTAGCAGTCACCTGAAGTAGCCTGCAGTACTGCACTCTAACCACTGTGCCACTTCTCTCTTTATATAGATTTCTAACAAATGAGAGGACAATGCCACTGGAATTGCACTTCCTATACCCAAATGAGTTCGCTTTCTTCAATTTAATTCATTACCAGCAAACTTTGTATGCTACCCTAAAGGGAACATCAACAACACTCGAAGCTAAATATCACTTTCTGAAAATAAGTACTGTGTGACTCAGACATGTTATGATAATTAATCCTACCACTGTCTCTTTTTCCTCCAAGTTTCTATAGTTCCTAAAGAAAGTATTTGATTAGAATAATGAATAGAATAGAATAGAATAGAATAGAATAGAATAGAATAGAATAGAATAGAATAGAATAGAATAGAATTCTCTATTGGCCAAGTGTGATTGGACACACAAGGAATTTGTCTTTGGTGCATATGCTCTCAGTGTGCATAAAAAGAAAAAAAAATACATTCATCAAGAATCATAAGATACAACACTTAGTGATAGTCATAGGTTACTAAATAGGCAATCAAATCCTACTAGGAAACAAATAAAACAATATAAATTGTAGTGATAAGTGGGAGGAGATAGATAATAGGAAGGATGAAATAGTAATAGTAATACGGTCTTAGTAAATAGTTTGACAGTGTTGTGGGAATTAGTTGTTAAGCAGAGCGATGGCATTTGGGAAAATGTCCTTGTGTCTAATTGTTCTGGTGTGCAGTGCCCTATAGCGTCGTTTTGAGCGTAGAAATTGAAACAATTTATGTCCAGGATGCGGGGGGGTCTGTAGATATTTTCACAGCGCTCTTTTTGACTCATGCAGTATATAGGTCCTCAATGGAAGGGAGGTTGGTAGCAATTGTTTGTTCTGCAGTTCTAATTATCCATTGAAGTCTGTGTCTGTCTTGTTTGGTTGCAGAGAGAAACCAGACAGTTGTGGAGATGCAGATGACAAGACTCAATAATTCATCTGTAGAACTGAATCAGCAGCTCCTTGGGCAGTTTGAACTTTCTGAGTTGGCGCAGGAAGAACATTCTTCATTGTGCTTTTTTAATGACATTTTTGATGTTAGGTGTCCATTTTAATTAGTGGAGTGGAAGGATATAAACATATTGTTCTGAAATTATTTTCAATTATTTTAATATGAAATTTCATTCATTTAAAAATGAATCTCTATATTCATTGTTTATAAATGAATGGCATATTATTGAAACAAAAATAATTTTACTTTTGCAGGATGATTTTTCTCCCAGGAATTTACCTTTACTTGAAATCAACCAACTGTGTAACCAACCAACTACCAGCCAGCGAGCCTTCCTTATATTTGTCAAATAAATGCCACTGACAACAATTTTATGTTACTAGGAAAATGTCTTCAGGCACTACAAGGATTATGCTGTGAGTGTCCACAGTACAAGATAAGAACACTAGACATATGTTTAATTTTGAAGAAGAAAGTACAGAAGAAAATATTTTCTGCTGAAGATCTTGAATCTCTTTATTATCTGTGAAACACAGCGGTCAAAATATGCACAATTTTAAATCCAAATGGCTTAGCCTTTTACATACATACAGTTAGGGAAGAATTTTTTTTTTCAAAATATCATTTAGGAAATTGTATACAATATATTAAAAAGATTGTCTGAACTTATTCCAGTGACCTTCATATATTCAAAGAGATTTGGTAGTTTTGTGATAATCAAGATCTTGAATGTGAATCAATACACATTGTTAAATATGTTGAAAAGAAAGTGTAACTATGACAAACACTGAATTCAGTAAATTAAAATTAAAATTTGAATTATTTACAGAGTGTTTATATGATTAATAATTTTCTAGCACAAAATAATTGTGGACTGCCCTCTTCTGGGTGCCATCGGCCAGACAATGTCAGCTGGTGGCGCCCAGGATGAGGGCGTTCTCTGTGGGCGCACCGACCCTCTGGAATGGGTTACCCACGGGGCTCTGGATGGCCCCCGACCTCCACTCTTTCCGCCGTGACCTGAAGACATGGCTTTTCCAACAAATTCGCTGATTTGATGGGCGATTTTTAATTGGGAGATTTTAATTGATTATTTTAGTAGCTATTTTTATTGTTTTCATCGTTTTAATTTCTGTGAGCCATCCCGAGTCCTTTGGGAGAAGGGCGGCATATAAATATAAGAAAAATAAATAAATAAATAAATAAATTACAATTTGATGTGAACTTTAGAAGAATCCTGAGAAGCTATGTCAACATTCTTCAGTTGCATTCCTCTACATTATGAGAAGATATAGTTATATTTTTAGAAAATGTATATAGCCACCCATTTAATATACATAACTCTGGGAAGCTAGCAGTAACCCATAATAAAACTATTTAATAAAACATATATAAACAAAATGAAAAGCTACAATTAAAATAATCAGAGTATAATAATCAAAGAACTGCACAACAAGCTTACAACACAAACTACATGTATAATATTATGTTTCACTTAAGATCCTGACTAAGCACTTGGTGAAAAAACCTAGGTTTTCACAGCCTAGAGACCAAGAAGTGTGGTGCCCTTCAGATCTTGGACAATAAGGCAATCATCTTCAATAAGACTGAGACCAGTGAGTTCAAATGATGGATTTAGCCAAAATTTTAGAAATAATTGACTAAAGTGTTATATAATTTAGTCAATTATTGAACCTTGGAAAATAGTGGAAAGTCTTGAGCTTTTAAGTGGAGATAGCATGTCTATCAAAGATGCCATATATATGCATATCTTGCATTGTAAAGGAGCTGCACTATTTGATGTTTGAGATGTCTTCCTATGCTATGATTTCATATTTAATTTTATCACAATATCTTTTAGTTAGATGCATCAATTCCATTGAATTACTAAAAGAATACGCTTTTAAATTATGCTGATAAATACGCCAATACTGACAAATTTAAATCATTCTGGATAAATGGAAGAGAAGACTGGTTAATGGTTCATAGTTTAGGTCATAAATCCTTTGAAATTTCACAGGAGGATTAAACACAGATATTTTGCATGACTCCATAAACAGCTGCATTTTACCAGATACGTTCTTATTGCTGATTCAGTACATATGTTTTGAATGTTTTGATGTACTGAATGCTTTCCCCATGCTTTGCATTCAATCATATAAACAAGTGCTCTGATATAACACATCTTTTCCTTGGCTTGGTTAAAGATGAGACGAAGAATAAACTCATGCAAATACAAACACACTGCTTCTCCCAAGGATATAAATGAGGTGATAAGAACATTAAACAAAGCAATTGAAGGATTAATAGGGTAAGAGAAGGTGGCAGTTCATAGCAAAGCACATACTTTGCATATAAAAGATTTAGTGTCTACAACTCTGGTGGCTCTGGGAAAATTCCTTTTTCCCCCCCCAGGTTTCTAAACACACTGGCAATAAGTGTCAGTGATACTAAGCTAAGTAGAGACATTTACTATAGTTCTTTATGGCCCCAAACATTTCCTCAAGATTGGTTTCAATTGGTTTCTCCATCTTGTTAGTACATTGTTATGGTTTAGAGAAGGAAATAAACTTTTTACGTGAAAACTATAACTTTTAAATAAAATCTTAAACATTACTGCATGTCAAAGAATATCTGTTTGGGTCTAAAGTAATATTCTACTCTAACCCCTTTCCCAGAACAGAATTGCTTCAACTCTTTGTAAATCTCCTGGTATTTATAATGCCTCTAGTGGGACTCAGTATCTAAAAAAGGAACTTAAGAGGCAATCTTAATTTCATCCTCTCTTTCTTCTCTTCCTCTCTTTAGATATCTTAGCTTTCTCAATATGATATTTTCCAGATGTGTTTGGACTACAGTTTACTTTTGGGTCTTTGGCATGGAAATTTTAGAAATTGGGGAAAGCACCAGGCTGAGGAAGACTGACATGTTTTATGATTTTCTAAAGGAACATCAGAGGGCTGGACCTACGTGCTATTTTCTCATTTGTGGGTCAGTCGAAACTGGTGGAAACTGCATTGTTCATAATGTCAAGTACTATTCGTGCCTCAAGAACTAGGCTGTGAATAACACTGTCTTTAGAGTTTTCATCTGAGACAAGACAAGAACATTATTTGTGATTTTGTTTCTTCTCCTACCAGGTCTTAATATACTATTGTGAAAAAGAAGTAGTAACTGCTTGTCTTAATGTGTATGGGGAAGAGTTGGGTGAATGAATATAGATTCCTGGAATGGAGGTTATAGCAATGTTTCAAGTTGTCCAAGTGATAAGACAGAAGTACAAAGATGTTCTGTGACTGCATCATGAAAGTTGGGCTACCTCTGAATACAGATCTAATGACCGTCCTAAGTCTTCGGAGAGGGGCGGCATACAAATTGAATTAATAAATCTTTGGAAAGAACATTAGCCCATCTCCCCAAATTAGTTCCATGGTTTGCTTATGGGCACAGAGGAGAGGATTTAAAAATAATTGAAGCAATGCTTAATTAGAAGGGCAGGAAGATAGCAGGCCCTCATAATGAATAATTGCAACTGTCATCATTAAAAAGTAACCCATTATTACTTAAAATGGCACCACCTAGTCAGAAGAAAACCATGATAAATCTTTGACAGCAGAAAGAGAAGAAAAACTGCAATTTGTGACAGAACCAACAATTATCTATTGACAGAATGTGGCTTTTTCCTATTTTAAATTGATAAGGACTAGCACTGTTTCAGAAGCATACTAAACCTGTGTATCGAGTGAAATGCTACCGGTTTGCACCAGTTCAGGAGAACTGGTAGTGATAAAAGCTACCAGTTCAGTGAACTGGTAGTAAGAAAAAGCTACCGGTTCATCTGAAGTGGTATTTCTGACAATCAGCTGTGCCGCGCAATTTAGATTCGCTAGAAAGCAGGATTTGCTGCTTTCTAGTGAATCTAAATTGCGCGGCACAGCTGTTCCCCCCTGCTTTTCTACTTACCTCCTTTTTCTGCGCGAAGTGCATGTTTGGCGCTCACTGCGCATGCGCGTGTGCACAGTGTGCACTTGGCATGCATTGTACATGCATGTGCAGTGTGCGTTTGATGCGCACCACGCATGCACGGGCAGCAAACCGGTGGCAATCCGCAGAGGATTTCACCACTGCTGTGTATATCAGAATCTTGTATAATATATAACTACTTTAGAACATGAATAGCTAAAGGCTGTGGACTAGGAATGACTAAAAGAACACCATGACAACATATATTATAGCAGCTACAAGGACATATTCATTCTCTGATTGGGATGACGTGATGACACCACACCACCAGTTCAGGGTTTTTACTAGTACTGGCAGGAATAACATGACTGTAAACAGTATGCAATTCATTATTTGTTTAGCAAAGTCATAGGGCTGCATAACTTAGCCAATACAAATCTGGACAGTGAACAACAAAATAAAACACAATAAGCAAAGAAAACTATAAAAAAACCTGGCTGGAGCCCATCCCAGCCACAGCACCTGGAGAAAAGCCAGGTCTTCAAGGTCATGGGCGGCTGAATGTCAAGGGGAAGGTTGAGCCATAAAGCGGATACCATGGCTTTGAGAGAGAGCACACTTTCTAGACTTCACTATGTCAAATTGTGGTAGTGGTGGTAGAACATGTCTAACCTATTGGATGGGGTCAGACAAAAGAAACCACTGGACGCAGATAATTCTACAAATAGTCTTATGCCAAAGAAGACTTTAAATGTGACAACCACTGAGAACTTAATGCAACTCATGTAAAGCGACATTACATGAATGAGTATGTTATTGGGAATTCAGAATGCATACGCCACTGTATTCTGAAACTTACAAATGCTAAGTGAGCTCCATCATGAACATACTGTATTGATAGTGTACAAAAAACTTTTTGTGCTGGCTTTAATATGCATCTGGACACAACATGACCTAAAGATTAAATGTGCAAGAGAACCACATGCACAACAATCGCTCTCACCTTATTGTCATGATTTTCCAGTATGAACTGCAAAAGAAGACTAATGTATGTTATAGTGTTGCAGCTGCTCTTCTGGTTTTTGTTTACACAGTAAAATAAATTTGTAGAAGCCCATCTGATTCATCTGAGAAATGGTAGAGAAAAATTTTAAAATGTTGCTATCATCCTGGCTTGCATCTGAAGTTGAAAACAACATGGCAGAGGTAGAACACCTAGGACCAGGAGAAGGAATTTGAAATTGCACTGCACTGGCTGCCGGTGGCCTTTCGGATCCGCTTCAAGGTGCTGGTACTTACCTATAAAGCCCTTCATGGCATGGGACTGCGGTACTTGCAGGACCATCTCTTACCGGCCTCCTACCACCCAGTGCGCTCACATAGGACTGCCCTCCTCCGGGTGCCGTCGGCCAGACAATGTCGGCTGGCGGCCCCCAGGATGAGGGCATTCTCTGTGGCAGCACCAACCCTCTGGAATGGGTTATCCACTGGGCTCCGGCGGCCCCTGACCTCCGCGCTTTCCGTGCCGAGCTGAAGACATGGCTTTTTCAGCAAATTCCCTGATCTGCTGCCAGGTTTTTTAATTATCTGGGGTTTTCAATTGACTAATTTTAGCACTTGGATTGTTGTGTTGTTTTTTATTTTGTGAGCCACCCCGAGTCCTACGGGAGAAGGGCGGCATATAAATTTGAAAAATAAATAGATAAATAAATAAATTTGGAAAAGAAGTGACTAGGTGGAACATTTCTCACACATACCTGAATATTTTAATTGGACGTGGATTCCTGCATGTTTACAGTACCACAAGCAAACAAGCAAACAAACAAACAAAATCTCACAGAGCAATTACATGCTATATCTACCTATCTACCTATCTTTAGTTTTCCTACCTTATATACTGTCATATTCACCTAGCATGTTTAGAAGAAAAGGGAGTTGTCATCAGCATTGCATGGTTCCATTATTCTTTCTTCCTCTCTCATCTCCCTCTCTCCCCCCTCTCTCTTCTATATCTGTAATCTGTTATCTATATTATTTATCATCTATCATCTATATAGCTGTTATACAAATGACTCTGGCCAGCTTCCCGGAAAACATAACTCCTTAGTGCTGAATAAACAATTAACTATTCAATATCAATACTAGGATCATAGCATCATCCCATGCGATACCAGGCAAAGAGGGAAGAGTTGCAATATTCTTAGCTGAAAAGGAAAATCATCAGGTTCTCTACATCTATCACAAAAGGTGAAGTTGTTTTAGGTAATTAGAGGGGGAGGGAAAGACTCTTAAAAGTGAACATGTTCACCTGATAGACAGTAATTTATGACTCTTAAAAAGTGAGTCCATAATTAAATGTCTTTATGGTGCCCCAAGATTCATTTATTGAAACTGATATTTTTTTCATTCTTAAAGAAAAACAAAAAAAAGAAATCTGGTTCAGGTGAGGAGTGACTTCTGCATGAGGATCAGTTTCAGACTTAGTGCTTATTTAGCTGGTTATTTACATTTGAACAAGTAAAGTGTTGCAATATCCCACAGCAATATAATTATCAAATCAATTATAAAAGAAACACTCAATTGTTAATTGTCACCCTAGAAATTACTTGCACCTTTAAATAAGGCTGGGGAGATACAATTCATCTACATTTTTTTTTCTTAAGAAAATACATCTATTCTCGTAGTGTTTTGTGGGAAAAGTACTGTGCAGCTGAAATGAGCAGAAAGCATACCAAGCAGAGCCAGCTGTATTTAGATGTTGGAAGGAGATGGCTATATAAATCAATGTTCAGAGTTCTTGTTTGTACTGCAGAATTCTTTTTGTCACATGAGCATGCTAAAATACATTTAACATGACAGAGAACCAGCAGAGTTTGTAAAGGAGATAAAAAATGAGGTAGACCAAGTTATCTCTTGAACTTTGGAACAGTTTCAAATTTGTGTAGGGTCATTGGCTGCATTCTTTCTGACTAAACTCAATAGTGTAACCCTTGCTAGCCATCCTCTTGGTTTTAAAATATGCAAGAAATGCAATGAATATAAAATTGCAGTGTGAATGTACAGAGAATTAGCCAATTTGATGAGCTATATATATAAAAAAGTAAGGTTCTACATTTAGGCAAGAAAAACTGTCACGAGTGTTTCCAGGATTGCTGTGGCTACTTGCCTACTCACAAACAGTATGGTTTCAATCAAGCCATCTCCTGTTTATAATTACCTGCAAGCCTTCCCGCCCTAGTTAATTGCAGGTTAACTCCCCATATAATCAAGGACCTTTTTGCTTGCTACTTGGGCCTAGACTCCGGATTAGGCCTAAATGCACAGCTCCTGCAGGAAGCTCAGTGCAAATGCCGCAGATGGGAGAAGAATGCAGATAAGGACTCCAGATGCCGTTGCAGAGAAACTCCCACGGATGCTTGCCTTTTGCTGTTTTGTAGCACGCAAGCGATCATCGGGACTGCTGTTGCTGGACCTTCTTCCTCCCACAAGCTTCAAGCAATGTTTGCTGTTTGAACTGTTTTTACTTCAGGTGACTTTTAGCTGTGAAGTTTGTGCTGCGCTCCTTCTATTACCTCGATGATGTATCGACGCCGAAGCCGCTTATCTTCATGTTAGCTTTATTCTCTTGTGAACTGTTTCGATATTGTGGAGAGGAATCTAGGGAGATAGCCTTGCTTCATATAACCAAGATAAGACTTTGTTTTTAATGTGCTTTCTTAAAGACATAGTGCTTTTTAAATGTTTTAAAGTAAATTATATTTTTACACAAGATGCTTCTGTCAGATTTATTTCAGTCTCAGTGTGTTTGCTCATGAGCTGGTTCATGGTCCGGGGTACCCCCTCAACCCAATTCCCTAACAAAAACAAAATGCACAAGTACAGTATATGTCTGTGATGGCAAACCTATGGCACACGTGCCAGAGGTGGCACACAGAGTCCTCTCTGTGGGCATGTGCACCATCGACAGCTGGTGTTTTGGTTTCCGGCACACACATGCGTGCCAGACAGCTGGTCTTCGCCAGAGCACAGGAAACCCGAAGACCAAATGGCTGGCACGCGCATGCCTGGTCTTTGGGTTTCTGGTCCTTGGGTTTCTGGTGCACACATGTGTGCTGGCCACCTGGTCTTTGGGTTTCTGCTGCTCTGGCACGCACGTTCTGGTTTGGGCACTTGGTGCCGAAAAGGTTCGCCATTATTAGTACATGTGGTACCTTGCTCAATAGTAGTAACTGTGAGAGGGATCTTGGAGTCCTAGTGGACAACCATTTAAATATGAGCTAGCAGTGTGCAGCAGCTGCCAAAAAAGCCAACACAGTTCTAGGCTGCATAAACAGAGAGATAGAATCAAGAAGTGTTAATACCACTTTATAATGCCTTGGTAAGGCTAAAACATATGAAGAACGGTTGCAGGAACTGGGTATGTCTAGTTTAATGAAAAGAAGGACTAGGGGAGACATGATAGCAGTGTTCCAATATCTCAGGGGCTGCCACAAAGAAGAGAGAGTCAAGCTATTCTCCAAAGCACCTGAGGGTAGGACAAGAAGCAATGGGTGGAAACTAATCAAGGAGAGGAGCAACTTAGAACTAAAGAGAAATTTCCTGACAGTCAGAACAATTAATCCGTGGAACAACTTGCCTGCAGAAGTTGTGAATGTCCCAACACTGGAAATTTTTAAGAAGATGTTGGATAACCGTTTGTCTGAAGTGGTGTAGGGTTTCCTGCTGGGCAGGGGGTTGGACTAGAAGACCTTCAAGGTCCCTTCCAACTCTGTTATTCTATTCTATTCTAAGAAAGAATTAAGGCTAGTATAGAAGTGATTCGGTTCAAACTTCTTGTGTGAAATATTTAAGTAAACATCTGGTGTAGAATATGAAGCCAAGGCAGAGACAATTGGCAATCCATTGTGTCAGTTTAATGGACTAGTATTAAAAAGAGAATATTTATTTATCATAATGAATGACATACATACATACATACATACATACATACATACATACATACATACGACACATTACACAAGTAAGTACATTTATAAAATAAAGATAAAGAGAGAGGATTTGGTGGGTTACTTATCACACTACTAGATGCCACTGGCACAGTTTAATATTTCTGAAAGTTTAGATGAAATGCATAAAAAGTATGCCCAAATGCACAATAAGCTAGAAGGTAAAATATTTAAAAAGAAAATCCAAAAAGAACATAATATTTGTCTCCTTTGTATGCCTGTTTGGAATCTCGCTTGCTGTTTATTGCCTTACCTTTGACTTAAGCCATGCTGGGGCTCCCTCTGGTGTTTATTTTTAGTTTTGAAACTTGAAGTTAAATTCAGAAAAATACAATGTGTTTATTTATCTCTTGTTCAGTTGGAGACAAGAATTTTATTCCCGTACATCAATTTTTCATATTCTGCTTTTTGTCTTTCTCCAAATAAAATAATTAAGATGCAACTATGTGGAAGACAATGCTGAGAAACACACATGGGCACACATATATGAATGTATGAAAGTATATGCGGTATCAATGGCCAGACAAGATAATTTGTTTTGCATATTTCTCAGAAAGGATACTTCAGAGATTTTGTTTTACAGAGCTTGAAGGTAGATAATGATGATAGATATAGATAGATAGATAGATAGATAGATAGATAGATAGATAGATAGATAGATGATAGATAGATAGATAGATGATAGATAGATAGATGATAGATAGATAGATGATAGATAGATAGATGATAGATAGATTGATGATAGATAGATACATAGATGATAGATGATAGATAGATACATAGATGATAGATGATAAATAGATAGATGATGGATAGATGATAATAGATAGATGATAGATAGATGATAGATAGATGATGATAGATAGATAGATGATGGATAGATGATAGATAGATAGATGATAGATAGATGATAGATAGATAGATGATGGATAGATGATAGATAGATAGATGATAGATAGATGATAGATAGATGATAGATAGATAGATGATAGATAGATGATAAATAGATGATAGATAGATGATAGATAGATAGATGATAGATAGATGATAGATAGATGATGATAGATAGATACATAGATGATAGATAGATAGATGATGGATAGATGATAGATAGATGATAGATAGATAGATGATGGATAGATGATAGATAGATAGATGATAGATAGATGATAGATAGATGATAGATGATAGATAGATGATAGATAGATGATAGATGATAGATAGATGATAGATAGATAGATAGATAGATAGATAGATAGATGATAGATAGATTATAGATAGATGGATAGATAGATAGATTGATAGATGATAGACAGACAGACAGACAATGGTCATTGAGTAAAGTGGACATGGCTGACTGACTGGCCCTGCCTGATCTAAGCAAAATCACAGTGACCATCCACTATAATTTTTAATGTTGTGCATGTAAAATTTAAAAGGCCTTAGAACTACTTAATTCTTATCCAAAAGAAAAACTTTAGGTACCAGATATTGCTGAGGCTGCAAAAAGTTATATTTCAGCAACATCAGTAGGACAACAAGTTTACGAATCTCTTCAGAAAGTCTGAAGAGTAGGGAATTGTAGACCAAGCTCCCGCAGAAGGAAGAACAGCTGTTGCGCTAAAAACCAGAATCATAGTGGTTGTGCAAAATACCTTTTTATACTAAGACTAGTATAAATGCAAGATGGATATTGAAAGAATATCCTACTTCTGCCAGTGTCATTGGTTGACAATGAAAGAAAGATGCTTTTCCTTCCAGGGTCTAATTCAGGTTGACAAGAACTTGATTGTATAGGACACAGGTGTCAGCCTCGATCGTGTCATGTGACGTATTGTGATGAATTGTGAAGTTTTTTGCCTTTGTGGAGCCGGGGTGGGTGTGGCCTGTGCGTGACGCATCCGGCCCACGGGCCACCAGTTTGATACCCCTGGTATAGGACTTTCATTCATTGATTGAATTACTGTAGCACAATTTATATAGGGTTTGCTTTAACAAAGTTTTGCAACTAATGAAGAATGTATTGAGTAAGTTGGTCTCTTTTTGTATATGAAAAGTGCTATAAAAATGCTTCTAAAATTGTTGCTGAGCAACAATTGTTCAAAATCTTATTCTTTGCTTATAAAGCCTTAAACAGCATGAAATCCAATTTAAAAAAAATTCTCTGCTTCTAGATTAGATTAGCAGTCTTTGGATTTTACAAAGGATGTCTTGCTGGCGATGGCATGACCCGCTGATGCCTACTCAGCAATAGCAAGATGAGGATGTTCTCCACTATGACATTCACTATGGAGGATTCTGCAGAATGTGAAGTGTTTCTGCCATCACTTACATTTAACTGCCAAATTGTCAGCAGCTTGAATAATTGTTGATTATTTTAGTAATTGTTATATTTATAGAAATTTTATAGAATTAATTATAGAAATTACAGTATTGTTATTAATGCATTTGGAAACATTTTACTATAGTCTTGGAGATTCTGATAAAACTAGGAAGCTGTATATAAATAATTCCAATTAAATAAATAAGTAACAAAGACTGAAGATGAATTATTGAATTACTGTCCTGTGGATTTAGAATAGAATAACAGAGTTGGAAGGGACCTTGGAGGTCTTCTAGTCCAACCCCCTGCTTAGGCAGGAAACTCTACACCACTTCAGACAAATGGTTATCCAACATCTTCTTAAAAACTTCCAGTGTTGGGGCATTCACAACTTCTGGAGGCAAGTTCTGAGATTGTTTCAATAGCACTTTTATCCAAGTATGGCCTTGGATGGAAGGTAGAGATTCCCAATTTAGGCAAGTTGCTAAGATTTTTAGGAGGTTGTGAAAATTCCTCTCAAAAAGAATTATAGCCAACCTCAGTTAAATTAGCATTAGCAAATTAGCTAATTAGCAAATTAGCATGCTAAACTAGTCTTTCAAATCCTCCAAAGATAATGACTTAAGCCTAGTGAATTTTTATCAAAATCTAGTGGTATTAGTTTCATAGGGACTCATTTTGGATGTTGACAGATTTAACTGTTTATTATAGTTGACTACTTACCTTTCAGGATCAGTAAATATGTTCCTAAGCAATTTAGAACAAGGTAAAAATAGTTTACCTCAGGTGGATTAGTCTCCCAAATTGGGGAAGGTCCAACTTGCCATGCTATACCTTACAGATCATTCTTTGACCAAGTATAGCAATCCTGCCCTTTTAAGTCTATTTTTACACTTTTTAAAAATCTGCCACAAAGTCCTTTTAGTTTTTTCTTTTAATTGGTTGATTTTACCTTACCATAGTGTTTTTATAGTGGTTATAAGCTGTTTCATCTACAATGAAAAAAGGCAAATATTTTAAATCAATACATATCGCTAGATTTTGACAAAAATTCACTAGGCTGATGGACTAACTATCTTTAGGTATTAAGTCATTATCTTTGGAGGATTCCAAGGGCTAGTTTAGCATGCTAATTTGCTAATGTTAATTTGACCAAGGTTGGCTATAAAAACACACCAATCTTTAACATGTTCAGTGGAAAAGCATTAGCTGTTTCAGTGATATTCATTTTCACAGGAAACAGAATGCCAGAATCCTGAATCTCTGTATCCCTGCAAGTTTTGCTTTGTGAACAAGCTGGAGAACAAAATGAATGTTGCTCCTTGCTATGTTTTTAAATTAAGTGAGTCAGGATCACACAGCAGCAAATGTGCTCTGGTTAATCCCACTGGATTTGTCCCAGCCTTTCAAGCTACACTTCCTGCCTCAACCCGTCTATACGTTCTGAAGACGGAAGGAAAAACAAAACAAGGATCCATCAGACAACCATCTTTCTTCAGAATACCAAACAGTTTGCAATGCAGGTTAAACTTCAAAGGGTCTTGGGGAGGGGATGCTACTCAACATTCTTTTTCTTTAATAATAGTGGGGCACACCAACTATCCTCGGGGATGAGAAGGATCTGAAGAATTTGTATAATCAAACTTAAACATCTCGATAGGTATTTCTCTTGTCCCCTTGTTTTAAAACTTTGAAATCAACATATGAAAATAGGAGGATTGCTTTTGGTTGCAAAGACTGCTGCATACACGACATTGCTCCAAATGATTTGTGTATATATTTTCTTCCTGGCTTCCACAATGTATTTTAACCCAGAAGATGGATAACAAACAGAGATGAATTCCATTTGGCCATCTGCTCTGAGATTTCTTTAACAAATATCTTGGGAGGGATTTCTTTTCCCCACTGCCTGCTGGTCTTTGCATTCAAATAAGCTGGACAATTTCAGCTAGTTTTTTCCTCTCCTTTCACAGTGGAGGAAAACATGTATGTTACATTCATCTTTTATATATTCCTAGAAGTATCTTTGTCATACTTCATAAAACTATTGCATCCTGTCTCTATAAAGATGAAATTGATGGTTTTATATCCTAGCCGTCTTCTCAAATTTTATACAGTCCATGTCAGTGTAAGAATATCACCAGTCATTTCTATCAGTTTTTTTTTTATAAAGTAAAATCTGTATTGGTTTTCAAATGCAAATGTGTATAAATATATGGGTAATTTTAGATAACTGTCCTATATTTTTGTATACAACTGCTTTCTATGTATGCATTTAAAGCACGTCGTCTCTAAATTTTATATACTTTTTTTTTCAACAGAAAGACAAGATCAGCTGGTCCCCTTAAATGAGATGCCTATTTATATTCAATGGTTATCATTTTGGCTGATCAAATTTGAAAATGACTTTTTCAAAGTTTGAGCAATTTAATCTTTTGTAGACAGACTCAACCCACTTGGCTGTCCTTCTGATTGTCCGCTGCAATAAGCAGCATTGTTCCAAAAAGCATTCCTTTATTGAGTTCAGAAAAGGAACCAAGAACAAATGAAATTAATAGTTACTTCTGCAATCTAATGTTTCCTAACCGGAAACCCCATATTATCATCCTGCCACTGATATTTGGACGTGATATTTGGATATTCTCTCTATGTTCTCACTGCTTCTCTACCAAATAGAAGAGCATTACATTAATTCAAGCTGAGAGTGCGATAGATGGAGGTTGTCCTGCCTTGGGCAGGGATTTGGACTAGAACATCTCCAAGTTTCCTTCCAATCCTTCCAAACCATTACATTTTCTATGTTCTATGTACTACCTTTTCTGATCTGCTCAAAACAGAGAAAAGAAGGTATTAAGCATCCTATATGAAAAAGAAAGCCAAAACTTTTCATAATCACCAGCTGGAGTGTTCTATGCACTTACTGCTCAAATAAATATTTCTCTTGAAGTTATGACCGGACAACTTTCTAAGCACTTCTAATCCAATGGTATTCCAGGAGAAAAATCATTTCTAGCAGTGATGATGAATGGAAATGTACTGAACCAGGAGAGATGGCTTGTTCACCAATATGATGAATTATCTCTTTTCTAAAATCCCAGTCATGATAAAATAAATGTTTCTCCCAAATCTTAGAATTGAAGGAATTGCTATTTTCTTGCATCACTAAAATGTGCTAAGATAAGGCCAGAAAAGCATAGTTGGTAAGGTCACCCAATGAGCTTTAGAATCCTAAATTTAGCCTTTGATCAGTGATGGATCCATTCTCTAGTATAGTATTTATCAAATTGTCATCACTATAGGCATTATGAAGTTGCAAACTGCTGATATGTGGATATTTATTAAAACATTTCTTACAAAATTATGGTAATACTATTCCTTTTAAAGAAAAAAATATTATTACATTCTTATTGTCAAATTATAACTCTTAAAGCATGTGAAATATTTTTAAAGTAGAAGTTACTTATTCATAAAATATTCATTCTGCCTTTGCTCAAGGAGTTCTAGATGGTACATACAGCATTTGTTCTATTTTTTCCCTACCAATTGTGTGAGGTAGGGTGCCTGAATTTACTTAGCCAACTGGTCCAAAGTTTCCATGATATTCCTGGTTTAGTAGAAGAACCTTAACCATGATATTACACATCAAAAATTACTGATCTTGTCCTAATAAACCTAATATTTTCAAAACACAGTTCGTTTTTTCAAGCAACATTATCAAAATAAAAAATGTAAACTCATGTATTTGCAAACATAATAAATAGATTAAAAATATACAAAAAGCAGAAAAACAATGACTCATTAGCTAGCCATGAAATTGCAACAACTAAAAATTAAGCCACATGAATATCTTTTTAATTAAAGGCAGTTCGAAACAAGATAGAGTTCATCTAAAAGAAAAGTAAATGCAGAAATCCTTTGAGAGATCTTTACACTTAGGTTTACTACAGAGTTTTGAGGGACCGAATGCTAGTCTATTTAATAAAAAAACATTCTTACTTTTAACTCCGAGGTCTATAATATCTAAGCTATGGTTGAAAAAAATTGCACAGATGGCTGAATCACAATTCTCCTAACGTACAAAATCAATGGATATAGCATGCTACCTTACAACAACGAGAAATACTTTTATTAATAGTATGATCTCTTATTAATAACTTTTTACAATCTATGAAACCATACACAGGACAATGCAAATATCGTATTCAGTGTGTGCATACATCCAATTACAAGTGTGTGCAGAGACCGAGTGGACGCAATATATTTATCCTTTTCCTGTCTGACAATATGTTGCCATGTTATAAAAACCCTAATGCCCATTTTCAACGATTAGCTGTACATCAGCTTTGCTTTCACAAATCCAGAAGTTTCACATCAAGCATTAAATGGGATGAATATTGATCTGCTAAAGAGGATTTATTTATTTCTAGCTCTGTCCAAAGATCAACTGCTAGCAGCTTTTGGTGGATCTGTTGAGCTCTCATGGCACAAAGCTACTGCATACATGACACTGGACTTGACATTTCAGTTCTGGAAGAAAACCAAACAGTAAATTCAGTGCAATAATCCTAGATAAATGAGACGATCACTGGGAAAGCTGAGGTAGTTAAGTGGTCTATCACAGAAGTCCAAAGTAAGATATTGAACAGTTGCTACATGGTAACCCCTCATGTCAATACAGCAAAGAATCATTGTCCTATATCAGATGTTGCTAATACATTTGCACAATCTAATCACGAAAGCTTGTATCTTCTGCTTATCTTTAACACTGGTATAACTGCTTTTAAGACATAATAATAAATGGTTTCAAAACAAGCCTAATTGTAAGTAGGCACTTCCTTACACATGCAACATTTTTTGAGTGTTGCTGTATTTGTTTGTTTGTAAAAAAAAAATGAATATTTTAATCTAGAAAAGTTAACCCTGTTGCAAAAATTGGCTAGTCAGACTTGATTCATCTGTTATGGCTATTACAAGAGGCATGTTTTTAAGCAATGATATAAACGGTAGACTTCCCTTTCCTCCCCAATACATGGTCGAAACACTTAATAGTTTCTCATACATCAAAACTCTATAAAGAGGCCTGAATAGAGGAGAACCAAATAATGTCTCACAGAACCAAATAATGTCTCATTCCACTAAAAAAAATATACATGCCTGTTAATATTGCTGATTCTCTGCTTCATTACGAGGCTATGTCAATGATCAAAGTGGAAAAGAAAAATAAATTAGTTCCACACAAACAGGAGCAATTTTATTTGGGCTTCTTATCACAGAATAGGCTTTTTTTTTAAAAAAAATTGTATGACATATACAAAAACAGTGCACATCATGTTGTTTCCAAGGGCAAAACTAAATGCTGAAAAATGATGCCTTGTTTTAGTTACCTGAATTGGCTGGGCTGCTGAACGCCCTTGCTACTAGCACTTAGTTTAATTAGGTTTCATCCAAAGACTGGAGTGTCTGGTTTGCCAAGGGCATATAATGTTTTTGTTAAGTTCCACAGTTTCAGTGGGGGGGAAAAATCTGAGGTAAACATTTGGCAATAATAGATCTTCTTATATAGCCAGTTATCAGGACCACTCCTTTTTTCCCCCTTTCGAACATACCTAGGTGTAATTTTATGTCATTTAGTTAAATTTTAAGGATGATAAAATGTAGTCTTGACAATACTCATTTCTCTTAAGATGCTTTATTACATAAACAACAAAACCAAGGCTTTGCTTCCCAACTCATTTAAAATTGGTTAAATGTGACTCCATAATCTCAGCAATTTAGCTATACGCAGTAACAAAAATGAAAGCTAGCCATCACTCCCAGTTAGAAAGCATTAAGCATCAGGCTAGTGTTTCATTTTCAACAGTGGTTGTTCAGATGACACTAGGAATTTCAGAATTGGGGTGTAAAGCCAAGTGTGATGTTGAACAGCTAAACTATTTTAAATTAAGCGTTCAGCTGGGATGCCCTTTATTCATAATTGTATTTCATGACACTTATGGAAAGGTAACTTTCTGCAGGATCTCTGCTATAAAAATCAATATTTAAGATTGTTAGTAAAGGCCAGAATTCCCGTTGTTCTTAGTGAAGCTTATTCCAGAGCAGACAGAAAATAATAACCCAGTAATAGTAGTAGTTCAGTATATGTTGCATTGCTGTTTTTTTACTGGCATCATTTTTATCAAGCTAACTGGTCCCATAAATGAAATATAGAAGATAGATGATTCTATTTTTAAATTAATTTTTACAAAATCAATCTAGTGCCTTATAGAAGCTGAGGCAGAGACATAATTGGTATATTTTAATTCAAATTTTAGTCTAGCTAAAGCTCACTTACCATTTCTTAGTATTTGGAATCTCTCAGCCTGTATTTAAGTATTGTTTTAAATATTTTTTTTTTTGAAAAAATTACTGTATAACATGTAGACCTTTATATCAGAATTCATATCCTGTATTGGGAAATAAGTTGGTTTTCAGGTTCCAAAATTATGTAAATAGCAGACCTCATTCATCTAATCTTGAGTGCTTTTAAATCTCTTAAGATTATAGTGAGGAAGAACTACACCATTTAAGTTGAATGCTGTTCACTGTAATTAGTGTTAGACAAAATATTATGAAGCAAAACTTAATTTTACTACGTAGAAACCAGACAAAACTGACATTCTTTTTTCAGAGCAAGAAAATTGTTCATATATAGCAAGATGATCTTAGGGCAGAATCACACACCATGGAAAGATCCTTGGCATAGCTGGTGACTTTAATAACATGGCAAGAATTCAGATGTTTAAAGCATCTGCTATAAACTTTCCATCTGCTTTTGCACATTCCAGTGATCATTCATATTTCTACCTGTACAAAATATATACTTCTTTTGTTTTATTTTCAAACAAGATTGTACTTTTTAAAGAAAATTTATACATAATAATCACATCAGTTTTCTTAAACTTAGAATAAATAAACCCCACAAAATTCTAGGACAGCGTCATGTACCCCATTACAGTGCTGTAACACCCCATCAATTCCAAATTTAGATTTTCTGGGCTCACTTCTATTCTAGCCTAATGCTTCAGGGAAGAGCCAGGTTTCCAAGCCTTCTGGAAGGGCAAGGGGTTGAAGTCCTTTGAATTTCAGATTATCTTCTCAGGAGAGATTGTTCCCAAAATTGGCACAGCCATGAATAAGGTGCCTCTCTTCAGATGCACACTTAAGGGAAGGGACCTGGAGCACACTCAGCCTATCTTACCAGGTAGGATGGGCAGATGCCCTCAGGAGATGCAGGCCCTCAGGTAACCTGGTCCCACTCATGTAGGACTTTAAAGCTGACAAATCAGCATCTTCAACTGTGTCTAGATTACAGTATTTGTGCGAAGTGATCCTAGTTTATAGTTTTTGATCTTTAAATCAGTGGGGGAAATGATTGACTGATTTCACTTTTTAAAAGAGACCTCTGGAATGACTAACCTTGTTATTATTTTTTTGCTGGCTTCTTAGGGAAGAGATAACTCTTAAGCCAACCAGATCTTTTTCTCTGCAGTACTTGTATTCATAGATATATTAGCAGACATTCCTCCAATTTATTATCCATCTAGCACTATCAATGATTACAAATTGTGCAACTAAATGTATCCTCCTCCTTTATGTCAAGCAACTTTCAACTTAAAATTTAATCGTAAACAAAATGAAAAAAAAGAGAGAAATGACAAGATGTTCTCTTTTTATTTCTCCAGTTTTCTTTTAGCTTTTCAACATCTAACATGTAGCTATCTACATAGAATCCTTATGTCACAGGATTTTGAAATATTCCAGCTTCTTAGGCTACTGTCATAAAATTTGATTCCTTCAAAAGGAAGCATGTCACAAACTGCTGAGAAATACAACAAAATATTTTCCTTACCGTACTATCTCTCAACCTGCCTCTCCCAAAAGAAACGTTTCTTCTATCTAACCTAATTAAACTCCTAGTATCCTACAAATAATCCAGTAAACTTCTGGACCAATGGCCGGTTTCTATGAAAAAGTGGCAATTTCATATATAATACATAGCAATTAATAAATCTTAGACAAATAGACCTGGGGGTAAACTATGGCCAAACAAGTAAAAGAAATAATGGAAAAGATGTACACTGATTCTTGCCTGGTTTTCGCTTGAAAAAATAATTGTATGGTAGGCTGGTTAATCTTCTTGCAGTTTCGTGTGAGCCATCTATGTCATACAGATTCAGTTCGTTCTGGCCAAACTTCACTATACCTTCACTAATCTTCCACAGCTTCATTTGCAATTTGCTGCTTCAGTCTTGCAGTTTCTTCCCACCAGATGCAAAAGAGAAACCAATGAAAGAGTTGGGATACTTTCCCGAGGGATCCCTTACAGCTAAATCTGATAACTTCAGAGGCAAAAGACAGAGTTGCCAAAATGGACAAACCAAAAATTTCATTGCACCCCTCTGATAATACTTACTTGCACCAAATGCCAGCAGAATCTATAAGTTGATATAGTTATTATTGTACCACAATTTTAACAGCCTAAAATTTGTTTGTTTTTTTTAAAAAAAGAGTAACCCATTTTAAATATTTAAATTTCCCAATTTAAAGTAGTTCGAACATATCCTTCTCTTCCTTCCATCAAAAACTCTCTGCTTATAAAAATAATAGAATTCTTGGTAAGGCTCAAATTCCCTTTATAGTTCTAATGAAGACATCTGTCTGGAAATAATATTAGGGTGTTTTTCTTTTTTTTTGTATTTGTTTTAATACGGGACTGGGAGACTATTGACCTGAAGTTATTCCCAGCAGCACAACGGCCGGCTGAAATATAACATAAAAGCATCTGAAATGAAGTCATTTGAGAATTAAAAGCAACCAATGCTGTGTGATTGCCAATATGTTTGTAGCTGAACTGCATTTCTTTAAGTGAAAATTTAACACAAATTGAACTGGAAGATTAGAAGAAATTTTGCAACAGATAATTAGTCTACAGTATCATTGTATTTTAAAGATATAATAAAATACTCATAGAATTTCAGCCTGTCTTTTCAATTGCAACTTTAAAATACTACCCTGTGTAATCATTCTGCAAACTTACTAGAAAAACTGGGCAAGAAGCCTGCTGGGTTGCGATCAGGGTTATTGTAACAATATACGTAAAACTCATATAGGACATAATCACAATTTTAAATTTACAGAGACTTATTTCCCAGGGCAGATGGTTACTGATCAGTAATGATTTATTAATTTATTAGTAAACAGCTTTATGGTACACCATGGGCAACAAAGGGTTGTAAGGTTGATAGAAAAATAATCAATACAATAAAATAACATAAATTATTTTAATAAAATAATGGAAATTGTGGGAAACATTCATCCAAATGGGAATATTAAAATTCAGTAAAATAATGTAGCCATTCCTGTCTATATAAAATAATAGGATGAAATTAATTGGATCTTCCGTAGAAAGGAGAGCCTTACTGAATGGGTAAGGTAGGATATTGGAAAGACCCCATCTTCTATACCAACCTAGTCATTGTTGCTTTGAGAGTTGTATGATGATGTAAATATGAGGGTGAAGTCTATTGTACAGTTAATCCTATGAATTGAAAACCTATGTATTCCTACTTGGATGTCAGCCATTTGGAATTCATGTAGGCAAAAGAGTGCGTACGTGACTAAGCTAGAAATTTCATTAAATTACTTTGGCATTCTCTAGAAGGAACATTGGCGTACAAACAAAATAATTATAAATATGGTAATTAACAGTTCTCAGGCTGTAATTCCAAAGTTGCTTATCTGGAGTACACATGTACTATAATGATGTAAAAATCAGTGACTCATTTTCCTTCACATACTTTTCTTTAACTATAAAGAATCCAAATATTGCACATTTGTTTTAATAAATATAGGCATGGGTTCATGTCACCTAAAGCTTCATTCTTTCACTGAAATCAGATGAACTGAAACAGTGAAATTTATTGGAATGACCAGAATCCTTCTTATTTATTTGATTGTTATATCTGAAATGAGTTTGTAATTTAAATAAAAATAGCTCCTTAGAACATATAGAGCTTTTCAATATTTTTCTTTATTTAATATATCTGCTATATTTAAAAAGATAAGCTATGAAGAGAAAGGTGCAGATAGGCACATACGTAAGCATATAGTTTGTAGAATCATGTAGTGAAGTCCTAAATGGCATATAAATTTGCACCAGCTATTGGAATTCAATTTACTTTCAAGCTTAGGAACTGGAATGTTACAAAGTAGTGAAAGGAACAAGGCTGCATGTACAACCCAATTAAACCCAAGTACTTAAATTTAAGACCATTTGGCTCAGCTTAATCCAAGCATTTTGTGTTAATGGGAAAATGGATTGGGAGTAAATATGATTAGTTCAGAGGGGTTCTTGTTGATTAAAAACAAATGTGCGGGAGAAAGAGTAAGTAAAAAGTTTGAAGTAATTTTTGTTCAGGCAGTTTTGTGATGTCAAGCATCTATTATAATGGAAAATTAACCATCAATATTAAAATGTGCAAATATTCAAAATGAGAATGATATATATGCTATAAGAAATTAGGTTGCATTTTAGGTAGGTTATGCTCATAAAAATAAAAGGTTGCAGATTAAAAGCAGGTTCTAAGAATTTTAAAATTTAATTTTAAAAATTTTTTAAAGAAAAAACTGGCTAAATATACACCAATCTATGTTGATGTGACTAGTCAAGTTCTAGTTGATCTTTAATTTATGCCAGTTTTATTTATAAGGACACACACTTCCTTGTAAATGCCAATTAATGTAGGTTTTCATGTCTTGACTCAACCCAACCCAACACAAAAAAGCCATCTGACAATGCTGTAGGTTTTCTATTATCATGTAAAAGGCAGATCTTTTTAATATCACCCAGAGAGCAACACACCCTGTTTCTGTACACATTTTCTGGAAATACGCTGGACTGGCCAAGAGAAAAAAGTTATGCCCACCAGATGGCAGCACGTACTTACTGAATGATGGCAGCCTTTTGTTTTCAGTATTTAACATTCAACCACTTTTTGGAAGAAAACGCATCTTCTTTCCCTGCACAAAAAAGGAACCAAGCAATAGTTTTATATTTGTTTCATCAATATTTGATTATTTGGAATCTGATTAATTTTTTTTGTCCTGAAAGATATGTTTGCCTGAGCTTTGTTTTATTGCTTCCCCCATGTGAGATAATAGTGGTCATTTAGCAAAATATTCTATGTGTATATGGATCTTGTTTTGTGGATACAATTTTCCCTATAAATTAACACTGGCTTTGGAGAAATTGAAAACTATCAGCTAAACTACTACTGTTTGCAGCTGTTACTAAAAACTAAGGAGGGAAAAAAGAGAGAAGAAAATGCCCAACATAAAGGTAAGCACCATCTTCAAAAACTGTTGCAGAATTATCCCCTCCTTACTGGATTCTGTTCTGCCAGATTCAATGAAATCCCCCATTAATTTTTCTATCCACAAATGTAACCTGAGATTACAGGCTCACATTTTCCCATTTTAAGATCACAAGCCATTTGAAATAGTTACACATTTTATTTAAGTACTGTATCTACATGATATGTCTGGTCTTCAAAAACTCACTTAAAAAAACCACTAGTCTAATTTTATGGTTGACTTCTTGAAAAGTAAATTCCATTGAATTCAATGTGCCTGACTGCAGGTAAGAAGTAGAAAGTTGTAGCATAAATATACTGATCTATATAGGAAAATTAAATCTGATATTGTATGCTTGGAGAACTGAAACGGTAAAATGCTAAAATAACTCCATAATGCTGGAAAAGTAGTATTTATTTTCATGTCTGATGAATTTGCTATTCACACAAAAGTCTCACTTGAAATTATAGATAAAACAATGCAAATGACCTTTTTTTTATTGAAGAGTCTATAACTCACAGGAGCTATAGCAAAGCTTAAACAAATGAAATATACTGAGATCCAGCTTCCTGACTTGTAAACTAGATTCCGGCACTTTAGAATATTTTATTGGCAAATAGAGTTTGTTTCATTGTTTGTGCTGAGATTAATTTAGAAGTAAAATTGAGCATTAACATTTTATTGTGTTTTAAGAAAGCTGTGAACACAATGCCAATAAAAAAGTAATTTATGAATTATGAAATGATCCTTCTGAAGTGCCCTAAATCTCATTTATTTGGCATTTACTTGGAATGCATCCATCTGAATGCATATACATGTGAACAAGTAATTCAAGTTCTTTAGAAAACCAAAAAGGAAGTTTGCTTAAGCCTTCTATTTGACAGATTCAAACATGGAATTGTAGAATATTTTCCATAATTAATTTTTCCATTTACAAGTCATTGGTAATTAATAATTTAAAACAGTCATAACACCTACATATATACAGGCTATTAAAAATAAGATACTTAATATCTCTACCACATTTTATAAAACATTTTTTTCATGTGGAGATTGATGTGTTTCACTCTGTCCTGATCCATATATTACAATAGAGAGAGAAGGACAAAAAGAATAGAAAAATTCGTAATTTTTATATGTAATTTGCATTATTCTCATGATGGTAGGTTCTACGTCTGCCCTATATAAGTAAATCAAAATTATTCACATGAATATATTGTCACATTGATCTAAACAAAGAAGATACAGAAAGACATGGAAGAAAGATCAAATTGATAGTGATAGAGATTAAATAGGTAAATTGTTTATCTGTTGTCAGTTAGGGCAGATTAAGATGGTATTTCATGCCAATAAATTAGACTGGGAATAAGGAGTGTGGTTGGTGGAAAATGCTATACTGCTAGAAATAATAGATCTTTGTTGTATATTGCAGGAATTCAGTAAGATGGCTCTGTTTTCTTTAGAGAAAGAAGTTCATATTAATTTATTCTGAAGGATTCCAGCATATCTATGGAACCTCAGTTATTAACATAAAACAGATGATCGGACTATAATCCCATGTAGCTCAATTTCGTGTTTCTCATAGAGGCCAAAAAATATTTATGGGATGCTCATATAGAGTTTTGGTTTCTATAGCTATTTTCTGTAACTAGAGGCATGCTATTGAGATATAGTCATTCCATTCCTGGAAACCCTTATTAACCATTCAAATTCCAAATTCTTCTCATTTTCTTTAGGATCACATTTGGGTAATAAATTCCATTAGTGATCCAAGTACTGTGTAAAGAAGTATTTCATTTTGTTGTACAGACTCTCCCACGATTCTGTTTCACTGTTTGACCCCAACTATGAAAGAGGGAGAGCAATCTCTTTTCTTCTTTGACTTTGTGACTCGATACACATTTTATCAGTGTCCATTCTTGAAATAGTCAATTCTTGGCAGTTCAAATTTCAATTGTTTGCATATTTTACCATTGTCATAGAAATGCCATAAATTGTCTAATAAAGAGGCCATACATCTATGAAAAGAAAAAGTATGGCATTGTATGGCATTGTAAATTCTAACTTGCTTTAGTGAAATTTACAGAAGTGGGATTTGAAGGTTGATAAAAATCTTGCTGACTATGCTTTTCTTTTTTAAAGATTGATTGAAAAAAATGACAGGAACCTTGGCAGATACAAATGATTACCTTCAATTATTCATCTTGCACAATCTGACTGTGTAAAAAAGACTATGAAGTTTGATAATATTATATTACTAATTGACATTCTGGCTATACATTAAAAAAGAATTGAAAACTGCAGTGATGGACTTGTTGAATGCAGAAAAGGCCTTTAATATGGTGTAATGGAAATGTTTAAAATATGTTTACATTTTAAACAATATTTTTGTTTAAATTTTAATGAATTTGTTTTTGTTAATTGGACCAAAAAGTAGCATTATGATCATTTTTCTAGAGCTATTAAAATTAAAATTAAAATCTTTATCTATCTCCTGAAGATGTCTGATGAAGCTTCTCAAGGATGTCTTTAATCTTTTCTTATTTTTGATTTGACATTGGAACCGCTTCTTTGCCTTATTAGACAAACAGATGGCTTTAATAAATTATATCAGATTTAAATGTTTAAATCATTTAAGTTACTGAAAGTGGAATTTCAATTGCCTAAAACTGAAAAATAACAATGTATTCAATTAAAACATTTCTTGGTTTCACAATCTGCTTAGGTGTATCTAAAATTCACAAATTAGTGTCAGTGTTGAAATGTGATTTGAATGATTCTAAGCCTAACGTATATAAGTCTGCTTAATAAATAAATAAAGAACATTTTTGTAAACAATTAAAGACTGTCCTTAGGTGAATATTAGTTATTTTCAAACAGTCTGGAATAAAGCATTAGAATATTTTATATAAACATACCAATAGCTAAGGATCTTGAGGATTATTAATATAATCTTAAAAGGAAAATAATTCAAGGAAAAGATAATATTTCAAACTTTCTGGCACCTGAACAACTTTTAACAAAGCTTGGTTCCAGCCACATTAAGAAGAGCAGGATGGGTGACAGGACACTTATTCAAAGGATGTGCCTTGTCTTACTACACATTGTTTTGATTTAATATCCTAAGTTTATTAATATGTGTTACAACGTTTAATGCTGTTTAAAGATGTAGATGTTAGGGATGCGGTGGCTCAGTGGCTAAGATGCTGAGCTTATCGATTGAAAGGTCGGCAGTTCAGTGGTTCGAATCCCGAGTGCCACATAATGGGGTGAACTCCCATTACTTGTCCCAGTTTCTGCCAACCTAGCAGTTCAAAAGCACGTAAAAAATGCAGGTAGAAAAATAGGGACCACCTTTGGTGGGAAGGTAACAGCGGTTGGCATTTAGTCATGCCGACCACCTGACCACCGAGATGTCTTCGGACAGCACTGGCTCTTTGGCTTTGAAACGGAGATAGCACCACCCCCTAGAGTTGGGAACAGCTAGCACATATTTGCGAGGGAAACCTTAACCTTTACCTAAAGATGTAGATATATTTCTGAATTACAAATTCCAAACCTGAGTTTATCTAAGGAATAATGGATTTATCAAGTAGAGGAGACAACAAAGAAATACAATTCTTCAGTGCTGGAAATTCAATGAAATCCCATTTTTGCAGTCATATTATTGATATCTATTTGCTTTCCATTTATGTACTAATTCTATTATTGCAATGGGTTGATCAACATTATTCAATGCAATTAAATTTGGATTGAATAATTTTATATGCAATATGTCCCCCCCCGTTTTTTTCCTTTGTCAGAGTAAAGTAACGAACAAAATTGTTCACTGCTCCAATGATGCCATCCTTCATTTTTCTAAATTAAAAAAAAATACCAAATCTTGCCAGCTTTTCTCACTGCTGGGTTATTTATTGTAGCAACTGCAAGTATGAAAATGTTGAACTAATTTCTAAATGCCTCTCTTTAATATTACCTTGGCATGATGTAATCTGTAAGAGAGATATCTTTACATCTATGAAGTAACTGTTGCTGATCTTTTATGAAAATAGGACATCCTTTTATTAATGTGGTTGAGGATTAGAAGAAAAATTATTTTCGTGCAATCATCTTAACGTCAATGGAGCTAACCTTTCTACTGCAGCCTCATTTGCACTATTATAGTCCAACAGAGTCTGGAAAAAAAAGAAGAAGAAGAGGGGGAAAAACCCCTCCCTGCTGCCTTCAAACATCAATTTCATTTAATCTGATGCTTAACACATGATGCACTAATGATACATTGGTGAAAGCCAAGAATGAATAAAAGCTTAGTCAGGGATAATAAGTAAAAACTTCTGAGAGAATAATGACTTTTTCTGTATATATTTGCTACTATTCATAAAAAAGAAAGACAAAGCAAGATTTTTGGGTGAAATCCAGCATTGTACTTCTAAATGCTTTTAAGCTGAGTTCTGTGTCTGTCTGGTCCTTGAACGTGTAAATCATTTTAGACAGCACGGCCTCAGTCATGAGCTCTTCCTTTAGAGTGCTCTTTTGAATCTCTGCCCTGCTTGCTAGAATTTTCAAGCAATGTTGAAGCTTTCAGAGTTCAGTACAGTAAATTATTCTGTTCACTGGTTAAATTAAAATAAATTAAGCAATCTTTGTAGGATTCCAGCATTGTAAAATAACTGCAGTTGAAGTCCCCAATCTCACAGTTGAGAGCTAGTGTAGCATAGATGAGGGAGACTCTGGTTGTAGTCTATCTTCAGCAATACAAGCTCAATGCCTTGTGGTAGAAATAATTTCATTATGGTCTTAAAATCTGCTTTATAATGACCTCTAATTGTATTAAGAGAAGACAATTCCTAGGTCATTCCACAACTCTCTTTTTCATTCCATAGCAATTGGAATCATTTTGTCCTTCACATATGTAAGCAGCAGAGCTTTAATTGCATAGTCATAATTTCCCCCTTGGCTGTTTTGATTTATCCCTGTACCCCAAACATGCCAAGCTCACTGTGTGATTTTGGGATAGCTTTTGTCTTAGGGGTCTTGTTGGGGAAACGTAGAAGGAAGTAATGTGTGGCTCTTTGTTATCTAGTTGGGTAATGAAACAACTGCAAGAAAGCAACCAAACTCAAGGTTGCTTGAGGACCTCATAGTTCAACTCAGAGCTAAAAATATTCTCTTCTATTTTGGGTGCTATTGAAAGAAATAGAAGTGGAAACCTAACAGTTTTATATGCTAAACTTCCACTAGAAGGAAACATCTAATGTTTTTCAGTGTTCTGAATTCAGTTAAATGCAAAGAGTTAATAGGATGTAAAAGAAATCACATTTAGTCATAGTTGCTTCAATAAATCAATCATTTTGATCAATCCACTAATTAATTAAAGTTCTCAACTTTACAGCTCATCTACGCGATGAATTCTAACTATTCCAAAATATACAACTAACAATGTTGTATACAAAGTATAGTTGTATATAAAATATACAGCAAACTAAGAAGCAACCTAGAATTAAGGAGAAATTTCCTAACAGTGAGACTCCTTACGCACAGTCACTCGTCACTTCCCGCCTGGACTACTGTAATGCCCTCTACATGGGGCTCCCCTTGAGAGGCACCCAGAGGCTCCAACTGGTGCAGAATGCGGCCACGTGGGGGATTATGGGAGCGAGGGGGTGCTCCCATGTGACACCTCTCCTGCGTGAGCTGCATTGGCTTCCATTGGTCTTCCGGGTGCGCTTCAAGGTGTTGGTTATCACCTTTAAAGCGCTCCATGGCATAGGACCTGGGTATTTGCGGGACTGCCTTCTGACGCCGATAGCCTCCCACCGACCAGTACGCTCCCACAGAGAGGGACTCCTCAGGGTGCCGTCAGCCAGGCAATGTCAGCTGGCGACCCCTAGGGGGAGGGCCTTCTCTGTGGCAGCTCCTGCCCTCTGGAACAATTTGCCCCCGGAGATACGAAGGATATCGGATCTCCGGGCCTTTCGCCGTGCCCTAAAAACTTTTCTTTTCCATCAAGCAGGGCTGGCATGAACCCCCCCGCTTTTTAGCTTTTTAAATTGTCAATGGGTTTTAGTTTGAATGTTTTAAATTTTGGGCCAAAGTCATGTAATTCTTTTAAAAAATTTAAATTTTGTATTGGTATGTGTTTTAGTTCTGGCTGTGCACCGTCCTGAGTCCACTAGGAGAAGGGCGGTATACAAATTGAATAAAATAAATAAAAAATAAATAAAATAATTAACCAGTGAAATGAATTGCCTTCAGAAGTTGTGGGTACTCCATCACTGGAGGCTTTTAAGAAGAGACTGAACAGCCATTTGTCTGAAATGGTATAGAGTCTCCTGCTCGAGCAGCGGATTGGATTAGGAGGCCTCCAATGTCCCTTACAACTTCGTTATTTTAGGTTCTAACTCATCACATGGATAAATATAGCTATAATATCCCAGCCTGCTAGTAGTTCTGTTTCCAATTAACACATTTTTTATAAAAGGCATAAGTTTTCAGAAACTGCAGCTCATTTTATTATGGCATAAAAACTTATCCCTTTTAATGGTCTGTAGATATTCTCAGTCACCCAGGTCATGATTGTCCCAAAGGTGCTTTTTCTGGAGGCAATGGGACTTTCTTGGTTTTTTTTCTTTTTGTTTGACGATGCTTCGCTTCTCATCCAAGAAGCGGGTACAAATGCTTCAGCAACCCTCTAAAAGTATGCAAACGACCAGCTATCTGCAAGAAATATAAATCAGGGGTGAAATGCTCCTGGTTTGGACCGGATCGCCCGATCCGGTAGCGATAGAAGTGGGTGGTTCGGAGAACCGGTAGCAAAAATCCCTGCCCCACCCCCATGCTCAGCTGAGCCACGCAATCATCAGAGGCTTTTTTTTTTTAGTTTTTAAAACTAACCTTTTTTCTATAACCTCTTCAGCCGAAAAAATGCTTTTAAAAGTAAAAAAAAAAGCCTCTGATGATCGCGTGGCTCAGCTGGGATTGTCAAAGGCTTTTAAAAGCATTTTTTCTACAACCTCTTCTTTTTTACTTTTAAATGCCTTTGACGATCCAAGCTGAGTTGCCTAATCAGCAGAGGCTTTTTTTCTTTTAAATCCTTCTGACGATCCCAGCTGAGTTGCCTGATCGGCAGAAGCTTTTAAAAGAAAGCCTCTGCCGATCAGGCAACTCAGCTGGGATCATCAGAGCCTTTTGAAAGCATTTTTTTACAACCTCTTTGCCAAAGAGGTTGTAGAAAGAATTGTTTTAAAAGTAAAAAAAAAAAAAATGGCCACGCCCACCCAGTCACATTACCCCCCCCACTAAGCCACGCCCACAGAACCAGTAGTAACAAATTTTAAATTTCACCACTGATATAAATCCTTCCATTCCCCACTATCCTGACAGAGCTGAAGAAGCTTCTTGGATGAGAAGCGAGACATCTTCAAAGAAAAACCAAGGAAGTCCAGTTGCCTTCAGAAAAAGCACCTTTGGATATCCCTTTTAAGGACATTTATTAGATAGAAAAGGTGGTACCAGTCTTCTGATTTTTGCCACTATAGTGACTCCTCTCTTGTATTCCCTACAGCAGGAATTCCTAATAACAGGCACATCTTCTAAGTTTGTTCACTGAGATCATTAACAAGGCAGTTTTGAGACAGGACAGGGCCTTATCAATTGCAGCACCGGAGTCTGATATATTCATTTCCTATGAGCTTATGTCACTTGTTTTATTGGCATTTCTATTGATATTCGTGGTTTGTTACTGTTCCATTTTGCCTTTGCAGTTTTGGAGAGGCACTTCTGGAATATATTCCAAAAATCAAGTGTCATCTTGAGCTCAGAAAAAGCTGCTGTTATATGCTATTGGGGAAATGGTTTGAATAGAAGAGTAATCCGTACCATAAATACAGCCTTATTGCCCTGCATGAATACAATAGATGAAAAAATATGATATGTTGCCCTGATTTACAATGATAGGAAAGAATACACATCAAATAATCAAATATTGGTTTGAAATCTTTGCCTTCTGTGCTGAGATGAAGACATGCTTTCTGCTGTTTTACATGTGACATTTTTTAAAATTTTGAATTATGACAAGAATGACGGCCCTAAAGCTCATCATATAACTGTGTTCACAAATTATATACTCAAAGCTGTAAACCAAGCCAACAACTATAATTGTTGATGCAACCTATTATTTGTTTTCATTGAGCCATAGTGTGTTAGTTCAAATACTAGAATTTCACACAGGCCAGCCAAGCCTGCAATCTTTAATTATGGTGTCTTTTATACAGTGAGAAGCCTGCATCTTCAAAATGGGTTAACACCATTTACACAAAGGCTGGATTTAATGAAACTGGAGACATGCTACAAAATTGTTCATTTGAGTTATTAATGTTCCTAGGAATCCCATTTTAGAATAGGGTACAAAACAGCCACAACTGAGTTTAAAATCAATGCAAGAGAATTACGTATGGGTTTAATTTCCCCATTAAAGTTAAAATGACACAATCCAGTCATTTGGCTTTGCTAAAATATCCTTCATTTCAGTCGATGGGCCTGAAAAGTGAAATAAAATTAACTTTTGAAATGGATTTTTATTTTTTCATTATTTCAGTGCTCGTCTTTTTTGGTGAACTTCTGTTTGCTTTTCTCTTCTTGCTTTGCCACCTTCCCTTGTGCCCACTGCTATTTTGGATCTTTTGGCTCCACATGACTTCTAAGCTTTCTACCAAGGAGGTCACATTCTTGTATTTGTTGTAATTATATCATGGGCTTCTGAATAAAATTTCTCCATTAATTCTGGTGAGATGGCCAAAGGAGAGCAAAGTTATTGGAAGCAGAGGAAAGCAGTAATGGAGATGAGAATGAGATACAGAAAAAATAACATCCAAGGATACAACAAATCATATCACAAAATTGTAATAGAAATACATAATACAAAAGAACTTTATTTTGATAATTTGTAAAAATCAATTCTTATCTGCCTGCGTGCCTGCCTCCCTCCCTCCCTGCTTACCTTCTTTCCTTCCTTCCTTCCCTCCCTCCCTCCCTCCCTGCATCCATCCATCCATCCACCCATCTGTCTATCTATCTATCTATCTATCTATCTATCTATCTATCTATCTATCTATCTATCTATCTATCATCTAGCTAGCTAGCTTGAGTAATCTTCTCATCTAAGTGGGGTTTCCCTTAGGGTATTGTTCTGATAACTCACATGCTTAATAAGATCAAATGATTTATAAATGATTTAATTGGTTGGATTTGGATTATACTGATTGGATAGGTATCCTTACTCTACCTTATTGTAATACCTGTCACTTGCCTACAAAGTGCTCCAAGAAAAATAGAATTAAGAATACCAAAGGAAACCTTGTAGGTATCCAGTTAGTTAAATGGATCACCGAACTTATCTTTTGTTTCTCTTGATTGCCTTATTCATGTTATTGTTGTCTGAACCATCAACCCCCCCTCCCCCCACATTGCATAGACAATTCATAATAACTAGCTGTTGGAGAAGGGGGAGCCCACACAGAGAGCAACCTGTGGGATCAAACACGAATAACTTAATTGGTAATAGGCTGAGCCATTTACCACAAAGGAGATGCCAGCCTGATGACAGCATTGCCAGTCTTTTCCATGCAGAGATAGGGCCATTACTGGTAATTACAGTTAATCATCCACAATAGTCTTTACCAAGATACAGATCAACACTGAGCAGTAGCCTAACAGTACCTAATGAGGGTAATGGAGGATGAAGAAAGCTTGATTAAACCTGTGAAACACTGAATGACCTGGAACAGATGATGCATTGTTATTTCACCTTCTCTTCCTCTGGCTCGCCACCGCCTCACTCGCTAAACCAAGGTTGGTTATGTGGAGAATTAGTCACACAGCAAAGAATGCATTTTGTATCCAATGCAAAAGGAACCAAAGTCCCTGTAAGTGATGCTGTCAGACAAACAAACAAAAAAATGTTGTGGAATCACAGAGATAGTCTCAGTTTTGACTACAAATGGAGGCAGGCCCATACAAAGCAGCTTTAATAAGAGTAGCACAATTGTTTACACCACAGGAATTGATACCAGCTGGAATCGAGACTTGCCAAACATAAAAAAAAGGGCCCTTCATGGGTTCAGCAACCGTACGGGAAGCCATGTATAGAAACAACAGTAGAAACATTCTGCTGACCTCAATCTAAATGTGGCATACCTTGAGTAGTCACCCTGTAGTGGTTATACCTAGATACCTGGGCTTTTGTACAGGATATAGCACAGGGGTGGGTTCTACTTACCTTTACTACCGGTTTGCAACGGAAGCGTGCATGTGCGCTCGGTTCTGCGCATGCGCAGATCACCTATTATGACATCGTGGTAGGTGGGCGGAGCCTCCCGCTGGCTTTACAGAACTGGACCGAACTAGGAGCAACCCACCACTGATATAGCAGCTACATCAGGGTATCCAGATACAAGACCACTGTTTGCATATTCAAAAGTTATTGAGTTTAGCTTTTTTCTAGCCCAATGCTATAGTGTAAATGTCCTTTCTGAGTCCTTGAGCCACGCCAGTACTTTGCATTGCAGCATGCAGAAAGCAAATAAATTCGCAACAGCTTAGCTAATATCTATGTTTTGTCAAGGCCTGTTGCTGGCCACCCCTCATATGACCCTTGCAATTGTTTCCAGAATATTTCCTAATACCTGTGCAAAGAAGCCCCTTCTGTGTACCGTTGGGATGCCTTTCATCGGCATTGCCAGCTCCTGAGGATCAAGTTGTAAGTAAATTAATTCATGATTTGTAAATGGTGTGCCATTTACTCCCACTTTAGCTTTGTAGTTTATGCTCTTCTCTTTGAATAACAAGCTTCTCTTTTATGTTTACTGAATATGCATATTTTCTCCTTTAGTGCCTCTTTTTCATCTTGTTCTCAACTGGAATTATGAATTCCCTGGATAAGCAAGCAATTCCTTCTTCTGCTTAATGGAAATGTGATTAAATGAATGCCACATTCGGTCAAATACAAACATGTCCTGCACTTGTAAAGCTAAGATCGTTTGTTAGCATGTTGCTTAAAAATATTTTTTATGAACAAGACACAAGGGACATCCTTTTGCATCAAAAGGGCACATTAGGGGACAAAGAGGAGTAATTACACAACAGGACAGGAACTCAAAGCCATTGATGATATTATTATGGTTGGTTGCACAGTCAGATGTTTACACTGGATTTGGCATTTTTATCCAGTCCTTCCCAAGTACCTAGGACAGGCAGATGTTGTTTGATAGATATCGTCACAGGATGTAAGCTGTTCCAACTAAAGCTGCCTTTTGGAATTGATTGATGATGATTTTGTCAATGTCAGTGGTATTCAATTGGTACTACAGATGTTTTAGGATTGCAACCAAGGAACCTATTACTGTTGATCTACCTTTGCTTTCTTTTGCCATATTAGCATAGTGATAGTGTGGCAAATGTTTCTGATTTGCTAGCCACACCCTGACTTGTTCAGTATTGACAGCGGAAGAGTCAGTACAACAGTAGTGGTGATATTTAGTCTCCTTGAAAGATTCATCTTTTGTTATTAACCTCTTCCAATCTATCATCATTGACCAACAACAGTGTCATCCATTATTTCATAGGTCTTTGCACAAATTCTGGTCTTTCTACTGACTCCTGTTATTTCTAGGCATTTGATTATCGAATGGTGTGGCAGGGACCCAAATGCCTTCTTCTAATCAATCTAAGCTACATTCAAGTTGGTCTTCCTTCTCTTCTAATTGTCCAAATCTTATCAATTAGAGTTGATCTTTTCTTCTTCTGCTTTTTTTTTTTTTAATTTGATTTATATGCCGCCCTTCTCCGAAGACTCAGGGCGGCTTACAATGTGCTCAGCAATAGCCTTCATCCTTTTGTATATTTATACAAAGTCAGCTTATTGCCCCCACAACTGGGTCCTCATTTCACCTACCTTAGAAAGGATGGAAGGCTGAGTCAACCTTGAGCCTTGGCGAGATTCGAACCCTGCAGTAATTGCAGGCAGCTGGTCTTAATAACCAGCTTAATAACAGGGTGCCTTAAACCCCTGTACTACCAAGGCTCTTTTGTACTGTTTCCTTTCTCTGTGGGAAAAAAGCCTGTTTTCAATCACATGTTGTTGGACTACATAAGCTATCATACAAGTTAGCAATTTGAAAGTTGTTGGTAAGCAGGGAATTGGCCTATAGTTGCCTGGTACTTCCCTTTTTGTTGGATCTTTCATTATTGGATAAGATTTGCCAGATTTTAACCAATTTTCAATTTCACCTCCTTGCAGTATGTTGTCAATTTGGCAATGAATGAATGCAAACCAGTCAGACATTTCAACCAAAAACCATGCAGTTCATCTTCACCTGTGCTGACCAATTCTTGATCTTCCTTGCCCTTTTCTTCACTAGTACTAGTCCTTCAGTTTCAGCTTTTATTCTTTCTTTCTTTCTTTCTTTCTTTCTTTCTTTCTTTCTTTCTTTCTTTCTTTCTTTCATCCATCCATCCATCCATCCATCCACTCATTTTTATTCATCTTCTTTATCAAAGTGGTATTGTTGTATTTCTTGGATTGTCTCAAAGCTGTGTCTAGAATGCATTGTTTCTTGTTTATCACATGTTGACTGATTTAATGCTGTCTCTGCATTGATGCATTATTAGAAATGTTTTTGATTCAAATAAAGTTGGAGATTTTGCCTATAGTGGGTAATTCGAATTTCGTGTCGGCTGATCTTTTGGGCTACAGCTGTTATTTGCTTTCTTATTATTTCCAATGCTGTCTTAATCATTGTTTTTAGGAGATATTTCTTTGTCTTTTTGTTCTTAAGCTAATTTTCTTTCATCTGTTTTAGCTTGCTTGCATCTGATCTTAGCTACCTGAGCCTATTTTCCAGCCTGATCATTATTTGGCTTTTTTTCATCTTTGTTGATTTTGCATCCCAGATATTATTATAACTACAGCCATATGTCCATTAGTTGGTTGGTTTCTTGCAGTGATTTGGTGCTTATTTGATATTGCAGTATTGACATCATTTAATACTTGTGCTTAGCTGTTTCTTTGGGACAAGCTTCAATGCAGGCAACCTTATTCTGGTGTTATGTGCTGTTCTACATGCTCAATTATTTTTTGTTTCTTTTTTTTCAGTTAGAAAAAAGTTGTTTTCAGTTGTTCTTTCTGAAGAGTAGAGGATTCCTAGTTTGGGTATGAAAACAATTCAACAGCTATGCTGGATTCCTCTACTATTGATTTCCCCCTGGTTTACCTCTGCGACTGGACTATTTCTGGCAACACTTTGCTTTTTTCTCTTAGATCAACCTTTTCAATTATTTCAATTCTGCTTCTGTAAATACTTTATTTCCTATTATGAACCAACATTGGTCTTCTAGGTTCTGTTCTGTTATTTCTGATTTTGAATGTTGTTATTTGCAAAACGGGTGCATTCTTTTTAGATATACTCTTCTTATTGGATTTGATTTGTAATAACATATAACCAGTGGTGAAATGTAAAATTTGTTACTACCGGTTCTGTGGGCGTGGCTTGGTGGTGGGGTAATGTGACTGGGTGGGTGTGGCCAACTTTTTTTTTTAACTTTTAAAAGCATTTTTTTTACAACCTCCTTGGCTGAAGAGGTTGTAGAAAAAATGCTTTTAAAAGGCTTTGATGATCCCAGCTGAGCCACGCGATCATCAGAGGCTTTTTTTTCTTTTACTTTTAGAAGCATTTGTAAAATGCTTTTGTAAAAAGCCTCTGATGATCACGCGGCTCAGCTGGGCATGGGGGGAGGGCAGGGATTTCTGCTACCGGTTCTCTGAACCACCCACTGCTATCGCTACCGGATTGGGTGATCCGGTCCGAACCGGGAGCATTTCACCCCTTTATATAACAATTTCTTTGTTTTCAATCTTTGTATATTTGCAATGGCTGAACACCTTTTCTTCCAGTAGCTCTGCAGCTGCTTGTCCTGATTGCTCAGCCAACAGTTTTGAGTCCTATGGCCAACTGTCACCAGATGCCCTTGTTGAACCAAGCAATGACCAGTCCGGTATAGGTTTCTATAAATTCTGTTTTACCATATCATTCTGGGTCCTCTGATGATACTTGTCCAGTATGATTGAACCTCTGGCATAGCTCCCACCTTCCTCAGATCACACAAGCCTCAGAAGCACATCAATGTGGTGTCTTGAGAGATCATTATTTGTTCACAACCATCTGAAACCACAGCTGTCATTTCCTTTGCTGTTGTTGGCCTTCATGTTATTATTAATGGCAAAGGAAGGAAAGATAGATAAAAGATAAAAGTATCCATGTAACCCTATCTACTGAATGGCTACTTAGAAGTAAATGCCACTGGTAATCCTAAACACAATGTGATTTATTCCTTAATAGACTTCTTCAGATCTTTTTAAAAAGAACTGTGATATATAACAACTGAAAAAGAAACTGGACTTTTCCTACGGGTTTAAAAAGTCCATGCTTCTAATTTTGCTGCAATTGTCGTCAGTTATACATGGTCTAGAATATTTTTTTATGAGCCAGCACTGTTTTAGTTTTGGGTCTTATTTCCCCATTTATTTATTTTTGTAATATTTATAGCTTGTCCCAATCCTAATGGATTCTGGACAGGGTACAATAATATATTAAAACAGATATAAATAATAGTTGTATAAAAAGTCTAGACATCAGAGGTACTATTCAGCTAATATAGTGGCCAAATGCTCTCTGGAATAATACTGCATGATTTGTTTTCAAAATTCTTATAAAATAGGGGGTATCAATATCTATGTGGACAGGGGAAGAGCTTTCTATTAAATGGAGGGCACCAGTGAAGAGAACTGACTCTACAGAAATCTAGCCCCCATAGTTTGTGCCAAATGCAGCTTCAGGTCATCTTCTAGAGCAGGGGTGTGAAACTCGATTTCATTGAGGGCTACATCAGGGTTGTGTTTGACGACAGGGGGCTGGGTGGGTGTGGCCAGGGTGGGCATGGCCAGTTCAATGTCATTCATGTCAGGGGTGTCTGTCATGGCCTGAGTGTTCTGCCAGTGAAAATGGAGTTCAAGAGGAGCTCATTTTTGCTGGCAGAAACACCATGGGCTGGTCCTTCATTGTTTCCTGGGTGGCCCTGCGGGCCAGATCTAATCACCCCATGGGCCGGATCCAGCCTGACGGCCTTGAGTTTAACACCCCTAGAGCAACCCCATGTAGAACACATTACGTTAATCTGGCCAATGAGCTACCATGAGCTACCATTGCTAGGACATCTTGGTCTGGGTAATGTAACCAGTCAAAGCTGAGCAAAGTTTCTCCAGGTTTTTAAACCGCAAGTCCAGGAGAAATCCCAAGCCACAAGCATAACCCCATTTATAAGAGTTCCATAATGTCTGTTGACAACATACAACTTAGTAGGATTGTATGTCTTGGTAGGATTGTAGCTTAAAAAATTATTTTATTTTTCTACCTTGAAAAACAAACAACAGCATGTATCCTGTGCTAAATAATGAATGTCAAAATCACCCTCAATTGATCTAATCTTATCAATCTTGATCTTATATTTGAGGATCTGAGATAAATGCTTGCAAGACAATTTCTTGGCAACATTTTGATTCTTTCAAACTATTTTAGCTTTCTGATCACTTCCTGAATGAAAAGTTGCAGAGGTTCATCAAATTGAAAATCTCCCTGGGAGTAAACAGTCAGAGTAACTCTGAAACTTCAAAAAATGCTGATAGGTTCAATTTAAACAATTACATTTTAAATAATGAAGAAAACAATTTTGGCAAATAACACAAGTGTGAAAACATTAAGAAACCTTATGCATCATGTTTACATGTTGGGTATAATTTCTTAGTGCTAAGAGGCCAGGCAAAACAAAGAAGCTGCCACAGTACTATGTTTTTTAAGGTGCTAAAATATTCTTTGGTAATTTTTCATATTTCATTTTAAAATATTTCATATTTTAAAAATCTCAGACTTCTGTATAATAAATACAGATCACTTTGGTAAAACAAGGATATTTTACCAATCTCTTTCAGCCTTTTTAAAAAAATTTATTTTTATTACAACACAATATGACAAACCCAAAACCCAAAACATATGTGTGTGTGTGTATATATACACACACACACTCTTTTTACAGTTATTTCGTGGTCATCTTCTAATATTTACATTTCCCCCCGATTCCCTTTATACTATTCATTTTCTTCTTGTCCCTTTCTCTTTTAATTACATTATACCTCTTAACAATCATATTGATTTTATACATTCTATACATTCTATACATTATCAAGTTCGTTCTTTCCATTTTCAACTTCACCCCATTTTTATTATCCATTATTTCTAGTCTCTAGCCAATTATACCATTTGTTCCAGATTATATAATATTCCGTATCTTCCTTTTCTTTGAGCTCTTTTGTTAATTTGTCCATCTCTTTCAACCTTTTTATTTCCGCATTAACAACCCTAAGTCCAAGGCTCTGTACAAAAGTTGAAAAATATTGTCTGAATGCCAGTAAGATTGCTGTGTTGACATTTGCAGCAGAAAAAGAAAGTAAGGAAGAGGAATAGCTGTTCTGATACTTTAGCCCCTACTCACAGTGGGCATTACATACAATGCTAAGATGTCTTTGTCCCAGTATGTCAAACTACACGTCACTCATTTGCAGAGATCTTCTCAATCCATTTTAAATGTCTATGGAGATATTCAATCATCCAGGTCATGGTTGTCCCAAAGGTGCTTTTTCAAAGAGGCAACCGGACTTCGTTTTTTCTTCGAAGACATTTCTCATCCAAGAACCTTCTTCAAGGAAGATCCTTTGGGACAATCCATTTTAGTTTTAATTGACTTGAAAAAGTTGGCATCATCCGTGGACTTGATTCTCTGATGAATAATTTGATGTTTATTAAATTTATTATTTATTTATTAAATTGATACACTGCCTGACTCCCAGGCAGTGTATCACAATTTATTAAAAGCAATTTATAAAACAAAGAAGCAACAAAAATGGAAAAGAAGAAACAAAATGTCAGTAGTGATGAAACTGGATGGCAACAAAGCAAAAGGGGAGTTTGAATTACCTTCACCAAAGGCATGGTTGAAAACCCAGGTCTTTGGGCTCTTCTGATATACCAGTAGGGTAGGGGGTGTTTGAATCTTGGGGAAAACCTTATTGCAGAGGGGAGGCAGTGCTTGTCTGGGTAGATGTCATTGTTTAATCAAAGGAACCTGGAACACAGCAACCTTGTCAGATCTAATTGGCCAAGCAGATATTATGGGAGACAGACAGTTCCTCAATATCAGGTTAGGGGTGAAATCCAGCAGGTTCTGACAGGTTCTGGAGAACCGGTAGTGGAAATTTTGAGCAGTTCGGAGAACCGACAAATACCACCTCTGGCTGGCCCCAGAGTGGGATGGGAATGGAGATTTTGCAGTATCCTTCCCCTAGAGTGGGGTGGGAATGGAGATTTTGCAGTATCCTTCCCCTGCCATGCCCACCAAGCCACGTCCACCAAGCTACACCACACCCACCAAGTTATACCACACCCACCAAGCCACACCCACAGATCCGGTAGTAAAAAAATTTGGATTTCACCACTGTATCAGGTCCTATGCCATGTAAGGCTTTATAGGTATCAACACAGTTAATTGCATCAGGAAAAAAACTGGCAGTGCAGCTTGCAAAACATTGGTGTTACAGGAGCATACTGAGGCATGCCATCACTGCCCATTGAATTAGTGGAAAACTATTCTGTATCATACAGCCATACACCAGTTGTATTTCTCTGCAAATATGTAAAATATTACTCTGAAAAATATAGCAATATTTTCCTGTCATTTTTCTACACCATACATAGTGTAACAACTCAAGTGTGCTTTTTTTTTTTTGGATCAAATAAGACGACTAATGACTTTTTTCTACAGACGTTTTACTCACAGGTAAAGATTTGGCAATATCCTCTAAAACAAACTTCTTTTTTGTGTGCAGTTTCCCCTCAAATAAGCAGACATGTTTAAATTTAATGGTCCTTAATATACCGTGTACTCATTTTCCTGAGAAAAATTAATGGGAATAAATTCCATTCTTTGCTGTTTTCCACGCTTAGTTGAGCCCACTTAGTGGATTTATTAGGTGGCACCTTGTGACAAAATATATTCATGTGGGATTTGTTATGTTCAGAAATCAGCACATTTCGGTTATCAGAATCTGATGGTTCATTCAGGAGATTGTTGGGACTTTGTTAGTTACATTTTCTAAGCATGGATTATTTTGGTTTGTTTGACTTGGCGAATACACAGAGGTGTGCTATTTATGACGACGTTGGTATTAACTGAAGCACACACATTACTTTTCCTCTTAATGACAGTGTTACTTTGTAGCTATTCTCTCTTTTGTCAGCAAAGAAAATCTTTGAGCTGTTAGAAAGATGTCTCTAACATACTCTGTTGCTTTCTCACCGCTGAGTAAAAAAGAAAACTGATAAATTGTGTTTATGGTTAAACACTTATGGTGTCTCCTGGAAAGGGAACTTCTTGGAGACACTTTCATTTTAACAAAGCTCTGAAAACAAAGAGATTACTGGAATTTTTTTTGGACTTAATTATAGTGTGTTCCTACATGTCTAATATGCTATTAATTCCAAAATAACTCCTGTAATCCTTAAAAAGGGAGAATCAGAGATCTACTCTGTTTTTACCTGTATTCCCATCAGCAATTATGCAGGCTAAAATCACTGAGCTGCCCAATTGCTAATATTATTTTATCTATTAAACATTATTATTGCCAACAGAAAATTGGTTCATAGTCAAGAGACAGACTGCAAATGTCTTCTTAATCACGATATATACCGTAAAGTTTGCCCAAGAGGTGAAAATGGCCATTTATTCATCTGTTCAATTGTATCTAATAAAACCTTTCTTCATGCCTTATATACTCTCCAAGTATATTTGCTTTTGTCATTCCTCTATCCCAATTTTTAAGTTCTACATGGCAGGATGTACTATGTTCCTGGCAAACCAGGATACATGGCTGGTGAACTGTGATTGGCATGAAAGTACACATTGTGCTGGACTCCTTCAAAGGATAAATACGGGAGAGGGCTAAAATATTGTATTTCTCCTGTTTTGGGGGATAAATTAATGTATTAAAAATATGCTAAATTTCTAAGTTGATAAATTAGGGATATGGTTTATTTAATACATGGTATGTGGCATGCCATAAACAAAAGTCCACACATTTATTTATTTGTTCATGCTTTCTTCTGCATGCTTTCTTCTGCATCCGTTTCCTCATTTTCTGTCAAGTTCTGAAAACAAAACAAAACAAAACAAAGACGAGAACAAGACATTCTTTCACTGCAATGTCTGTTTTTTTTTTACAAACAACATACTGGGCTACAGGACAAGATCTTGAAAAGGACAATCTCCTTTCACTCATTTATAAAGATTGGATCAAAAGCTCATTGACATTTAAGAGAATTTAAAATCTCTTCACCTTGATTGACAATATTGTGTGTCCCTTCATATCATGGCTCTCCATGAGATAATGAGAATTCAGAACTGTATGCTTCCCATCTAGGGTTATTTTTCCTTACCGTCTGCAGAATGTCAGCAGTGAATGTATTTTCAAGATGTTATTTGTATTTCTCTATAGGTATAGTGCAACAATTTTGAAAATAAAAACGGAGATGTATTGATGGTGATGTATTGGAAATGCCTTGTCCTGGAGCAATAAACACTGAATCCTTCAGCTGTATGCAGCCAAATGAATTCTAAATCTCAAAAGGTGTCATGCTTTTTGATTCATCCTGGTAAGTTTGTAGTTCTACTAACACTAAAGTAGAGATGTCCACAATGGGAATAGCATGTGGCGTTGCTACTGGGCTGTAAGTTTTCTTAATAAACTGGCAATTGCAATAGGGACAGTCATCCCATGTCTCCTGGTATAGCAGTTATATATACATGACCGCCACAGCAGCCATTTGTTATCAAAACATATTTCTCAGATGGAAAACCACTAAAAACACTGAACATCTTTGCCAAATGTAAACAATTGCAGATATGAACAATAATAAGACTCTCTTAGGCTTATGCTATATATCAGGTTTACTGTTTCTGAAAGGTCAGAAATCGTATTATGAAAGTGTAGCAATTGTCAAAATTCAGTAGACTACTTGAAAAAGGCTCTAGGAGGAGCATCAAAAAGGATTTGGGAAATTACACATGGGTCTTGGACTATCTGCTTCCAAGCACATTCCCTTACAGGCAAGGATATACAATATGCAGTTCTTATGATGTTTTCTTGGATATAATACTTACAACATTCAGCAGAACTTGCTCCCTAATAACTGTTCACAGAAAATTCTTATTTCAGAATAGTTGTATTTTATTATAGTTATTTCAGAATGACTTACAAAAGAACTAGATATTCTGTAGGGAAATACTTCTAGTCTCAGAAACTGTATGCATAAGATACTGATAGGGCTATCACTCTAAAGTACCATCTTAATATCCTTTCCTTCATTATCACAACAAGACTAATTAAAGGTTTTAATTAGTAATCAGTCAGTCGGTATTTGTAATTACTTATATCCCGCCCCCCCCCACAAGAGCTGAACATAGTTTAAGAGCCAGAGTGGCACAGTGGTTAGAATGCAGTATTGCAGGCTACTTCTGCTGACTGACTGCAATTTGGCAGTTTGAATCTCACCAGGCTCAAAGTTGATTCAGGCTTCCATCCTTCCGAGATGGGTAAAATGAGGACCCAAATTGTTGGGGGCAATATGCTGACTCTGTAAACCACTTAGAGAGGGCTATAAAGCACTGTGAAGTGGTATATAAGCCTAAGTGCCATTGCTATTTCTATAGTTTACAACAAATTTAAACACACATTAAATTATATCAATAAATTAATCTAAAGAATGACTTATTCTAAGTTATAGAATACTACATAACCATGTTCCTAGTAACAATTTTCTTTTGACAGCACTCTTTTCTTTTCTTTCATTTCCATTTCTAAGATCCCCATCTAGAATCACCCTTTGAGGTTAACATAGAAGTAACAACAATATATAAATGTTATTGGGGTAACTGATTCTGAATGAAACATATGAATTTTGCTGTCTTTTTCCAGTATGTAATCATTATCAATATGTCACCATATATGCATACTTATGTGCAATGGACAGTTTAAATTGATTACAGCTATTTTATTCAAAGTTAACAATTAAGAAAGTCTTGGTTAATCTGATTTCATTTAAGTAATATTTTGTTTTGCTCAGATCTATTATAGCTTAGTCATCCTCCAGAAGAAACCTAACAATTTTGAAAAAAACTGGCATCAGGATTTTATTTTCCTAACAAAAACATTAATTTGAACTGTTCTTTTACAAATCATTGTGGAGAAAATTATTACAAGGATTATTAGGAAGATAATCCTTGTACTTGGAATTTGTCCAGATAGTAATTTCCCATAGATCTGCTCTGATGCTCTGATTTCTGCACATAGGCAGCGTACAAAATAATTCTTCATTCCAAGAAGGAATCCAGGAGTGTAAATAGCAAAGCCTGAATTGGCCTTGCAATAGTTTCAACTATCTTTCTAGGCTTGAAGGGATAAGTAGAAGCTGAAGGACAAACCCGTGTTTACTGCAGAGACTGATTGCGATGAAACGGTACATCTGATCCCTTTTATTAGAGCTATGGATGAGTCCCAATAAGTTATCTTAAGCTGCATCACAGTAGAGGCAGCATTCCAATTTGCTAGCATGCCAGACCAAATGCTTAGCTGGATTACCACTCTGCTGATTATGCTACTTCTCTGTAGATACATTCTTAACTCATTGGGGAAATGGCAGATTTTATCTTCTATCTACTAACTCTTCAGGTTAGGCTGCCAGTCATTGGTTCTGTAGCTTACACAAGGAAAGGGAGGCAAAACAACAATACCAAGTTACCCAGATACCTACTGAGACATTTAATTGAAACAGCTTCTATAAAATTTCCCCTGAAAATACGACTTACCCTGAAAGTAAGTCCTAGCTTGATTTTTACACGTGCGCTCAATATAAGCCATACCCCCCAAAATAATAAGCCCCAATCCACTCCAAGTTGCACAGGTAAAAATTAAGCTAGGGTGGGGATGTGGGGTGGTGGAGCTGCCCTATTGCTTACTTTCAGACAGTTGCAGCCAGGCCTTACGCACCCCATCACCTGCCTTGCCGGCCCATTTTTTTGTGCAGCTGGCAAGGCTTTCCTAAAGGTCTCTGCAGCTGATAACAGAGCTCTGGATCGATTTGGAGAATCACAGAAGTTCCTGAAGGCCTATGACAGTGAAAGGGAGGCCAGAGAGCACTCTGATGGCAAACATTACATGTTTATTGGGATTTGTGACAAATCATTGCCTAACATTGGTACACAAAACCCATCTAAAAATGAATTTATAAGGTAAAAATCCACTTTTCAGTACTTTCATTATTTAAGAGTTGATCAGGTTTAAAAATGTTCTCCCACACACAAACACACCCTACAGTGTTGACCAGTCTTTTATTTAGTAGTCAGAATTTACAAGCTAGTGCAGTGGTGGGATTCAAATAATTTAACAACCGGTTTTCTGCCCTAATGATTTCTTCCAACAACCAGTTCACCAAACGGCTCAGAAAGTTAACAACCGGTTCTCCCAAAGTGGTGCGAACTGGCTGAATCTCACCACTGAGCTAGCGTCATAGTTATTTTCACATCAATTGCTAAATATTCTAAATTTAGAGGATCAGGTAAGCTATTTGACCATTCAAAGCAGGAATAGGTGACGTGCCACTCCCAATCTCTCTCACTGTCAGTTAGTCTGCTTGGATGTGCTGGGAGTTGTAGTTTAGCACCATCTGGAGCTACCTGTCCCTTCCACCAATTCCATCTTGAGCTTAGGTGGGAAAAGAATCTCTTTTAAGATTCTCTGGGAAGAACGTTATTGATGGCTGACAAAAATATACCCTTAGCCAGAAGTTATCTCCTGTAATGTCAACTTGGCAAACAGTGAGATTTTTCAAGTAACCGCCTAAGTCTTTTCTTACTAGACAGCCTCAGAGATTTTTGTGCTATGCATTATTCAGGTCTGTACCATCAGCATTGTGCCTGTTCTCTTGGGAACTACTTCTGAATGTCATATTTACAGACTAGCTCTAAAGTATATTGAAATAGGTACCAATGGCTGGGGAGCTAAATGCTGCAGTGGGTTAATGCATTAACCTTTCACACTGAAAGACCTGGGTTCAGATGAGGTTTAGGTCACACACAAAATTATTGTGGTATCTCACTAACATTCCCAGTGAATGTTTGCCTACCTCCTGATAAATTGCCAAATGATCTATCAATCCCAGTGTGTAGAACCGAAGGTGAGGTTTGTGTTGATATACCAGAGAACTTTTAATAACAACGCATGTGGAAATATTAGGTGTTTTCACACAGAGCTTGATTCTTGTTCCCTGTCTGGTTGGCCAAAATATGCTGTATTCCCTTGAATCAGCCCGATGATTCAGGTTTCTTATTAGCTGGGTTGTAATTCATCTATTAATTTGATCAAGGGATAGCCAACTTTTTGATAGGTGCCTTAGAGTTGCTCTAGTCTTCTGCTTTAAAACATATTTTTGTTTTAAATATAAATTTAGTTCCTAAGATCTGTAGTTTGGTTTCTAAGGCCTTTGTAAATGGTAGAGTCTATTCACATTCACATTCAAATATTTACAGTTTGGTCTGACTGTACAGTGTCTGGGGATTTTTATGAAATGTGTTGCACTGGTGCATTTTTGTTTAGACTTAATTAGAAAATTTGGGCAAGTGAACTTTGGATTTCAGTTCTGCAGTTTTTGTGAGCTTTGTGGGCCAAAGAAAGTAGATTTAAGGCTACTTGTAGTTTGCAGGCTATAAGGGACTATTCCTACTTTAAAACAAGGGTTCTTCCAAAATAAAACTCAGTGAAAAGAGATCATTATTCTATTTTTTCCTTCTTCATGTAGGAATAGATGTATGTGCATATGTGGTGAGGACGAAGGGACACGCAGGTATAAAGCAGGAGGTGCAGCAAGCAAATGCAAGGTCAGTTATAAATTGATCAGATGCTGTTCATTAATGCTCAAACTGGGAGAGCTTGAAGTCTTAGTAAATTTGGGCAGGTATGATATTGTTGCTGTTACTGAGTTTGGTGGATGGAAGCATGGTTGGAATATACTAAAAGAAGGATATGATTTGTTCAAAAGAAGCAGTCCCAACAAAAGAAGAGAATTGTGTTGCATGTAAATAATTATTACATCTGAACAGAATTACATGATACCAAAGAAAGAATATTAGGTGGAAAAGAAATGACATTGCTATAGGTCAGTGTTTCTCAACCTTGGTAGCTTGAAGATGGGTGGACTTCAACTCCCAGAATCCCCCAGCCAGCACTGCTGGCTGGGGGATTCTGGGAATTGAAGTCCACCCATCTTCAAGCTACCAAGGTTGAGAAACACTGCTATAGGTGCATACAGTGGTGGGCTGCAACAACCGGTTCTGTGAGTGCGTGCTTTGTGCACACATGCGTACTTGTGCACAGCATGAAAAATACAGAAATTTGAAGCTCAGCTGCTTACCTTCTAAGGCAGCCCCAGTCAGTAGAACAGCAGAGGTGTGGAAATCAGCTGTGCCATGTGAATCAGCTGAGCCAGAAAGAAGGAAATAAAGAGCAGGATAGGGCAGGGCCAGCTGATGGTTGGAACTACCAATTCGCCAGTCCGGACTGTCAGCAGCCCACCACTGGATGCATACCATATAGAGGCTAACCAGGCAGAGGAAATAGATGAACTTTTTCTAAATCAGTTAGCTGATGTGTCTAGGAAACAAATCACTGTAATAATAAGGAACTTTGACCACCTTGATATTCAAGTGGGAAACAAATTCTGCAGAAAATGGGAGAGCGAATAAGTTCCATACATGTAGAGCTGACTTTATCATCCCAAAGATGGAGTAGTGAATTGGAGTGTCAAATATATTGGATGTGATACTTACTAATAAGGATGAAGTGGTTGAGGGAGTAGAAGTTATCAGAATTTTGAGAGGGAGAGAGACCACGTCATATTAAGACTCACCAAACTGGACACAGGGGTAACTGAATAAAATAAAATGAGTCTTTTAGATTATAAGAGAGAGGTCTTCAATAAACTAAGAGAAAGAATAGGAATGATTCCTGGATGGAAAAACAGTTCAGGGTGCTTGGGAATCTCTGAAAAATGAGATAATAAAAGCCCAAACGAAAACAATACCTCGAGAAAGAAAAACAAGAGACACCTGAAAGACAAGAGTGGTTGCACAAACAGCACTTTCACAAACTGAGGGACAAAAAGGACAAGTATCAAAAATGGAAAGTGAGGCTTGCAACTAGAGCGAGATAACAACAAATAGCCAAAATCTACAAAGATGGGGTTTAGGAAGGCTAAGATTCAGAATGAGCTAAAACATGCAACAAATGCCAAAAATAACTATAACAACAACAATAAAAAAAATATTTTGACATAGATAAGGATCAAGAGGAAAGACAAATAAATGCTTGGTCCACTAGTGGAAGAAGCATCTCATTCAGATTCTCTGAATGAGTTGAAGCTTTCTGGATGGGATTGTTCACACCCCAGGATACTGAGGATAGATTGATGACATTGGCAAGTTTTGCAGGCCCAATTGACAAAAGAAAGCTCAAGATCACATTGGTTGGAAACATGTGGAAGAGGCTTTCATCTTCTTGGATAGAAAATAGCTAGAATGATGATGATGATGATGATGATGATGATGATGATGATGATGATGATTTGGACAATGGGTATGGTAGTCACATGTATTATTTTAGAAAAGACAATACATTCATTGATGATTTTCTATGTTTCAAGGAATTTCTTAAAACATAAATCTAGTATTAAGGTAATGAATGATAAGAAAGGACAGCTAGGCTCTTGAAGTTATTCATCAACAATCCGGCCTTCTCACACACTGTTTCATCAATATTTCTTGCTCTGGTGAGATGTAGCATATTTCCATCCAATTAAATTAATTATAGCATACATTTTCATATACGTATTTAAATAACCATATACAATGCTTATATGGAAATCTTTATCTTTTTATCATGGCATGATTTTCTTCTCTTCTCCTTTCCTATCCTCTCCTCTCCTCTTGATACAAATCACAGTACTGAACCCAATGAAGTACCTTCCATACAAAAGCAATCAGAAGATACATAAATAGTAACTGTAGTTGTATTATGAATTAATCAATAACACTTCCATGGCATTTATCTAAAGATCAGAATTCTAGTCAATATTTCTGGAAGCATTTATGCAGGGGTGAAATGCTACCAGTTCAGACTGGTTCGGCCGAACCATTAACGATGGTGGCAGGTAGTTCAGAGAACTGGTAGCGATGGCAGCGCGAGGCTCCACCCACCTGCCCGGTTGTCATTACTTCCTGGTTTTAACCAGGAAGTAACCTGTTTTTTACCCCCTGTGCATGCGCAGAAGGGTTTGCACATGCGCAGTGGGTCCGCGCGCACATGTGATGTGCACTTCCAAACTGGTAGAGAAAGTAAGTAGATTTCACCCCTGCATTTATGCATTCAGTATCTTTCACTGTTCCTTAAAAGCTACCTTTCCTAAATGCAATCCAAAGGACTTCATGAGTTTGGAATGTTTAGATATCACTTCTTTGACATATCCAGTAATGGATATTATGGAAAGCTGATTCTTCTATACTCCTCTCCCTTTTCATAAGCATCTGGCAGTTGAACGTGACAACTATCTGGCTTACATCTCTTTAGAGTATCTTTTTAGTAGGTCTAAAAATGGGATTAGTGAGGATTGAGTTTTCTAGCACTAACCACTCAAGGTTTTCCATTATATACACTCATATGCAGATCATGAATCTGTTATTTTAATAACTTCTCTGCCAGGTATCAATAATTTTAGTATAAACCAGTTATAAGGTTGAAGGTTTGTTTTTTTAAAAACAAAGCAAACTGAACTGGCTAGAACAGTCTCCTTGATCGATGAGCACAGGCTTGGAAATAGATCTTAAAAAGTAAAAAAAAAACACAATATTTTTCTTCCGGTCTGGAAAGCAGATTTTATAGCTACTTGAGTTAGTATTTGGGTCCAAGACGAGCAGGAAGAAGAGAAATAGATGAGACACAAGTCTGGCTGGAACCCCAAACTGTAAGAGATGGGAGCCAACACTTACTGGAAAAGCAGTGAGGTTTCAAGAGATGGAGGGAGATTTTAAATTTGTAGTATGGCTGGGTAATCAGGATTGTAGATAAATACTAAAAGAAAGGTGGGCAACTTTTGAACTCCTGGAAGCGTTTTTTAAATGAAATCTCCAGACCAAGATGCTGAAATATCCAACCCTTTGAGACAATGTTTTGAGGCAAAATGGTTTTTATTTTAATGCCCTATATTACTTGCAACTGAAAAATCACATTGACTTTTGATTGATGATTCTAGTTTTTGGCTCATTTTTTTTTGCTTGCACACTATAAAACAAAAATAAAAATAAAAATAAATTAATTGGTTTATGGAGGCTTCTTGGAGATGCCTGAGAGCCCACTCCTATATTAAAGGGAACTCAAGGCAAGAACTATCTGGACTAACTCTGATGTGTTCTTGTAATAAACATCTCTGTAATCTGAATTTTTATTCAGATTTACTTAGGACTAAGTATCCCATAAATCAGATTTTTTTCCCGGCAGGTGTATATATAGGATTGTGCTGTTCCTGTTTTATTTTTCACATCTAAATATCCAGCATGAAATGAATACTAATAATTTGATAAAAGTTCCTTTTATGTTCTACTTTGTTGCTAACTAATCCAATAAAAATTCTCATTTGGTCATATATTAAACTCAGTACTTTTTCTGGTATGAATGATCCTGACATTATAATATATACTGTAGAGATTGTTTAGTCTAGGGGGAATAAAATATTTCAACTCATCTGAACATGTACAACACCTACATATAATTGTGCAAAAGTCTAGACAACGGTATATAAAATGCCACATCACTCAATTTTAAGATTGGAAAGAAAAAGCTAGTCCTAAAACTGTGATTCCAAGTCAGATAGTTCAGAATAACAGAATTGGAAGGGAGCTTGAAGGTTTTCTAGTCCAACCCCCTACTCAGGCAGGAGACCCTATAACACTCTGAACAAATGGCTGTCCAATCTCTTCTTGAGAATCTCCAATGATGGAGTACCTACAACTTGTCAAGACAAGCCATTCCACTGAGTTATTGTTCTGTAGGAAATTTCTCCTTAGTTCTTGGTCGCTGCTCTCCTTGATTAGTTTCCGTCCATTGCGTTCTGTCCTGACTTCGGATGCTTTGGTCAACTGTGAATGGAATGGCAGCCAATTCAATAGCATATTCAACAGCATCTTTCTCCATTATATTTTAAACAACACAGCAATTTAAACCAAATATGTTGAAAATTGTCCATCTTCCACAGATCAGGTATTATGCAATTACAATTCCATCAGTATAAATCTCACGATCATATTTCAAATATATTTCAAATATAGAATGGCATAGAAATTTGTACTCCATATCCTGGTGGCTGCTGTATTGTTTCTTGTAAAACATACAATGCTAGTTTGTATATAACAACACACACCAGCTCTTTATAGGAGCTCTTTATAGTATTGGGGGGAGTAGCCTATGGCCCAGTTATATAGTGTGATTTGAAGAAGTTACCTAAAATGGGAAATATTGCACTTTGTCTCCAGTAACACAACTGCCATAGTCGTGATTTATATAAGCATATGGTACTTCACAATGATCTCTCTATATAAAAATCATCATTGGACAGCTGGGTGATGTTAACTAAGAACTAATCATAAACATCTGCTTAGTTTATGAAAAAAATCTTGCCTCAATTCGCAGATTTGCCTCAAAGAAAATATACTATCAGGCTTTATGCACAAGTTGTTTTAACCATCTTTCTATACTATTTTAAGAGTTGTCATTTATATCTAACTCTTAAGAGGCCCTCCCAGTGACACTTACATACTAACTAATTGGACCTGTTTAGAGTTTGTTACCGCTTTCTAATGCTTATTAAAGAAATCAGATGTCTTAAAGTTAATGCAGCGGTTGTCACTACCATTGGTACTAGATTGTTTGGCCTCAGTTGCCATTTTTCCTCTAAATGAAACTTGACAACTTAAATCCATTTCATTTTTTTTACAAGTTTCAGTTTAATCTGTTTTATATGCTAAGAAAAGTCATTTAAGTTATGCTTTTAACTTTAATGTGAAAACAATGCATATCAAAATATTTAATAGCTATCAGTTTCTATGAATCTTTCACTCTTTTTTACTGCCAGGTTAACAGTAGGCTAATTAATTATTTTTTAAAATTTTAAATAAATTTTAATTTATTTTTCAAGAAATCAAGTGTAAGCATATTTATTTGTTCTTAAGAATCCCTGATTTCATTCAAGTAAGATGTATTTTTATTGGTTTTCTACCAAAATCTTGACTTGTAATACAATTCAATTCTTTTGCTTTACTGATCAAAGTAAATAAATAAAATTATTCTTCCATTCTTTTTTCATACACATTTGATAAATCCATTTCCTCATAAATTACCTGTAGCATACTGTAGTTTCTTGTAGTTTCTGCTCCATGAGTAAATATTCCACAGTGTATATTCAGAAGATTAGTTATTCAACCTTACAGAATAAATCACTTATTATTCAGGCATTATTGTCAATTTTATAGCACTGAACAAGCTAGTGGAAGGAATAAGGCCCTAATCTAGGAATCTATAGTTTAAAAATCAAAAGAAGAAAGAAATAAATAAAAGAGAAAATGACTTAGAGTTTTAATGGTAATTGTACCATTAAATGGTACAATTAATGGTACATTAAATTGTACCTAAGCTTTCCAATAAGTTTGCATGGATTTTTTAAAAAAAGATAAAACTGTCTTATTCAAAAAACTAACAAAACAATAACAAATTTACAATGTCTCTGAATCTGTCCAATTCCATCAATTTTATACCAAAGCTTTAACCCTTATAATCTTTGTTCCCTCAAGAAAGGATAAGTGCTTATTCATGGTTGCTCGTCTATGCTTTATATCAAGAAAATATTTTTTAAAATAAGAAAATGATGTTTTGCCAAAATATGCTTTAAAAATATTTTACATGGTTTTATATCAAACATCTCTAGGCAGGATAGATAAACTCTTGTCTGAAATCCTGGAGAACATAGACTACACTGGGACAGAAACCTGATTAAACGGAGAACAGCGTTTCCCATTTCTATGAGATCATTGAGTTCTGATTAGGAAAGAAGCAATCTCATAAGAAAACAGGATAAAAGTATATCAGTGAACCTAGATTAGCATCAATTCTCTCCTGCAGGTGCAAAAGAATGCTCATTATTGTATTAGGTGATGTCATCTTGTGACCCTTATAATTAGTGATTGTCTTGTACTCTGATAGAGATATGCTGATATTATGCATGTTCTCATCATAGGTTATACACTCAGAGAGCTTTATTCTTATTATTGTCAAAATGAAATCCTTCTATGAATCAGGGTAAAATATAATTTGATCCCTGACCACATGGGCTAAATCAGAATGTGTGACAGATGGAAGGAAGGAACCAACTGACTTTTTCACAGTTTAATGGTTGACCAACCTTATTATTTTCTGAAAGTAATTGCAGTGACTTCATTAAAAAAAAACACCAACCTTTTACCATACACAATACAATATTTCTAATAAAATACGAGCCTTTTTTCCTATCAATATGGATTTACTTCTTGTCTGAGTTTTAAACTATAATAACAAGAATGAGGAACTTGTTTTTTAAAAAGTCTGGGATGCTTGCTCTACCATTTATTTGAAATGAAGTTTTGCACTATAAGATTACACTCACATGGCTTTCTGTACCTCCACTTTTTTGCATGAAACTTTTATTACAGCTGACTCCTTGATTTTGAAAGTGACTCAACTGCTTATTATTTTCACTTGAAACTTGCTTAGCCCATGCTCATTGGTAAACTAATTCGAGATCTATGTACATTTTTCTAGCACAAATTTAATCATGAAGTGTCATGCTGTCATAAATAGCTCTTTGAAAAATTAGTGAGATCCCGTGTAGTTCTTAGAAACTGCAGTGTATGATGATGGTTTGTAAATATTTGTGACTTAGTGTCTAAAGTAAGAATGATTACAGTCGTTTGGAGAAGTGTTACCAACTATGGCATTTTCTTGATCCCAAATCACTTTTAGTCAAACAGAAGAAAAATTAATGACCCCATATTTTCCACTTGTCTCCCCGCAATAGTAATTCAGACTCTGTTCAATTTACATTATGAATGTGTTTATTTGGAAGGTTACAGACATAGTTCAAATTATACCGAGCAATAGAGACACACACGCTGGGTTTTCCCCCCCTTTTTGCTAAACTTTAGGAATAACTTCCTGATAAAACAAACTCTTTTGCAGTGAAATACACTGCTTTGGAAGGGGGCAGACCATCCATTATTCTTATGTTTTTAAGCATAAACTGGATAGCCACTTAATCGGGAAGCTATAGCAGCACATTACCTATTCACCATCTTTGATTCTAGTTCTATGATTCTAACTATTATATTGAACCACGTAAATAAATACATTTTGGAAAAGTAAAATACCAAATTACTTTTATAAGAATAAAAATAATTTGGTATTTTACATCAGGATTAAAGGAATCTCAGGTTGACTCCACAAAGCCAGGAAACTGAACCTTAAAGACATGATCAAAGAAACTTTGGAACATCATCTTCTTCCTCCTCTGCCACTGATGAGATCACACCCTGTTGGCCTTCTGGACCTCTCTCAAGACATGTATTTTTCAGCAGGCCTGGCCCCCACTTGGGAACAGGGAATGCATGAGATGGCTTTAAAATGTGTGAGTTTTTAAACACTCTTCTGTATTATATCCACGTTTATTGTTTTTTATGGTTATTTTAATATATGTTTTATCATTCTGTTTTTATTGTACAATCGCTTTTATAACTTGGGGGACTATATAGCAATAGCAGTAGCTTATACACCACTTCATAGTGCTTTACAGCCCTCTCTAAGAGGTTTACAGAGTCAGCAAATTGTCCCCAACAATCTGGATCCTCATTTTACCAACCTTGGAAGGATGGAAGGCTGAGTCAACCTTGAGCCACTCAGAATCGAACTCTTGGAGTGAGCAATGAGTTAGCTTGCAGTACTACATTCTAACCACTACGCCACCAGTATATACTCTACCATTATAACCACTGCACCACCAGTATTGTACATTTGATAAACAATTAAAGAAATCAATTTTT